>NC_084735.1:75108271-75200771 GCF_033978785.1 Entelurus aequoreus
CTTTTGCTATCTTGTACAGCCCCTTAAAATGCATGCGTCTTACCTGGAAGGATTCAGGCATACGGTGGAGGCGGCGCGTCTCCTCTGCATTGAGGCCTTTGTGGGGCATGTAGCTGGAGTCCGTCAGCCCCGCCTTCTGCTCAAACTTGTGCATGCTTTCATGAGTCTGCTCTAAAAAAACAACAAAAAAAACAGAACTGCCTTAGAATTGTTTATATGTTCTACTGAGAACAATAGTGAACATTTGTCTGTGGTCTATTTCTTTTGTCAGAGTTACACATTTTTGAAAACACTAGCTCTGTTATTCCAAACACATATTTAAAATATTAATGTAGACAATTGCTGTCATTGTCTTACTGGTGATGAGAGAGTTGAGGATCATGGAGGAGGCCTTGGTCTTCACCACACTTTGTGACCTGGAGGGGGGGCTGTTGGAAAAATTAGACTGACGCACAGAACCACCGCCTTCTTCCTCCTGATGAAAAAAAACCCACAATGGACATTAGAAATATTAAGTTAAGATAGTGTTTCACTTTAAAAAGGACAAGCAAAGGTTTTCCAACACCATCCAGATGTACACAATATACAATATAGACATACTAAAAATATTTTTTTCACAAAGAAAAGAAAAAGTACCGTGCAAATGAAGTACCGTGTTTTCAGCACTTTAAGGCGCGCCTAAAAACCTCCAATTTTGTCAAAAGCTGACAGTGCGCCTTATATATGGACCAATATTGAGCCTCCAACAGGTAAAAGTTTCAATCAATCAACCAATCGCAACCACGGTAAGCAGCCGCCGACTTCATTTTCCCCGTCTTCATTTTCCCCCGTAGAAGAAGAAGCGTGCGGTGCATGCTGGGATATATGACTACGCGAGGCGTGCCGTTTCATTTCCATTTGATTGTTTATGTAAAGACCCCCAAAATGGCTCCTATTAAGAGACACACTTACGACGCAGAGTTTAAACTTAAGACGATCAGTCACACAGTAGAACACGAGAACAGCAGCGACACTGACTCGGTTAATGACGACTTTGACGAGACGGAGCCGGGCATGTTGGATGCCGTATTCGCCCAACTGTTTAATTCAGACACTGAAGAAGAAGAATTCGAGGAATTCGTGGATGAGGAATAACTTCATAAAGTGAGCTTTACATGTTTGTGTGTTGTGTTGTGTGACATTAACGTTTGAGCAACGTTGAGTTATTGATATATTGTTACTGCTCTGCACTATTTCGAGTGTTACTATATTGTGATTGCACTAACGTTTGATTTACCGTAATAGTATCACTGTTTTTTACGTGTTTATTGAATCAGGGAAAAGTTCCCCTCCACTATGTGATATAAATGTTGCACTACATGTTATACCTTGCTGTTGTAAAAAGATAAACAAAACACCACGTCACTGACTTTACCTCGGGGAAAATAATAAAACAGCTATTTATTCATTTTGGGAGTGAACAGAGTTGTCAGAACGCTGGTTTGTAATCTATTAATAAAGTTTGACTGACCTATCTGACTGTTTTGTTGACATTCCCTTTAGCGCAGCTCCATTTAATGGATGCATAACGTAACCCCAGCCTCTACTGTAGCGTCTATTCTATGCGCCTTATATATGAACAAAGTTTTAAAATATGCCGTTTATTGAAGGTGCGCCTTATAATCCGGTGCACCTTATAGTGCGGAAAATACGGTAATACAACTGCGAGAAGTTAAAGAATCTGAATCAAAATAATATAAAATAAAAGTCCTAATTTTATGTGATTAAAGTTACAAAATTACAAGGTAAAAAACAGCAATATCAAAATAATTAAGTGATAGTAATTAGCAATGTTTCCTTAGGGACATTTACTTGTGGCAGGCGATACCAGTTTTGCTTTCCATGTTTTTTACTCCCCTTAAATGTTATTTATCTTTACTACAGCACCCATTACACTTACATGCAACTACCAATTAGAATTACGTCATTACATCACCCACCCACTCCTGCTATGAATAGATTCCTGTGGAAAACAATGATTGGTACTGCACTTTACAAGACTATAATAGCACTATTATGAAGAAAAATTGTCATATACATTTAAAAATTGTGATTTATAGAATTAAAGTCATAATTTTACTGTAAAGAGTTGTAATCTTTAGTAGTGGTGCTGAAAGAAATACATTCACATGCTAATTGCGATTTTTATTTTATACAGATTCATAATTTTTAAGAATCTATTTTTTTCCATAAAATACAACTTTCAAAAGACACAATTTTAGGCCATCTTTGTGTTTACATATAAGTCAGCAGCCAGGATGGGCTTGTGTGTAGCCTGTAACTGTTTGGAAAAGGTTTTATTAAATTTAATATACCAAATTATACATTGCGAGAGTCTGTTTGAATTGAGATTTGTGTTGAATCGAGAATCGATTATTGATCGAATTGTGACTCCAAGAATCGGAATCAAATCTTGACTTGTTGTAAGATTCATGTCAATAATTTTTAGAATTGCAAAGTAATGTTGGTTGCACTATATAAAATGAAGTCAAAATTGTAACTCATAAGGAAAATATAAGACTATTATGAAATGAGAGAATAAATGTCAAACTGAGTTGTTGAATTATGAGGGGGTAAAAGCATTGGTTTTGAAAGAATAAACTTCAGGTAAGGATGATGTGGGAGGTGCTCTCACCTCAGCTAGCTGGTTGAACTTCCTGTCCGGCACGACTGGGCGTCTCCAAAGGTTGGTGATGTTGATGTCGTGGGGGGGCGTGGACATGGGGGCCTCCAGATTGTCGTCATAGCTTATCGCCCTCCGGGTCATCCCGATGGGAAGCTTCATCCCTCCCATCCCGGAACCTTCGATAGCTGCGGACGCACATATGGATCGTGTCACTTGTCAAATTGTGGTACAGTTTGATTTTAACCTGAGGACATTAGGAGTGACGTGTTGATGTCAGGTGTTCAAATGACGAACTGATGGCAGTACACGGTATGCTTTTAGGATTAATATTGCTTTTCCAACAGAAAATCTCACCTGGCAAGTCACCTGAACCCGACATAGCTTCTGTACTATTACGAGGAAAGCTTCAGCAGCCCTGAGGGAATATAAAACTGCATTATTACATTTGCAGGATAGCCAAGTACAAAGCCCGTTTCCATTTGAGTTGGGAAATTGTGTTAGATGTAAATATAAACGGAATACAATGATTTGCAAATCCTTTTCAACCCATATTCAATTGAATGCACTACAAAGACAAGATATTTGATGTTCAAACTCATAAACTTTTTTTTTTTTTTTTTACAAATAATAATTAACTTAGAATTTCATGGCTGCAACACGTGCCAAAGTAGTTGGGAAAGGGCATCTTCACCACTGTGTTACATGGCCTTTCCTTTTAATAACACTCAGTAAACGTTTGGGAACTGAGGAGACACATTTTTTAAGCTTCTCAGGTGGAATTCTTTCCCATCCTTGCTTGATGTACAGCTTAAGTTGTTCAACAGTCCGGGGGTCTCTGTTGTGGTATTTTAGGCTTCATAATGCGCCACACATTTTCAATGGGAGACAGGTCTGGACTACAGGCAGGCCAGTCTAGTACCCGCACTCTTTTACTATGAAGCCATGTTGATGTAACACGTGGCTTGGCATTGTCTTGCTGAAATAAGCAGGGGCGTCCATGATAACGTTGCTTGGATGGCAACATATGTTGCTCCAAAACCTGTATGTACCTTTCAGCATTAATGGCGCCTTCACAGATGTGTAAGTTACTTATGTCTTGGGCACTAATACACCCCCATACCATCACAGATGCTGGCTTTTCAACTTTGCGCCTATAACAATCCGGATGGTTCTTTTCCTCTTTAGTCCGGAGGACACGACGTCCACAGTTTCCAAAAACAATTTGAAATGTGGACTCGTCAGACCACAGAACACTTTTCCACTTTGTATCAGTCCATCTTAGATGAGCTCAGGCCCAGCGAAGCCGACAGCGTTTCTGGGTGTTGTTGATAAACGGTTTTCGCCTTGCATAGGAGAGTTTTAACTTGCACTTACAGATGTAGCGACCAACTGTAGTTACTGACAGTGTGACAATTGTTCCTGAGCCCATGTGGTGATATCATTTACACACTGATGTCGCTTGTTGATGCAGTACAGCCTGAGGGATCGAAGGTCACGGGCTTAGCTGCTTACGTGCAGTGATTTCTCCAGATTCTCTGAACCCTTTGATGATATTACGGACCGTAGATGGTGAAATCCCTAAATTCCTTGCAATAGCTGGTTGAGAAAGGTTTTTCTTAAACTGTTCAACAATTTGCTCACGCATTTGTTGACACAAGTGGTGACCCTCGCCCCATCCTTGTTTGTGAATGACTGAGCATTTCATGGAATATACTTTTATACCCAATCATGGCACCCACCTGTTCCCAATTTGCCTGTTCACCTGTGGGATGCTCCAAATAAGTGTTTGATGAGCATTCCTTAACTTTTTCAGTATTTACTGCCACCTTTCCCAACTTCTTTGTCACGTGTTGCTGGCATCAAATTCTAAAGTTAATGATTATTTGCACCAAAAAAAAAAAGTTTATCAGTTTGAACATCAAATATGTTGTCTTTGTAGCGTATTCAACTGAATATGGGTTGAAAATGATTTGCAAATCATTGTATTCCGTTTATATTTACATCTAACACAATTTCCCAACTAATATGGAAACGGGGTTTGTAAGGAATGATGGCAATGCGCAGCATTTAAACCATAATAGGCGGAGACATGCCTGTGATTATATCAGCAGTGTAGAGCAGGCAGTAGAGAGGCGCATCCCGTCCTGAGGTGGCTCTGTGCTGTCGGCAGGACTGATGGAGAGGTTACATCAGGCTGGCTGTGACCAAACAGGCCCTCTGGCAAAGCACTGTGGGTAACAGTCAGGTCCAGAGGAAAGAGGAACAACTGCAAAAAGAGCAGACGTGTCAACAGTGCATCTTGGTAGCTAAATATAAGAATAGTATTCTTCCATCTGCTCCTTTCTGATCATGGAAATGTATAAGAAACTAAAAAAACAATGAAAGTGTCAACGGTATATGGCTTGTATATATGCATTTTCATGAAAGGAATAAAAAGAAACGATGATGATGATGGTGGCACAAATAAGAACGCATTACTTGCCTCACAAACAAAACCACCTCATTGTGTAAAAAGGAGATAGCCTTAAAATGACGCACAATGACAATAAGCAGCGGCTAGCTTCAACAACACGAATTGTTTCAACAAAACAAAGGTGTGGGTGCATGTCACCTACGCAGAATTTAAAAACAAACGTTAAAAGATGTAATTTATGCGTGATGTGAGTTTTAAAACAAGCTATGAGGACAAAAAAGCGCAGCAGAGTTCATTTAGGTTATCTCGCTGACGTATGTCTCACAGCTGGAGACGGGACGACATCTCTCGTCTATTATCTTTCTTACCGGGGCTAAGGCTGGATTCAGGACGGCTATAGGATCGCCCGTAACCTCCCGCTGGTGAGTGGGCAGTTTGTGGAATGGCTGAAAATACGCTCGGCGGCCATTATTATTATGCCCTGTCGTTACAGGACTTCCGGTATGGAGGAACTTGAACGTCACGTTGCAGTCTCGCGAGAATTGGTTGCTAGTCATTTCGGAGAGATTATTGTTGTTTCTCAATAATTACCTTTTCATTGAGTATTGTTGTCCTATTGACACTTTGTACAACTACATCAGTTCTAATAAAACACTGTATTGTTCTTATATTTGAATGCAATACTATACAATACTTGGTACTAGGATGACAGGGGACGCAAAGCAATAATACTGAAATTAACAGTGCAATACACTTTAAAAGGTGCATCACATCTTTCATATAATCGACAGTATCACCGTTTTTTTCATAACATGGTCACTACTGCCTAGTTTCTCTTGTTATATTCTTATTTTTACTGTTTTATTTTTTTCTCTTATTGTTACTTTTTATTTTTATATTTTCTATTTTATTTCCATTTATACCTCCATTATTTACTTTTTAAATTCTATCTCATATCTGTACACTGCTGCTGGAATTGTAATTTTCCTGAGAGAACTCTCCTGAAGGAATCAATAAAGTACTATCTATCTATTTAAAAAATAAATAAATAAAAAACATTTTCTTGAACTATTTTTTTTTTTTAAATACAATAAAAACAGTTACATAGAAATTAGTAATGAATGGAAATGAGTAAAATTAACTGTTAAAGGTTAATACTAGGGGTGTGGGAACAAATTGATTCGAGTTTGAATCGCGATTATTCTCACGTTGTACGATTTAGAATCGATTCTCATTTTTAAAAAATCGATTTTTTTTAAATTAATCAATCCAACAAAACAATACACATCAATACCATAACAATGCAATCCAATTCCAAAACCAAACCTGACCCAGCAACACTCAGAACTGCAATAAACAGAGCAATTGAGAGGACACAAACACGACACTGAACAAACCAAAAATAGTGAAACAAAAATGAATATTATCAACAACAGTATCAATATTAGTTACAATTTCAACATAGCAGTGATTAAAAATCCCTCATTGACATTATCAATAGACATTTATAAAAAATATAAAAAAAGAACAATAGTGTCACAGTGGCTTACACTTGCATCACATCTCATAAGCTTGACAACACACTGTGTCCAATATTTTCACAAAGATAAAATAAGTCATATTTTTGGTTCATTTAATAGTTAAAACAAATTTACATTATTGCAATCTGTTGATGAAACATTGTCCTTTACAATTATAAAAGCTTTTTACAAAAATCTACTACTCTTGTTTGCATGTCAGCAGACTGGGGTAGATCCTGCTGAAATCCTATGTATTGAATGAATAGAAAATCGTTTTGAATCTGGAAAAAAAAATCGTTTTTGAATCGAGAATCGTGTTGAATTGAAAAAAAAAAAATCGATTTTGAATCGAATCGTGACCCCAAGAATCGATATTGAATCGAATCGTGGGATTACCAAAGATTCACAGCCCTAGTTAGTACTATTAGTGGACCAGCAGCACACACAATCATGTGTGCTTCACGGACTGTATCCCTTGCAGACTGCATTGATATATATTGTAGGAACCCAGAATATTAATAACAGAAGGAAGCAACCCTTTTGTGTGAATGAGTGTAAATAGGGGAGGGAGGGTTTTTGGGTTGGTGCACTAAACTGTAAGTGTATCTTGTGTTGTTTATGTTGATTTAATAATAAGAATTTAAAAAAAAAGTACTATATATCTATTAGTGGTTCATTGTTTCCATCTAGTGGTGGACATAGCACCACCTTTTTAGACATTTGAAGAAAAAGTAATGAAAAACAATCAAATAGCCACCTTTTACTAAATATATGTGCTTGTATGTTGCATTTGTGTACACACTCCTGTCTAACTCGACGTAGTGATGCGAAACAAAAGGCTTCACATTCATGTAAGGAGCATTGAACGTTGCTGTTGACGTATTGTCTCTTGTGCTCTCAATGACTGATTGGCCACTTGCTGGTCACGTGACATGCCCTGATTGTATATGTGCTGCACAGGTGCTAATAAATTTTTGTTCTTCCCTTTTCACATTACCTGCCGCCTGCTGCGTATTTGTTTGCTCCTCATTCAGTGTTATTTTAGGTTCTTGGGTACCGTTCGTTTAACTCTGTTAACAGGTTATGGGCCCAGGTCGAGTTTACCCAAGAGGATATTTATTTTACCGGTGAGCCACCGAGATAAAACGGCGTGTCTTAGTTTTAGTAGTAGGCTACTACTACTAGCACCATGGCTTGTAGAGATGGAGGTACTGGTGGTGGTCGATGGTATCGACTCGTCTTTGACGGAGACGAAAAGAACTATGAATTATGGGAGACCAAATTTTTAGGCCACCTTCGCCTACAGAAACTAAGAGACACAATCTTGACACCGCCAGCAGAAGGAGCAACGGCTGCTGTCCGCGCTGCAGATGCAGAAAAGAATGGTGAAGCCTACGCGGAGCTCATACAATTCCTCGACGATAAGAGTCTGTCCCTTGTAATGAGGGAGGCAGCAGACAATGGGCGCGAGGCGTTGAAAATCCTGAGGGGATACTACGCAGGTAAAGGGAAGCCACGTGTAATCAGTTTGTATACTGAACTTACTTCACTGCAAAAGTTGAGCAGTGAAAGTGTGACTGAATATATGATACGTGCAGAGACTGCAATTACTGCATTGAGAAACGCGGAAGAGGTTTTGAGTGATGGGCTTTTAATAGCTATGGTTTTGAAGGGATTACCAGAATCATACAAACCGTTCTCAATCCACGTTACGCAGAGTGAGAGGACACTCTCGTTTGCAGAATTCAAGACAAAACTCCGCAGCTATGAGGATACAGAGAAACTACGCGGCACGACTGCATCAGAGGACAACGTCATGAAGGCCCGAGTTCAGCCGAGGGGCAAACCTGCTACGGCCAGTGCTAGTGGGACTCGCTGGACGGGGAGTGTGGACAATATTGTTTGCTTCAGGTGTGGCCAACGAGGTCACAAATCCACCTCATGTGAACAAACACAGTGGTGCAGCCACTGTAGGAGCAACACACACCGTGACGCAACCTGCAGACGGAGACAGAGGCGAGACAACGCCCGAGGGGTCTCCGAGGCAGTGGAGGACAATGACTACGCGTTCGTTGCCGGAGACATCCGACGCGGAGACATCCAGCGAGGACGCGGAGACATCCGACGCAGAGACATCCAAAGTGGACGCGGAGACATCCGACGCAGAGACATCCAAAGTGGACGCAGAGACATCCGACGCGGAGACATCCAAAGTGGACGCAGAGACATCCGACGCGGATCTGGTGTCAGAGGAAAAGGTCTGATGGTGGACACAGGAGCCACTTCTCACATCATCACCGACGTGTCAAGGTTCAAATCCTTTGACGACGGGTTCCAGGCAGAAACTCACTGTGTGGAGCTGGCCGATGGAACCAGGAGCAAAGGGGTCGCCGAGCGCAGAGGAGATGCAGAGGTGTATTTGGTGGACAGCGCAGGACGCCACCGACGCACAGTGCTGAAAGATGCACTATTTGTGCCTTCATACCCGCAGGACATCTTTTCTGTGAAAGCAGCTACTGCCAGCGGAGCAACCGTCATCTTCAAGGAGGGTGAAGACGTCCTACAACACAGAAACGGTACACAATTCTATATCCATGAACACAATAGATTGTACTATTTACACACAGTGGAGAAAAATGAATGTGATGACCAGTGTATGGGATGTAATGATTTACAGACATGGCATGAGATCCTAGGTCACTGTAATTATGCAGATGTAGAACAATTACAAAATGTTGTTTCTGGTATGACTATTAAAGGTAAAGTAGACAAGTCAACATTACAATGTGATGTCTGTACACAAGGCAAGTTTGTCCAAACTAGAAACAGGAAGCCTGATATGAGGGCCAAAGCTCCTCTAGATTTGGTACACACTGATTTAGCAGGACCAATAGCCACAGAGTCTAAGGATGGGCATAAATATGCATTATGTTTTACGGATGATTATTCCAGTGCAATGTTTACTTATTTTCTTAAAAATAAGAGTGACACAGTCCAAGCAACTGAAAAGTTCTTAGCAGACGTAGCCCCTTATGGGAAGGTCAGATGTATTAGGTCTGATATGGGTACGGAATTCACTGGTAAGAATTACCAAACACTGCTTCGTACTAATAGAATCCGACATGAGACGTCGGCACCGTACTCGCCGCATCAAAACGGTACTGCTGAACGCAGTTGGCGAACCTTATTTGACATGGCTAGGTGTATGCTCATAGAGAGCGAGTTACCTAAGTGTTTGTGGACATATGCAGTGCAGACAGCTGCTGTCATTAGAAATAGGTGTTTTAACAGACGCACTAAAAAGACTCCTTACCAACTGTTGACTGGAAAAAGACCAAATGTATCTAGAATGCAAAAGTTTGGGTCAACATGTTATGCATATAAACAGGACAAGACAAAGCTAGAGTCAAGGTGTGAAGAGGGTATTTTTGTAGGATATGACAAAAATAGCCCGGCCTACATAGTCTATTATCCTGGCACTCATAGAGTGAAAAAGCACAGACTTGTGAAATTTTCATGCAGGAAGATTACTGAGCAGCAGACTCAGACTGACACAACGCCTGTTTATGACGATGATGATGACTTTGGGGTGAAAAAGGAGACTAGGCATAGACATGCGAGTCCAGACCATGCACAGAGGAGTCCAGGTCGAGCTCAGAGAAGTCCCCATGTTCAGAGTCCAGTGACAAAACCTGAGGGCAGTCCAGCACAGGACACTACACGTTATCCTACCAGAGATAGGAGACCACCAGAATATTTAAAAGATTATACATGTGAAGTGGATAGTGATGACCAGACACATTTTAGCATGGACTATTGTTATAGAGTCATGTGTGATGTACCCCTGACCTTCAGGGAAGCTGTAAACTCAACTAATTCAGAAAAGTGGGTTAATGCAATGAATGACGAAATGCAGTCACTCAGAGAGAATAACACATTTACCCTGACCAACTTACCTGTGGGTAAAGACGTAGTGGGGGGTAGATGGGTCTATGCAATTAAGAATAACATTGATGGTTCTGACAAATATAAAGCAAGATACGTAGCTAAGGGATATAGTCAGAAAATGGGCGTTGACTATGACGAGACGTTCTCTCCTACAGCTAACTTGACCAGTGTCCGTGTTATCATGCAAAAAGCAGCTCAGGAGAACCTGATTTTACATCAGATGGACGTTAAAACAGCGTATCTGCATGCTCCAATAGATTGCGAAATCTATATTGAACAACCTGAGGGTTATAAAGAGCACTCTAGTACCAAACAGGTGTATCGGTTAGAGAAGTCACTATATGGTTTGAAACAGTCAGGCAGGAACTGGAACAAGTTATTACATGACTATTTATCTGACAACAACTTTGTACAAAACCTGACAGACCATTGTGTTTACATCAGAGAAACTGACAATGAAAAAGTGATTCTGATAATATGGGTTGATGACTTGACCATTGCTGCCAGTGATGAAAATGCAGTGATGAATGTAAAAGAAATGCTTAAAGCAAGATTCCACATGAGAGATTTAGGTCATCTGAAACATTTTCTGGGTATTGATTTTAGCCAGAGTGATGCATGTGTGAAAATGTCACAGAAAAAATATTCAGTAAAATTGCTTGAAAAGTTTGACATGGTGAATTGCAAACCTAGAGCGACACCTTGTGAACCAAAGCTAAATTACAGCCATTCTGAGCTCTTGTCAGATGTAAAATTGTACAGAGAAGTAGTAGGAAGTTTGATCTACCTGAGTACATGTACAAGACCAGATTTAAGCTTTGTAGTAAGCAAATTGTCACAATACTTTAGTAATCCAACAGAGGAACAGTGGGTTACTGTGAAACATGTGCTGAGATATCTAAAAGGTACAACAGACAAAGTTTTGTGTTACAAATATTGTGAAAATGGTTTGAGTCTACATGCTTACAGTGATGCCGATTGGGCGACTGACGCCACTGATAGAAGGAGTACAACTGGATATTGTATAAGCTTGTGTGAAAATGGTCCTTTGGTTTCATGGAAGACCAAAAAGCAACCAACAGTTGCACTGTCAACATGTGAGGCAGAATATATGGCCTTAGCTGCAACTACACAAGAATGTATGTATTTAGTCCAACTTTTAAATGGCATTGATGGGAGTCAGTCTGCTACACCAAAGGTTTATGAGGATAACCAGGGTGCAATTGCATTAGCCAAGAATCCTGTAAACAGACAGCGATGCAAACATGTCGACATAAAATATCATTTTGTCAGATCAGCTGTGAATGATGGTAAAATATGTCTACAATATCTTCCCACAGATCAAATGGTAGCAGATGTAATGACAAAGCCTGCAACCAAATGCAAATTGTCGAAATTCTCAAGCTTTATGTTTGGAGAATAATTCATGTGATTTATGACATGTGATTTTTGATTTTGTTTCAAATGTTTTTATTTTTATGATGATGTTAACAGTATGAGAGCTAGTGGGAGTGTTGACGTATTGTCTCTTGTGCTCTCAATGACTGATTGGCCACTTGCTGGTCACGTGACATGCCCTGATTGTATATGTGCTGCACAGGTGCTAATAAATTTTTGTTCTTCCCTTTTCACATTACCTGCCGCCTGCTGCGTATTTGTTTGCTCCTCATTCAGTGTTATTTTAGGTTCTTGGGTACCGTTCGTTTAACTCTGTTAACAGTTGCCATGGCTACCAGTGACATCACATTTAGAGCCCAATGTGAACACTCGTGTTTTCTCCCCACTGCAAGGTTATTACCGTGTGATCCGCCCACCTCCAGCGAAGGGCAGAGCACCTCCCTCCGCGCTGTGTAAAGGCAGATTGCCCGACTCCTCCAACCGGACTTTCCTCTTTTGTGCTGCCCGCAGATGAGGAAGTAGCACCGCGGCACTCGCAGCGCTAACAACCGCCGACTTCCAAAACTTTATACGAACTTTTTGTTCCTTTGAGTTGCCTTCAATCCGAACAACGATGTCGTTGAAGAGAAACCGGCAGACCACCACGACCACCTACCGGACCATGAACGTCGCCTCGCCCTCGCCGGAGCCGGTGAGCAGCGGCACGGTGCTGACGACGACGACGGCGGCTCGCTCGGCCTCGCCGCTGCAGTACACCGCCGTCAACGGCAACTACAGCACACTTCGCTACCTGGTGCCGATGCAGCAGGCAGTGCAGCAGCAGTCGTACGTGCAGCAGCCGTCGTACGTGTTCATGCAGCAGCCCGTCATGCAGCAGCCCGTCATGCAGCAGATGGTGTCGCCGGTCTACCTGCAGGGCGTCCAAGGCTTGAACGTCAGCAGCCTGGACCTGCTGCAGCAGCAACAGGTGAGGTTACGGTCGGTCACTTGCATGGTCCTTGAACGCAGCACGCTTTTCTTGTTGCAATTTATTGCTACACATTGTAGCTCTCTTAAAAAGTACATTTAAAGGTACACCTGCTCGCTCTACAACTATTTTTCTACACTTTTATTTACGATTTGTATAGCTTAAAATTTAATTGGATGCGTGTTTTGTACGAAAACAAACTCATGGAAAATTAATTAGATATTTTTTTAGTGCAAAACAATTTTTTACATCCAACCACTTGCATGGTCCTTGAACGCAGCACGCTTTTCTTGTTGCACTTATTGCAATACATTTTAGCTCTCTAAAAAAAAAGTACATTTATAGGTACACCTGCTCACTCTACAACACATTTTCTACACTTTTATTTACGATTTTTATAGTTTAAAATTGAATTGGATGCGTGTTTTGTACGAAAACAAATTCATGGAAAATTAATTAGATATTTTTTTTTAGGGCAAAACAATTTTTACATCCAACCACTTGCATGGTCCTTGAACGCAACACGCTTTTGTTGCTGTTGCACTTTATTGCAATACATTTTAGCTCTCTAAAAAAAAGTAAATTTATAGGTACACCTGCTCACTCTACAACAAATTTTCTACACTTTTATTTACTTTATTTGGATGCATGTTTTGTAAGAAAACAAATTCATGGAAAATTAATTAGATATTTTTTTAGTGCACAACTATTTTTACATCCAACCATTTCTATAATCCTCATTAGGGCCGCAGGTAAACTGGAGCCTATCCCAGCTCACTCTAGACTGGTCGGCACAATTTTAACATAAGTTTATACATCTTTGAAATCATGTGTGATGTAGTCTATTGTAAGTGTGCTCATGTTCGAAATAAACTAAACTCAATCAATCAATCAATCAATCGTTCTGAAATAACTCCTGCCAGGATTAAAACCTAATACTACTGCCTTTCAAGGCAAGCACCAACACTGTACACCATTATATTCTTATCAGTGAAGGAGCAGGGAAGGGCTAGGAATACATTTGGTAGAATTTCTTTTAAGGCACCCTGTCATTTATTACAATTTCCCATGCGCTTTTTCCATGCATGCTCTGCGTATTGGGAGGGGAGGTCCTGATGAAATTGTGCCAACAAAAGTGTTGCTTGCATATACTTGTACATTGCAGGTTTACCTAATGTTGTAGCCAATAAGTGTATTACTCACACATATTTATACGGAAAGGAAATGTAGGAATTCTGCAACGTCAGCCTCAAAAGTTGGACATAATCCAATAAAATTGAAATTACGTATAACTAACGCCCTATTAGCATTTACTTGGTAAAAATAAGTTTTTGTATAATTCATGTTAATGACATCCTAGCTTGCATGCTAATTTATGTTCTATGGTTATCATCACACTTCTGCTCTTTGACATTACTGGTACCCTAATGTTGTGGCATAACAAAAAAAAGCCAAACAAATTAATTAATTCTTTGATTTGTTAATTTCTTTGATGCTGACCTAGATTAAGTCTCATGGTATTTGCCATTGTGTATACATAGTGGATACTAGCTAGCATTCACATGGTGAAAGTACATTTGTGTATTAGGGATGTAGCGATATGAACATTTATTTATTTCGGTTATTGTCACCAAAATTATCATGGTAATCATTGCTCAAAAAGTATTCATAAACTCTTATAACCAACTTTTATTTCAAATAAATTAAATACAATAAATAAATAGCCGCACAATATGCTGTCTTGGCAGCATACATGAGTTCTATAATAATATTGTTCTGGCCACTTAAGAGTCATCATATTTTTATGTGAGTGATTAAATATGTATATCTTCTTTGTTTTAATTTGTAAAAGTTTTTTTTTTTTTTTTAAATGAAGGAAAAAAATGTGGGTTGGGTACGTCACGTCCGTTTTTAGTGATGTCACGCAAATTCCCTTCCTGTTATCATATTGATCGATCTCTATGTCTCGGAGAGCACACCTTGTACCGGTAGTCTTAATGTGCACAATTAAATATCTTAGTTGCTCACACAGTATTGTTTAATGTTTATACACTGCAAATAATTTGCCACTTGCCAAGATTTACATTTTTTTTCTAGAAATGTCCCTTACTATTGAGTTATCTTTTGTCATTGACTTTACAGCATAATCTTAATTTTAGCATGGATAATTATATTTTTTCTATTCTAGTTTAACAATTTAAAAATTGGGAAAATAACTATTCAAATACAATATTTTGGATTTCCCCACATATAACATCTTGTTTAAAGATTCTGCAACATTCCGAGGACGCTTAATTTAACAATTGCAAGTTGGATAATGCTTGTTTTCAGGATAAAATAAGTATTTCAATCTTAAAAGTCTTGCTAATTTCGAGATATGTAAATCTTAATTTAGGATGTCTTATCAAGTAAAATTAACTGGCTGCATGGACAGAAAATTTCACTAGTTTTTAATATTCCTTTTCCTAAATTCTAGTATTTTTATCCTATATTTTGTGAACTCTTTTTCGCAGTGTACAAGTTTAGATTGGAGATTGACGTTAGTGTCTCTTGTTTCCATGTTAGCAGGGTTTCACGATAATTTAAAAAAGTAATACAAACTGTGGAAAGTTCTACCGTGGTTTAGCATCACACCGTTTATGAATAGATTCCTATTGTGTATGTAAATAATGTTGATCATATTATAGTAGTTATACTGTCACAGCCTCGCCAAGGAGGCAGTAAGTTCCACTATGGAACTTTTAAATTGTTGCTCCTTTGTACCGTAATGTGGCCGTGTCACAAAAAAAACGTCAAAATTGCTGCGTTAATTCCTTTAATACTCACTGAGATAAAGTCAAACAAGATTCGCCAATACCACACTAAATGTTAGTTTAAACTGTAATATACGATTTAAACTAAATTTGGTTAGACTTTTTAGGTTCCACTTTAATGCAGATGATATTGTGGGTGTTCAGATTGTGAGCGCATGCAAAGTTTAGGTTGGTTGACATTTTGGCTCCGTCTTTGCATGCGTTTTCTGGAGCCATTTCTGGAGCTTCTGTTTTTGTGTCGTGATGTGACGCATGCTTAAAAAGAAAGTATTTGGTGTGCTGTCTGAATGCATGCGTTTCCTAACACGTTGCTTGGACTTGTGGCGACCTATCGTGAGAAATAATCTGTCGTCATGGTGGAAGTTACTAGCAGTGATGTATCGGTCTTACCCGATGGAGTGAATTGAAAAGTCACATGGTGTCCCTCACATTCCAATGAGCTCCTCATGACACATTGAAGGTCCTACACATGCTCCTAGATTGACCTCACTAACTTTTTGGCCTTTCTTACTAAGTGCAACTTCTTCTGCTTTCTGTACTTTTGCTTTAATTTTCTCCTGTCTGACTCTCTAATTGTTGGTGCAGCAAGAATTCCTCACCTGTTTTTGTTCACATTTTGTAAAGCTGCTTTTCATCCCAACAGTTTTCCTCACCCGTTGACGTTTGTTCTTCTGTTTGAGAAACTGAAGTTGTGAGACAGCGAAAGCGCCACACCCCACATTGACTGCCAAGGTTGCACACCTTAAAGTTTAACGACAGAAAAAAACAAACATTCTTTGACTCGGTTGGATCAGCCCATTTTGATTGCCTTGGTCAAAAGTTAGGAGGCTTGGCTAATAAATCTTGTCTAGAAAATACTCAGCTTCAGTGTACACGTCATTAAATTATCAAGTATAAATATAATACATTATTATTATTAAATACAATACATTGTATTTAATTCTATAATTACAGGGAGGATTGGTTAAACAAACAAGCTATTGAAAAATGAATTAAGGTCCCTATGTGTGTATATTATATGTATATATTTTTTAATTAAAAAAAAAATTCTAGTAATATATTGAAGATACATTTAATTTGACTAATATGGACAATATAATACAAACATTAAAATAAATAAAACATGTATATGCAATATTTAAAAAGGTGTTAAATGACAGTAAGATGATAGAACATATTTAAAACATCAATTTTCTACCGCTTGTCCCTTTTTCTGGGTCGCGGGGGGTGCTGGAGCCTATCTCAGCTGCATTCGGGCGGTAAAATATGTGTCTGGATCACCCATTAAATTGAATTAATATATTCAATAATTAGTGATGATAAAAAACATGTACAATCAGAATTATAAAACTATTTAACATATTTTAAAATGTTTTATTACTTTTAAAAAAAAGTATTTAAACGCACAGTATTTTCTAACGTGTTCAATACAGAAAGATATTAGTTATAAAAATTCCAATTAAATTTATTTTGACCACTCATTAAATTGTATTATTATATTTATCACGTTTTACATTTAATCTCAGTGGCCTAGTGGTTAGAGTGTCCGCCCTGAGATCGGTAGGTTGGAGTTCAAATCCCAGCCGAGTCATACCAAAGACTATAAAAATGGGACCCATAACCTCCCTGCTTGGCAAAGGGTTGGAGTTGGGGGTTAAATCCCCAAAATGATTCCCGGGCGCGGTGCCGCTGCTGCCCACTGCTCCCCAAGGGGATGGGACAAATTTCGCCACATCTAGTGTGTGTGTGACAATCATTGGTACTTTAATCTTAATCTTGATACAAATACTTTAACAATGTTTTGTTGGGAATAATGTTACCACTTAAAATTTATTAAAACATTTATTTGGACAGATAATTATTATTTTTTAAAGTATTTAAACGCAAGTATTTTGTAATTTGTTGAATAACTGAAAATATTTTTAAAAATGAAATGTAATTAATTAAATGTATTAATTAATTAAATTTAATTAATTCTAAGTAAATCAATTTTAAGCACTCATCAAATTGTATAAACATATCCAATAATACATTGATTATAAAATTTTTTTAAACTTTTTGTTAGGAATAATATTACTTCCTAAAATATAATAAAATGCATTTATTTAGACACATATGGGATCAAATAATGTCTTAAAAAGTATTGAACAATAAGTGTTTTGTACTGTGTTGAAATTTGAAAAATATTATTTAACAGTTCCAAGTAAATGTATTTGGACCACTCAATAATTGTATTATTTTTAACACATTTAACCCATTGTTTTATAAGGAATATAAATACTACTTAAAATGTATTAAAATGCATTTATTGTAACACGTACTGGCTTAGATAATACAGTATTTTGTAATGTGTTGAATATAGAAAAAATATTAAAATATTAAAATAGAAAATATTATTCATAATAAATTATATTGAAAATAATTCAAAGTAAATATATTTGGACCACTCATTAAATTGTATTAATATATTAAAGACATTAAAAACATTTTTAAAGCAATTGTTTTGTTTAAAAAATGTGCAGTACTTTGCAAGTGTATGAACAAGTACAAACCACAAAAAAAAAGAAAAAAGAAAAATAGCTGGCAGCAATGTTGTTATAGTAACACTGTGCAGGAAAGACAAGTTCTTATTGTGTTCTCTTTAATGCGTTAGGCTTTACAAACCAAATGCAGTTAATTTGCGTCTTGTGCTATTGAACAATCATTGTAACGATTGGAAAGCAAACCTTTGCACAGTACAAAATAGATACTTCCGGTTGTCACGGCATAGAGCAGAGGCTGCCAGGTGAGGCTGTAAAGTTGCTGGGATGGTGCAAAGAAAAATAGTGTAACTAATTCAAGGCGTTTGAGGCCAGTAACATTCTTCACGTTGTTGTGCCGCCACTCTGCCCTGAAAGGCTAATTATGTAACACTGTGTGGAATTTGGCAACGAGTTTGCTTAGTTTAGTGTCTTTCTAGTCTCAAAAAACTTCTGTTTGAAGGCAAAAGCAAAATAAAGCCTACAGGGGAGGTATACACTACAGTCAAAATAATACAAGCTACACAACTGTGGTTGCACTTAATAGTGGAGGAGTATTCTACTGCATCATACTGAGAGATACATTTGATATTTTGGCCTTAAAATAGTTAAATTAGGGTCTTTTCTTGAGCACAAAGGTGCATCAGCCATCATTTAAATGATCAAAACTATTTGTAGTGTATTGGATGACTTTTTAAAATCAATATTATAGCTACACATCAAAATCCAAAGTCAAGAGATGCATAGAAAAATGGAGGTTTGGAGAAAAAAAGCACATCATCAGTTACATGACTTTTACAGAATGTATAGTCAAATAATATAAATGTATTTAAAAATGGAGTGCTGCACTGCTCCATTCTTGAACCTTATTATTCAAGTTATTGCTATTATTAGTTATTGTTTCAAATTTTTTGTACAAAAAAATAAATACAAAATTAAACAAGTAATACTATTTAAAAATAATTAATTTGGATACAAATTTAAATAAAGTTCAACTTGTTATTATTACAGCAAGTGTCACAAACACCTGTCATAAAATAGTGAAAAGCACATTAAAAAAAGTAAAATAGTAAAAAATTTGTTTTTTTTAAAGTAAAATAGAAATACACATTTTTAAAAAAATAAATAAATATGGGACTAAACGGTCCTTTTTTTAAAAAACATTTTTACTATTGTTTTGAATGTATAGGGTCAATCAACTCTTTGTATTAATGAATAAAACATCTTATTAAAATATTTTAACTAAAAACAAAATTAAATAAAACTTAAAAAATATTAAAAGTGAGTCTTCAGACTAAGTCTCTTACATGTTTAGTTGTTTCGGGGCACATGTCACGTTGTCGTCGTAGACACACAAAAGACAGGTTGACTACACTGCTATTGCGACCATTGGATCACATTTTTCGCCAAAGTTCCCGTTAAAAGGAATCATTTCGCACGAAGAATGTAGTTTCTTTAGAAAAAAATGTCATCGCCCACTGGTGGCCCGGCATGCGTTTCACATCGGGATTGCTTTCCCTCACCCCCATCCCCAACCCCTCTTATCGCGATCTTCTTGACAATGCTAAATGTAAACTATGGTCAACCTGCACATCAATGCAGTTCCTATGCCGCTAGACAAAGCTCAAACAAAATCTTGTTGACATGTATGACTTGAGTGTTATTATGACAATGACAATAAAGGAATTGATTGATTGATATAACTTAAAAAAATGCACGTAAAAGCTTTTATTCGGCTGTTTTTGAAATGTGTGACTTACAGGGAGGTCTTCTTTTATAGCGGTTTAGTTTCATCGAGTGCTTGATGGGCCGACAGTAAACACGTTTCCGGCCCATTAATTCAACAAAGCTGATCTAGCCAAACACACAACACTGTCTTCACTCAAACAGGAGAACAAAAATGTCTCAGTGCACTTTTAGCAGATGGGGGAGTTAGTGGAGTCTGCAGCTTTCTATGAATATGCTTCTTTCTTCCCTCTTTTTGTCTGACATCTCAGTGCCTGAGCAGGAACTCATCCTCACTGTTCAGCCTGTCCTCCAGTCCCACCAGGAGCCCCGAGCCCAGTGTGGAGGAGGAAGAGGAGGAGGAGGAGGCAAGACACCCACACACACACACACACACACAAGTTTAGATCCCCATGCAAAAAAGACACCTTTTTAATTGCTGGAAAGATGCGGGAATCTGACGTCTTTGTTTGGTTTACTGCGGGTTTGTGTGGAGAATTAAACACATACTGTTAAAGAAACACTGCATTCTCTTGAAGCTGTCACAGTAAACTGTTGCATTATTATATTTCTAGGCTGGACTTTAAATTATCTCACAAATGCAAATCAAGGAACATTAGCACTCATTTAGATGAGAATGCTTTGTCTATAAGTTACAAGTTGACTTTTTAATGGTCACAATTTATGTTCTGGGTTCCTGCGGGTGCTTGAAATGTTTGAAATTGCTCGAATTTTAATGTCGTGAGCTTTAAAAAGGGCACACATTTTTGGTTGGAGTGCTTTGAATAGGAATTTTCTGAACAACAAGTTCGTTCATTTCAGTGTTTCTCGCACAGTTTTGTTTATTAATGGAATTATGGCACTTTATTCGGGCTGTGTGCAATGCAATACATACACGTTTCTCCTTTTTATTGGATTTTTTATTCAATTATTTTGTCATTGTCAAAGTAATTAACCTGTTTTAGACCTGTCCTTGACCTAACCTGAATGTGGCGGTGATCCTGACTTTTCTCTGTTTTGTGTGATTGTTATTGTCGTTTGATTGCATACACTATACACTAACCGTTCTAGGTACTACAGCCGTTGGCCAAAACCTGACATATTCACAAATTACATAATTATTCATTAATATGTGCTGTCCCTATTTTAAATAAATAACTGAAAATCATGATTAATCAGAAGTATACATTTGAATAATATTTATCAGCCATGTATTGTGCTTGAAAGACTTTAAGATCTGAAAGTACCGTATTTTCCGGGCTATAGAGCGCACCGGTATTTAAGCCGCACCCACTAAGTTCATTAACACGGCAGTAAAACGGCTGATCAAACAAAACAGAAGACATTGTCATGGACCCACTAGCTGCGGAAGCTAGCACTCCAATCAGCTAAACAGACTCAATAACTCCTCGATAACGTCTTGGTGAATTTTCAAAACTGAAACAGTACAAAAATAATGCCATTGTAAGTTAATAATACTAAGACACTTGTAAACGTGTTAGCATATTTGCTAATGCTAACGGCGGTAGCTTCAGTACGTTACGATAGCACGTACAAATATGCATGAAAACACTCCTACCGACATCACACATGGGACGGTGTAGTAGGTCAGAATTGTTTTAGTTATCTTGTAAAACTTACAAACGTTGCTTGGAGTGATGAATGAAAAATCCTTTCAGGCAAAAACGCTATGGACGGATATACTTCCGGTTCGAGGAACAAAACAGGAAGTACATTTTCAACACGCAGCACCTGCAGTGAGCGAATTCGTCCAAAAGATGCCGCCATAGCACAAACAATAACACACCTTTTCAGTGTCTGTCAGTGTTCTGTGAAAACAAATTGTTGAATACAAAACATTATGGCCGTGAGCAAAGATAAATTAGCCGCACCGTTTTATAAGGCCGCAGGGTTCAAAGCGTTGGGACGAAAGTAGCGGCTTTTAGTCTGGAAAATATGATACCATTTTTTTACCTCATGTTTTTGTGGATTTAAGTGAAGCAGAATGCATCAGTATTTGCGGTGTGAATTAAGAAAAAGTGAGGGATATGTTTCCAGATGATGCATGGAATGTTATGAAGCAAAGACTGGACAAAAGTTTGGAGACACTTTTCTTATCCAATGGTATGCCAAAGTGTCTTTTAAATGGTATGTGGATAGAAATACTAAACATTTGCTCAGTTCTTGCCATTTAAGAGTTTGAAGACTATGCTATTGAAAAAAAAAAAGTTTTCAAACCTTTGACTGCCACTGTACTATGAACAATTGTGGGTGGAGTGTTTTACTCGTTTTTAAGTTATTTTGAGGTTTTTAGCATTGCATGTATCAAATGGGATCACTCCCTGTATTCCAGGATTCTTGAATAAAACACTGACAGGAACAAGGAGGTACTCAATGCGGGAGGACTGTGTGTATACAGTACATGTGTGTGTGTGTGTATTTACAGACACACACCCATAAGGTCCAAGCATGTGATTTTGTGAAGCAAGCACTCCACCACACACGGTGTGAGTGAGACAAAGCATTTCAGGGTGTGTGTGTTGAGTTCAAGGCGTGTCCGGCCACTTCCCAGACGTTTTTGCCGTGGGTGGGTACATTCCAAGGAATTTCAACCTGCGCGGTCTCGTATGAGATGGGTGTTGTCAAAACAAAATCAAAGTGATTTTCTGTATAGCAGTTACACATTTTCTTGAAAGTAACCAGGTTGTGAGGGTTTTCCAGTCTGATTACGCCTCCTTAATAGTCTTCAATGTCACATGACCAGATTGATATCCTTTGTGTGTTGGAGATTCTCGGGGAAGTTAGTCAGATGTGTCAGCATCATGCTATCTTGCTTCTAATGTGCAACTTTCTTCAGTCAGCTATTTCCTCTCTAGTTTTATTTCGGTTGATGATTTTTTGTTTGCACATTTTCTATTAAACTTTGATTTACTTAACTGCAGAGAGTACAAGGCTCTATTAAAGGGGAGGGTTTCTATTTTTTATAAAAAATTTTAAACCAATTTTGTTACATTAATAATGGCATTTTTTTCCCCTGTCCGGGGTTGGTTCAATAACATTAAGTGTTGGCTTTATTAAAAACATTTTGAAACATCTACAAATTAAAATAAGTAAACACATAAATAAAAATAATATGGTTCTTGTGAAGCCAGAACAATATTTAATGTTTCCTTTGCCAAGAAAGTATATTGTGTGTCTATTTATGTCAAATACAACTTGGTTAAAACATGTTACTGTGGTTATAAGTACTTTCTGAGTACATTCAACAATATTATGTTGAAAACCGAGAACATTTAGGTCACAATACTTTTATATGGCCATTTTATTTATTATTTTTTTGTATTATTTATTGTCCGCCCTGAGATCGGTAGGTTGTGAGTTCAAACCCCGGCCGAGTCACACCAAAGACTATAAAAAAATGGGACCCATTACCTCCCTGCTTGGCACTCAGCATCAAGGGTTGGAATTGGGGCTTAAATCACCAAAATGATTCCCGGGCGCGGCACCGCTGCTGCCCACTGCTGCCCACTGCTCCCCTCACCTCCCAGGGGGTGAACAAGGGGATGGGTCAAATGCAGAGGACAAATTTCACCACACCTAGTGTGTGTGACAATCATTGGTACTTTAACTTTAACTTTTTTTTAACTTATTTTTCTTGTTTGTTTTATTTAACTTGGATATTTAAAAGTTTAAAATGTTAAAATATACGAGAAATACAAGTTTATTGCATTTGAAAGGGTGTAATTTCATAATTATTACTATCTATTATCAATAAATCAGAGGTTAATTTTGTCTCAAAATAATGTTGACAGTAATATCGTTTATCGGTAATAATTTGAAGGTCGATATATCACCGAGCAACATTTCCCAGACATAATAATGGGACTCAATAATATATAATAATAATAATGCAATATTTTAGTGAGGAATAGGCGTCACTTTGCCGCTTGGCATTGTAATCGAAGCACCCGACGATTAATCATTGATTAATTGGCATATGGGCATCTATTAAAGCAGCGGACACTATTTTACTGTTAAGTTTGTTTTTACAAAAATGTGTATAAACAAAAAACAAAAACATTTTTTTTATTTTTAGAAGCTATCAAATGCTTATTTTTAAAAATCAGATTGATCACACTTTTTAATTAAGATTATTCTTGATTATTCACGGATTATTACTCACTTGCATAATTTTAATTAACCTTAAAAAAAGGGCCCAATCGTAGTCTTTGCACTGGCGTGAGCAATGACCTGATCGCTAAATGTATAACAACCTGCTCTGCCTTTTAGGTAACCATCCACGGTTAAGGTAAAGGAGCATGTACGTTAGAAATAAATTGCATTATTTATCTGCGTATATACATAATAAATGCAATATTTGTTTGTGATTAATCACATTGCGTTAACTCGTTACATTTTACAGTACTCGTTACTTGATATATTTACTTTTACTTAAAGTTCATACTAGTACGCTAGGTGTACTGGACACGATAATGTCATGTGTCATTCATTTAATATTTGTTGTTTTCAACCCTCTGAGCTTCACAACATGGCTGTGTCAGCAACACATGGTGAGGTCAAAGGTCGCTTCAATCAAAACGACCGCAGGGCTGAGTGAGCGGCGCCATAAGTGGTTGTTGGCAGACGTGATTGCCGCAACGGGGACAGAAACCTTTCCCCCTCCTGACGCCGACTCTGCGTTTTTTTTGGAAGATGACAAGCCGCATCTAATGGTTCCCACCCGAGACGTTCGTTCTCACCGCCGCGGTGAATGTGAAGTATTGCGAGCTAATTACAAGATACCTTAGCAGGGCTGTAGCTGTGGTGATGCTGGCGTGTTGAATAAAGGGAACTTTTTGTGTTGACTGTAAGGGTGTAACAAAAAGGAGGTTTTGTCTGTCAAATTTAACACTGATATGTATGATATCAGTATTAGGTGTGATACCAGCATCCTCGCGCTCGATTGTTGCCATAAAAAGTGACCTTTGGCGAGTTTACAAGGCAAGGTGACGTCAGTGGTGTAAATTCAGGAGAAGTTTGCAGATTGCAGGTGAATGTTGTGTAGCGTTTGAAGTGAAAATAGTGGAATGTTACGAGTAGAAGACTCAATAGAAAAAGTGTGTGTGTGTGTCAATGGTGATGTAGGTCAGTGTGTAACCTAAGATGTCATTGAGAAAGCGAGACGAGTCAGTTTACCACACTGCTTCTTTGTGGGAGTCTTTTGTGTAAGTCGTAATTTTGAGGCATTATTTTGTGCAGACTTGATATTTTATAGATTTTTTTATTTTTTTAAATGGAGTTGTCCATTCTCTATTAGTGCTCTGAATGCAGCAACAAACTGTACTGTAATTGCCTTATTTATTGCATGCAGGTAGGGATTAAATTATATGAAAATTTCATATCATAGATAAGGATTGGGAATTGATGCGCTTTTTCCGATCCTGAGTCCACTTTCGATTCAGCTTAATGATTTGGTTCCTTATCGGTTCACTTATCTTATTTGGAAAAAAGAGAACACAAATGTGGATTGGAATCAATTTTGTTTAGTTTAGAGCAGCGGTTTTCAAACTCCACCTCAGAAAATACTCTGCTCTCCAAGTACCACCATAATGACAAACATTAAAAAACAGTAGCGTAGTAGGCCTAAGTATTCATTAAAAAAGCAGAAGTTTATTTAACAAGTATATTTAATATTTTTGGCTACTGTAGCGTTACACAAAGTTTGAGCAGTAACCCTGTGTTTGAATATAGTAAGATAAGACACTACTTTAATCAAGTGTTTCTTTGGTGTACCACTAGTGGCAGACTCGTGTGTAAAAAGAGTATGGCCAAGTCAACAACAGGCGTCATGATTTCTACCTAGGTCGAGAGCGGCTGTGCATACAATTTCCGTCGTTTTGACGTAGGTTTTTCGGACGAAATACACCAAAATAAGACATCTATATGTAGTTCTAAACTTACTCCAGCTCATAAACAATAAAACATGCTTTTATTTTGTGAAGGTATAATTTTGCGGCCGTATTTGACGCACTCTGCTGCTACATTCCTGCAGTGTTTAGTGACCAGCAGGCACTCTAACACGCACCCAAAGGTGCTATAAACCAAAAAAAAAAACATAATACCATAATTTTGCCAAAATCTTCATTAGCTTTGGACTAACAATCACAGAGAAATTGTGACTTTATTGTGAAGTATGTCAACTGTGGTGTATTTTTAATCACTGTACGTATCACTCATGTATTATTATTATAACCGATCTTTCTTTTTTGTAACATGCTAAGTGAATAAGAGTACTTTTGTACTAATTTACCCATATTTCTGCCCAATAACTCAGATATGGTAACACTGGTGAACAGTAGAGAATATGGAGGGATTTTTGGTCCAGAACATATTTAGCTTTTTTCATTGACATATTTCTTGACACTTTCCATCCATCCATCGTCTTCCGCTTATCCGTAGTTGGGTCGCGGGGGCAGCAGCCTAAGCAGAGAAGCCCCAGACTTCCCTCTCCCCACTTCTTCCAAATCCTCCCGAGACATTCCCAGGCCAGCTGGGAGACATAGTCTCTCCACCGTGCTTGACTTTCTCTTCTACTGTTCCTGAATACCATTATTTTTGTTTTACTCAGATTCAAATGTTTTTGTCAAACCATCTCTTTTATTTGTTAATTTCTTCTGTTATTATTTGTATTAGCTTCTGTGTGTTCTCTCCGGACAAGACGCTGTAATCGGTGGCTCTCCAGTGTTGATGGCGAACCTTCACTTTCTATACATGTTTTCTTTCTGTGTTGTTGGGAAAACGATGTAAAATCTTTCCACAATTCTCGCGGGTGGAGCAGCCCCATGCTGCTCAACACAGCATGTATACACATCAAAAAACTAGCGAGGAAGCGTCGCAAACACATACAATCATCTCAAAGTTAATAGCAGTCATGGCGCCCTGTAGTCACGTGAGTGCATTTTGACTAATCATTGAGGAGATCGCCTGAAACCAATTTGGCCGTACTCTCTCTTTACACGACTCTGACTGATGGCAGGGTTTCCCACACATTCATTTATTTGTGGCGGCCCGCCACAAAAGAATTACGTCCGCCACAAATAATTTTTTTTTTTTTTTTTTTTTTGTCCTCTCCATCTTCTCAGGCAAATCATATAGTTGATGTAGATGCCCATATCAGCTGTTCAGATTTACTTTACAAAAGAGAAGTGTAGGATACTTCTCTTGTTGCCTTATTTGTATTTGACTTTATTAAATGTATTTATATTAGAAACACGACATGTGTATATAACAAAGGGTGCAAAGTCTGCAGGCAGTAGGAAACACATGGTTAAGTGTAGGGAGTAAAACTGATGGCAGTCTAAAGTTCAAGATTTTTGGAGCTCTTTGTTCAGTGGATCAGATGTTTGATGAAGCTCTGTGTCTATCTACCACCACTACTGTTTTCTGTTTATTTGTTATTGACTGTGGCAGGACACCTCTGCCTCTGTTTCACTTTATGTTGCTGGTAAATAATATGGTTGTAGTAGTAGGCTAAAGTAAAAATATTTAGTATGCACTAATTAAAGGGGCAGAGCTTTGAGACATTTTAGCTTTTATATTTTATAAGATATATTTTTTGTAAGAACCACAATTAATAAATATATTTCAGTGAATAACTTATTGTTCAAATCTGTATATAAATATGTACATAGTGTTGTAATTATATTGTAAAATGGATGGATGGATGGATGGATGGACGTTTAAAACAAAACTGTTATTATTAATTAGTAAGTATACATTTTTTGAGCCTTTTTAGAGAAAATCAAATCATTGTAGTAAATTATGCAAATTACTCAATGATGTCATGATGACCACGCCCATAGCCACGCCCCCACCACCACAGGTATCTTGGCAGTTTATGGGAAACACTGGATGGTACACGTATCAAATCACTGGTTTAGAGGTAAACCATGCCTTTACTAAGCCTACAGTGAGGTCTTAAGAGGCACATACATAGCATAGAAAAAAACCATTGAAAATAAGTATAAGAAATGAATATTTAAGAAATTTAAGAAAATAAAACATGTGGATCTTACACAAGAATGTGATTATGAAAACCTTGGCTTGAAAATGTGGGGTTTTCAAAAACTGTAAGCCATGATCATCAAAATTACAACAAAAAAAATGGTTTGACATCTCACTTTGCATGTAAGGAGTTTATATCACATATTAGTTTCACATTTGAAGTTGAATTGCTGACATGGATAGACTTTTACACAATATTACAATTTTTCGAGACTACAATTGAACATTCACCGACCGAATAAAGAGTATCGTCTACTGTGGCAAATGGGTGCAAGCTTTTGACCACAAACTTAGTCACTGCTCTGTGAAAATCGTCTAGCGCCTGCAGACGTGAACTGGAGCGAATACTGCTCGCCTCGGAGCCAGGCTGAATCTGTTTCTCGCCATGCTCATCTAAATAAAAAGGTATTCATTTCAATTTAACAGGTAGTAGCGCTAACATGACAGGCGGTGCTGGTTAGTAGGGCTGGGAATCTTTAGGCACCGCATGATTCGATTCGATTCTTGGGGGTAACGGTTTGATTCAGAATCCATTCTCGATTCAAAACGATTCTCGATTCAAAATTAATACTTTTTTATTAACATTGGGTGCCAGTTCTATGATTAACTACATTCCTCCATAAACAGCTGTGATACATTTCTATATTACTCAAAAGAAAACTGGTTTTGTTTAATAAAATTGTACTCAAACATTCAAAAAAGTCAAATACAAATAAGGCAACAAGAGAAGTATCACAAACTTCTCTTTTTTAAAGTACAAACCCCGTTTCCATATGAGTTGGGAAATTGTGTTAGATGTAAATATAAACAGAATACAATGATTTGCAAATCATTTTCAACCCATATTCAGTTGAATATGCTACAAAGACAAAATATTTGATGTTCAAACTGATAAACATTTTTTTTTGTGCAAATAATCATTAACTTTAGAATTTGATGCCAGCAACACGTGACAAAGAAGTTGGGAAAGGTGGCAGTAAATACTGATAAAGTTGAGGAATGCTCATCAAACACTTATTTGGAACATCCCACAGGTGAACAGGCAAATTGGGAACAGGTGGGTGCCATGATTGGGTATAAAAGTAGATTCCATGAAATGCTCAGTCATTCATAAACAAGGATGGGGCGAGGGTCACCTCTTTGTCAACAAATGCGTGAGCAAATTGTTGAACAGTTTAAGAAAAAAACGTTCTCAACCAGCTATTGCAAGGAATTTAGGGATTTCACCATGTACGGACCGTAATATCATCAAAGGGTTCAGAGAATCTGGAGAAATCACTGCACGTAAGCAGCTAAGCCTGTGACCTTCGATCCCTCAGGCTGTACTGCATCAACAAGCGACATCAGTGTGTAAAGGATATCACCACATGGGCTCAGGAACACTTCAGAAACCCACTGTCAGTAACTACAGTTGGTCGCTACATCTGTAAGTGCAAGTTAAAACTCTCCTATGCAAGGCGAAAACCGTTTTTCAACAACACCCAGAAATGCCGTCGGCTTCGCTGGGCCTGAGCTCATCTAAGATGGACTGATACTACGTGGAAAAGTGTTCTGTGGTCATTTTGAGCGTTTAATTGACCCCATCACATTTGTGGGGTCAATTAAACGCTCAAAATGGCCAGAAAAAGAGAACTTTCATCTGAAACTCGACAGTCTATTCTTGTTCTTAGAAATGAAGGCTATTCCACTAAATTGTTTGGGTGACCCCAAACTTTTGAACGGTAGTGTATATATGTATTTTTTTTTTAATTGATTTTTTAAAATCGATTAAGAATCGTTACAAATAAGAATCGCGATTCATTTGAATTTTTTTTTTTTTTTTTTTTAACACCTCTATTAGTTAGCACCTCTTGTATTTTAGATGACGTGCTACCTTAACTGCGGCTGGTATTAGATCGGAGTAGTCCAAAAACGCGACTGTCATTTATAGTTATTGCACGCAGGCATGTTCAAATGTTTTAGCATATTGTTCACATGTCTTCCTTTTGATAAAATAGCAGACTTGCAAATATTACAAGTAGTGCAATCTTTCCGTGTAAAATACAGCCAAATTTTGGAATGTTTCCGCATTCGGAGCGTCATGTCAGACGTCACCATGCACGTTGTGTAATAAAATCATTCCCACCTGCAAGAATCGTTAAGGGATTCGTTTGACAAAATGGCAATTACAAGGAATGGATACACTGTGAACAGGTTCAGAACAAGAACCGGTTTTCGATCCCCATCCCTACTTATGGATATTATGACCAAAATGATACAGTATCGACATGTACAGTAATGTGTTTATACAAGTTTAGATTGTGGTATGTCGTTGCTTAATGGGGAAATACGTTATTGTCTCTTGTAGGGATGTACTGATTACCCTTTTAATGACAAATCGTGGTAAGATTCCTGATTGTTAGTATTACCATTTCAAATTTAAATTATTGTAAAACCGTGTTTTGAAAAATTCAAGGTTACCGTATTTTTCGGATTAGAAATCTCAGTTTTTTTCATAGTTTGGCCGGGGGTGCGACATAGACCCTGGAGCGACTTATGTGTGAAATTATTAACACATTACCGTAAAATATCAAATAGTATTATTTATCTCATTCGCGTAAGAGACGAAGCAAATGTCAGCAATCGTCACACACACGTCAACCAATAAGAATTCGGCGGGGTCGGGTCATGGCAGAAGTGCATTGTGCGTCATGGCAGAAGTGCATTGTGGGTCATGGGATGCTAACTGCTGCTATGTCCGTAGCTATTAAAATGGACCATTTCAACATTGGTGGTAACTTATAAAAACTGAGAAGGGCTGAGCAAAAATGGCACCGAAAAGGAAATCATATACTGCAGATTACAAGCTGGACGTAGTGAAATATGCAGCAGAAAACGGCGATCGAGCAGCAGAAAGAAAGGAAGCGGCGCATACCAGGAGCGACAACGAGGAAGAAGATTTCATCGGATTTAGCGATCAGGAGTGACAGATTGTTGTGTAAACGTATAGCATGTTCTATATGTAATAGTTATTTGAATGACTCTTATATGTTACGTTAACATACCAGGCACGTTCTCAGTTGGTTATTTATGCGTCATATAACATACACTTATTCAGCCTGTTGTTCACTATTCTTTATTTATTTTAAATTGCCTTTCAAATGTCTATTCTTGGTGTTGGATTTTATCAAATACATTTCCCCCAAAAATGTGACTTATACTCGAGTGCAACGTATAAATGTTTTTTTCCTTCTTTATTATGCATTTTCGGCCAGTGCAACGTATACTCCGGAGCGACTTATAATCCGAAAAATACGGTATACTGCTCATTTCTTAGACCATCTGTTAGCACGTTAATTGCTAGCTAGCTTAAAGGCGCTGTTTGCAACATTTACAAAGATACCTAGAGAGCGCTAACTTTCCAATGTATTTTACACAGTATATCCCGTGCTCGTACGGTTTCTTGTACGTAATTACATACGTACGTAACACATGCATAGGCATTAGCTTTAGGAGTTGTTAGCTAATAATAGCAATTTGGATAGCTAGCGTTAGCTGTCATTGAATGTATATTCTATCATAACAACACGACTGAAAATTGTTTGTTGCTTATGTTGGACTGCTTTTGTACGTTTGCACACGCTCCCTGCGCGTATGTTTTGACAAGACCAGGTGAGTGACTGCTGTAAAAGCCAATATTTTTTTTATCCGGGCCGGTAAAATGTTTTACTACATAAAGTTTGTAATTGTGAAAAATATAGACAATTGTCAAACAAATGTTTTCAGTTACACTACTAATGGTAACAAAAGCAGTCGGTGGTGTTCTTTTATATTTTTTTGCTTTGAAAAATTTTACTGGGAAGAAGTTGCAAACAATCCCTTTAAATGCTAACATGACAAAGTATTTTTTGAGCACATTCAACATTACCGTGATAATTTGGCTCACAATAACTATGATATATAATGTTCATATTGTTACGTCATAAATGCCAACATGTACTGTATTCATGCTAGCATTTAAGCTAGTTAGCAAGCCGGTGTCTCCATGTAATGAGCTGTATCACCGGTACGTAAGTGTGGTTATCAATCATGGTTTTACGATCATTCTCATTTAAAACAGTTATAATGACCGTCCGGAGTTTTATAGTTTATTATTGATACCTTTTATTGTTACATCATGCAGACTTGATATGAAGTTGTTCTTTTGTGACTGTTGAAATAGAAGTTGTCATAATCCTTCTGTTAGTTGAGAAATAAGTGGAACGTTTAATTTTCATATTATTTATTGTGTGCCGTCTTTATATTGATTTTGTTTCCCGTGATTTTTATACACAACATTGTCATATTCCTTCTGTTTGTGCTCTGAAGGCAGATATACAAGTGAAATGTCTAATTTTGTGGCCTCCGTGCAAGATTTTTACTGACTCTTACCTGTTCCTCTATATTGATTTTGTTTCCCATGATTTTTATACACAACATTGTCATATTTCTTCTGTTTGTGCTCTGAAGGCAGATATACAAGTGAAATGTCTAATTTTGTGGCCTCCGTGCAAGATTTTTACTGACTCTTACCTGTTCCTCCACCATTTAAGCTCTCAAGGCAAAAAAATACGCGTGAAATGTCAAACCTTGTGGTTTTATTTACTTTTTCCAGTTTTTATATTTTTTATTACTTTCATATTGTTGTCATGTTCCTTCAGTTTGTGCTTAATGTCGAGATATGTGTAATTTGTGGCCTTGTTCATTATGTGCAGTCTTTTTATTTATGTTTATTGCTCCGCTGTTTGTGCTCTGATCGCAGAAATATGCGTGAACTGTCTAATTTTGTGGTCTTGCAATTTTCATGACTTCATTCTGCTGTACTCCTCAGCTCCTTAATAATGTGCTGCACAGCTTTGCACATGTAATTGTGTGTATTTAGTTCAAGAATATGATATAATACAGCAATTTACATAATTTACATAATCTAATGATGACTTAAGGCCCCCTGCTCATAAATGTATAAATATTAACTATTACAATGCGCCTCGTCTCACTATCTAGATGAGAATAGTAGTCTTTTGTCCGTCCTCGACTGTTTTTGGGTCACCTTAACTCACTTTCTGCGCAGGAATGACAGGCATGTTGGAGTCGCTGTTTACCCCCCCCCCCCCCCCCCCCCCCCCCCCCCCGGCGCTGAGGCACACCCGTGTGCTATCTCGCTCGCTTTTTTCTGTTCTTCCCCACCTTGATTGAAGGGACAAATGAAGTATCACGATTTTATCTTGTGACTTTTTGATGGAAGTGCAGTGGTATCTTCCTGATAATCGTTTATGGCACTCATGGTGGATTGACAATGTAATCAAATAACACAACATTTAGGATGTTCTGCTTTGCACACATGGAACTGAAGTACTGCAGGTATCCATGCAGATTTTGTTCCCGCTTTGACAAAACCGTGTGACAAATACTTGCCGGGAATTTTTGCTCTTCCCTCAGGCCCTTGTGGAATCTGGCGCAGCGACTCGGCGCTGGCTATTTGAGAAGGGATGACATCAGCACACAAAGAAGTACAATGGAGCTCCTTAACGACTCTAATGCAGAACAATTTGGAGTTCGAATTACACATCGGTCAATCTTGGGACTCCACGACTTTTTCTTTGACTTGTTGTGATGACAACACAACAAGGCTCACATTGATGGAGCAGAGCATTGTTTCATAACCATCGGTCATGGGCCGCAATCGCCTCGTGAAGGGCCGCCAAAAAGTATCTGTTTTTCAGATGTCGCCGGTATAGGTCGCAGCGGTTGTAATACACTTTCCCACCACTTGTGGCAGCAATGACATCAAAACAACAAAAACGTCATAGAGAAGTTTTTTTTAAAGAGGAACTGCACTTTTTTAAAAATTTTTCCTATCGTTCACGATCATTGTGAGACATGACGACTGATTTTTTTTTAATGCATTCTAACTCGTAAATAAAGGTACATAAAAGTCATCTATTCTGCCCATAAAACCCAATAAACATCCAAAAAGTGCCAATAATACTTCATTTACATTTTGTGACTTGAATATTAACCAAGCATTCGTGATATTGTTATTACAAGCGCTAACTCAGACAGATGAATTATTGCGGCGATGTGATCACAAGCGTGTGTGCCTACGTTTACATCGAGTAGTAAGCTGCTTCCTTACTTCTCTGCTCGTGGAAGTTTATTGTAGATCATAAATCATGCCTCTCACCTGGATAGTAGAAGGATGAGTATGTAATCCGACACACTTGGCAGCCCAGTGTTTCCCACACATTCATTTATTTGTGGCGGCCCGCCACGAAAGAATTACAAATAAAAAAAATTTAAAAAATAAAACATTTTTTTGTTTTTTTGTTGTCCTGTCCAGCTTTTCAGGCAAATCATATAGTTGATGTAGATGCCCATATAGGCTGTTCAGATTTACTTTACAAAAGAGAAGTGTAGGATACTTCTCTTGTTGCCTTATTTGTATTTGACCACTACTGTTTTCTGTTTATTTGTTACTGACTGTGGCAGGACACCTCTGCCTCTGTTTCACTTTATGTTGCTGGTAAATATGGTTGTAGTAGTAGGCTAAGTTAAATTATTCAGTATGCACTAATTAAAGGGGCAGAGCTTTAAGAGACATTTTAGCTTTTATATTTTATAAGATATATTTTTTGTAAGAACCACAATTAATACATATATTTCAGTGAATAACTTATTGTTCAAATCTGTATATAAATATGTACATAAAGTGTTGTAATTATATTGTAAAATGGATGGATGGATGGATGGACGGACGTTTAAAACAAAACTGTTATTAATTAGTAAGTATACATTTTTTGAGCCTTTTTAGAGAAAATCATACCATTGTAGTAAATTATGCAAATTACTCGATGATTTCATGGTGACCACCCCCATAGCCACGCCCCCACCACCACAGGTATCTTGGCAGTTTATGGGAAACACTGCAGCCAATTTAGACCCGGCAATACCGAGAACGACACGAAAAGACGCGAGGATTATGAGTCATTCTTCATCTAAATGGGAATATATGAACATTCTAGCAGTCGGCATCCTAATGACAGCAGACCTTGTACAGTTAGTGATGTTTAATTATGTTTGTTGGCTCTCATGAAATCTGCAATGAACAAATTTCAGTGATGTTGTGGGGGAAAAAAATAACATTGTGATGCTTTTTTAAAATTAATGCGCCGCGTAGGCTTAAAATGATCAAAATACATAAATATTAAATGTCATTATAAATGTGCCTGTTACTGCATGACATATATACTTACATTATGTATATAAAACCTTAATGGAGGTGTTTGGAAGTTTTTTTAGGGGCTTTATAGGCAGACTAGAGCGGCTCCTGTAGGCTTCATTGTAAGCAGACTTTTGATTTGATTTGTTTAATATTTAGAATGCATAAAAAAAAGAGAAACATATGTGTTCTTGTTTTACATAAGAATTGTGAATGATAGGCACAATTCCAAAAAAGTGCAGTTCCCCTTTAAGCGCAAAAATTATGACTGAAGTGCTGAAGCTGTATTTTCATTTGCACAGTTAGTTAAGATACTTATTCATTTAGTTTATTTTAATACAACATTATTGTATGTAAATTATTTTTTAGTCAGTCATTTATGAGTCCCTTCGTATGCAGCATATTTGGTTATTACCTTTTTTTCTAATCAGCCTGACCTAAGCCAAACGTGGATGTGTTAAATATTAACACATATGATTAACACATAGTTTCATATGATTTGACAAGGTTGTAAACGGAAAGTAGGTTAGATATAATTATTATATGTGATTTAAATTAAGAGTGAGATTACTAATTCAGTTGTATTATTTGTGTGGGCCCCAAGGTCAAGGAGATTAAAAACTCTAGGAACAGAGGATACGTGTGATGATAACAGAAATAGAATGTACTAGTGACGTTGGACTTAATCAGGATTTTAAACATGAGCAAAGTACTAATTACATACGCAAATACATTTTGCCATGCAGATAATTCACTTATCATACAAGATACTGCGATATCTTTACTGGGTACCCGTAAAAGGAAACAGGACTTCCAGTATTACCGTTTTTATTCCTACTTGAACGATACACAAGCCTCCAGCCAGGTGGAAACAGTGCTGGAATTAGTCAACAGGCTGACACTAAGTATATATAATACACATAACCTTTGGGTTGCCCATGAATACAGTAGGTAATGAAGATGTCCTAAAGTAGAATATGCTCTTTACTTTGAGCAAACAACTGGCTTGATACATACATAAATATTATCAGCTTTTCAATCGAGTTTTTAGTCGAAGCAGAGCTTTGGTTGCGGGACACAGACGATATAAATAATATAAATCGCCATAATGCATGTTGACACATTCTAGCCATGTTCTGCAATTTGGACAGCAACAAAGTCCTCAAAGCAATGTAGCATTCCGCTAGTGAGCACAGCTAATATCCTTCCACAGTGAGAAGCAGCTTCTAAGTCACTGATTCTCACCTCCATGGCCGCAAATAAAGTATGTTTTTTTACAAGTATCATTATCACTGGGTGACTACAGGATGATGCATAGCTAAACATGCTACACTACACACTGTAACAGGACATACGATGCCATGCTAACTGCTAAACTAGAGCTCTTGGATGTAAACAGAGGCGTGCAGATTAATAGAAATGTAGATCACAACGATACCAAGTACAGTTTCAGTACATGGTTGGTAGTACAGTGATTAGATTGATATTTGTTATTATCATATTATGGGCTTTGTTATCGTTTTTAAACTCAGGAAATAAGTCCACAGACACAGAAGAACTTTAAGGGCAAAAACCAATTTAAATCCGAGCCAATATTAGTTTTTGCTTACACGTAAGTTATTTTAAACTTTAATACTACTTTGCTCAATATATTTCATGTAATAAAAGCGAAAAATGATATAATCAAGAAAATATTTAATATTGTTACATGTTTTTGACTGATAATTGTGATCAAAAACATTCAATGGTCTTGAACATTTGAAGTATCAGTATTGGTGTCAGATCATGCACTGCACTTAGGGCCCCGCGATGCGGGTTCCTAATGAATTAATGAAAGACATGATATGAATTGTTACCGCATTTTGGATCGATACCCACATTTGTATTATTGCCGAAAACTAATGTAAAGTATCCGAACAAAAGAAGAATAAGTGATTCGTACATTTTAACTTAGGATAGGTACCGAATCCAATTCATGTATAATTCAAGTGTTCCATGTTACGGTAGCAGAGTTGCACGTGACGTGACGCCCGGTTGCCAACTCAGCAGGCTCTGCGCACTTCAGCACTTGGCGATCACTCCAGCAGCACTGAGAGCGGACTCCGCCAAATGACCTCTAGGTAATGTTGCAATTTTAATGCCAACAAAGAAATTGACTCCAAAAACACGCCCGAGTAAAGGAAAGTAAGACTCCACTTTTGCGCTAGCTTAGCTAATATACATTGGCTTAGTTATTGACATGCTATTGATTAGCATTAGCGATTTTACATGGCGTTTTGAACACCACCAAATTTGTTATTGAAAATAACCACTAAGATACAATCAAACAGCTGATGGGTAGTAAGTACATTACTTATAGTATTATCACTTTTGGGCACAGCAAAGATTAAACTGACTTGCCAACACACCATAAACGATACACTATTGCCATCTTATGTCTTGGACTTGCAACTCTATATGAGACTCAGAAATGTCACAATAAAACACAATATTGGACTACTGGACAGCAGTTATCATAACCAGCTCATTTTAAAAATGTTGCAATAAAAAAACTAATTTTATTATAAATAACAATTGATATATATTAACACGCACGAAAGTTGGTACTGTTGAGTACTGGTATCGATTCCCAGGCACCGGAAATTTGCTACCATAATGGTTCTCATCTGTAGTTTTAACAGAAAGTAACCAGGTATAACAAGTAAATTAGCAAGTAGATTTATACCTTATTTTTCGGACTATAAATCACAGTTTTTTTCATACTTTGGCCGGGATGCGACTTATACTCAGGAGCGACTTATGTGTGAAATTATTAACACATTACCATAAAATATCAAATACTATTATTTAGCTCATTCACGTAAGAGACTAGGCGTATAAGATTTCATCGGATTTAGCGATTAGGAGTGACAGATTGTTTGGTAAACGTATAGCATGTTCTATATGTTATAGTTATTTGAATGACTCTTACCATAATATGTTACGTTAACATACCCAGGCACGTTCTCAGTTGGTTATTTATGCGTCATATAACGTACACTTATTCAGCCTGTTGTTCACTATTTATTTATTTTAAAATTGCCTTTCAAATGTCTATTCCTGGTGTTGGGTTTTATCAAATACATTTCCCCAAAACATGCGCCTTATACTCCAGTGTGACTTATATATGCTTTTTTCCTTCTTTATTATGCATTTTCGGCCGGTGCGACTTATAGTCTGAAAAATACGGCAATAGTTCTGAGAAAATAATACAACTGGAAATGATGCAATATGTTACCGCTTATGTCAGCAGCCAAATTAGGAGCCTTTTGCCTTCTACTATATATTTTGTACATTTCATAATAATTGAGAAGCACTGGAAACAGGGAAATGGCGGGCAGAAGCAAAGTGCCTGCCACTCCTTTTTCATTTGACAAGTTTGTGCAAAGCTTGCAGCTGAAGCGCAACATTATTTGACATATTGACTGAATGGAACCATTGACCTAAAACAAATGCAATCATGTGAATAGATAAACTTGCTAAAACACGTATGAGTCTGTGTTATACTTGCTAATCCGGCCTATCTGTAGCTCAACTTTTTAGAAAGTTGAAAAAATACCCTGATCTAACTTTTGAGTAAAGCGCTCAACAACCAGTATCAGACTAAAAGGTAAAGAGGCAAACTTTGCTTGGTTCTCCTACCAATCACAGAAAGTTGAGGAGATGATGATAGTGTCAGCTACAGGTGGATGTCAGTGCAGAGTGAAGGTATATATAGCATGCGGCACTTCACACAACAGGTTATGCAACATACGTGTGTGTGCACATAAAGACGAGGTGCTGGGTGTGTTTTGGACTTTGTTGGCTCAGTGCAGACGGAGCGAAGCGGCATTCACTCGCACACACGGTGGGAACTCGGCTAATGTTTTCAAAGCCTGTCAAGTTGCACATTAGGGGAAATCTCCCTTAAATGCAGTTTTGACAGAAGGGATTACAATAAAATACCAATACTGATGATTGAGAACCAGAAAAATGATGCTGTTACATAAATAATGATGCTCATTTTTGACTCTCAAAAGCAGTGGTTCTTAATTATTTCCTTTTTTCACACCCTTTGTGAAACGAAACACTATTGATAAACGCTAATGTGCATTCATTTATCTGTACAAATCACAGAATGAGTTGCTGGCACAATCGTTCTGGAAATAATCAACTGATTATCAAAATACAGTCAGGGCAATGTACGCTTTGTACTCTCTTAATTACTGTCATAAAGCTGTAAATCTCTTCTCCATCACCTCTATTCTGTGTAGCGCTTCTGCCACCTAGCTGGAGGCTTGTGTATTGTTTAAGCATTAATTATTTTATTTGTATTCTTTATATTTTGTATATAGCTTCAAAAATCCACCTGACAGTTATTGTACACTCTGGTTAGAGAGAAACTCTTGTATATCCAGCACATGTGGAAAACTGACAATAAAGATGACTTTGAATTATGTAAAGTTACTGCAAACTAATAATACACAATAAATATGTTACTAATACCTCTCTGACAGCATAAGTCAAAACTGGGCATTATAAGACTTCGCTGCCTTTACAAAAATAATCAGAACAATTCTAACCGTCGTGTACCTTTTCAAAACATGCTCAGCTGGTGCTCTCCAGTCCTCCAGGTGGCGATATTACGTTTAACTTGTTTGGATTTGGCGAGCATCCTATTCCAAACACGTAATTCGTGCCTGTTTCATCACATCAAGTATATCTAGAAGTAGCTTTTATTATATTTTATATATATTTTTTTACAAACAAAAGGAATGCCAGTCTTCTAGGTGGCAGTAGCGTGCGCTACAGTTCTGGATGACCGCATTGCCCACCATGGCAATAAATCATCATCAAGTATAATTTGTCTATAACATTTTTATAAGTACACCTCTGCATAACAGTTTATCCTTATTAACATTAAAGACATATATTAATTTATATATATTAACATATATAAAATATAGATCAACTTATAACAAATGATAACTTAAATAACATTGTTTTTAGTCTGTAACAGAAAATATTCTATTTGCCAGAAAAAAATATCCTCATTTAAACAAATTTTGTTTTGACTGACTTGAATCATTTGAAAAAGATAACATTAATTAACTTGATAAATGATAATACATTCAAATTGATCAACAACAATAACTTACGGGCACAATATATAAAACACTATAACCTACAAAACAACAATAAAACAATTTTAAAAAATTAAAACGAGGAGGTCAGGATTATTAGCTATAATAGGCACGTTTTGTAGTGCACAGCTTTTCCAAGCGAGATTTGAAGGAATGATAGTGCATGATACTGATAAAGCATGTCACATCCAAGGGGGCCCTTCCCACTAATTGAGAAGAACTGCTATACTCCAACCATGTCATCGAGTTTATCTAAAAGTAGCTAGCGTTAATGTTCAGATAGCATTATTTTCTTACAAACACAAGAACCGCAAGCCCCCAATCTTTACATCCGTCTACGCTGCTTTTACGACGTAATTGTTGCGTAAATTGGCTTGGCGTCATAACGTCATAACTTTGCGCTGACTTTAACAAATGTCACAATATTTGCATTTTTATTGCAGAAAAGTTCAACAAATGATCAAAATTAGCCAGCCTCACTCATATTCTTACTTCTTTTGTTTTCGACATGTTCGTGCGCTGCTGCCTCATGTTGTCAGACTTCAGTACCGCAAATGCGTAAGCTTTTTTTTTTTTGCATAACGTACCTGCGTAATTTAGAGTTTAAACTGCTACTCGGAATAGGAATTCTACTAAATTTCCTTGATCGATCAATTAATTCCCTCAGCTGATGTCATGTTCCATCCATGCATCCATCCATCAATTTTCTTCCGCTTATCTGAGGTCGGGTCATTGGGGCAGCAGCCTAAGCAGAGAAGCCCAAACTTCCCTCTCCCCAGCCACTTTGTCCAGCTCCTCCCAGGGGATCCCAAGGCGTTCCCAGGCCAGCCGGGAGACATAGTCTCCTTAACGTGTCCTGGGTCTTCCCCCGTGGCCTCCTACCTGTCGAACGTGCCCTGAACACCTCCCCAGGGAGGCGTCCGGGGGGCATCCTGACCAGATGTCCGAACCACATTCATCTGGCTCCTCTCGATGTGGAGGAGCAGCGCCTTTACTTTGAGCTCCTCCCGAATGATAGAGCTCCTCATCCTATCGCTGAGGGAGAGCCCCGCCACCCGACGGAGGAAACTCATTTTGGCCGCTTGTGCCCGTGATCTTGTCCTTTCGGTCAAAACCCAAAGCTCATGACCATAGGGGAGGATGGGAACGTATATCGAACGGTAAATTGAGAGCTTTGCCTTCCGGCTCAGCTCCTTCTTTACCACAACGGATCGATGCAGTGTCAGCATCCCTGCAGACGGCGCACCGATCCGCCACTCTTCCCTCACTCGTAAACAAGTCTCTGAGGTACTTGAACTCCTCCACTCCTCCCCAACTCGGAGATGGCACTCGACCCTTTTCCGGGCAAGAACCATGGACTTCGACTTTCCCTGCAGACGCCGCACCGATCCGCCACTCTTCCCTCACTCGTAAACAAGTCTCTGAGGTACTTAAACTCCTCCACTCCTCTCCAACTCGGAGATGGCACTCGACCCTTTTCCGGGCAAGAACCATGGACTTTGACTTGGAGGTGTTGATTCTCCTCCCAGTCGCTTAACAATCGGCTGCGAACCGATCCAATGAGAGCTGAAGATCCTGGCCAGATGAAGCCATCAGGACCACATCATCCGCAAAAACCAGAGACCTAATCCTACAACCACTAAACCGGATCTCCGCAATGCCCTTACTGCACCTAGAAATTCTGTCCACATAAGGGCTGATTAGTCGACAGCCCTGACGGAGTCCAACCCTCACCAGAAACGGGTCCAATTTACTGCCGGCAATGCGGACCAACCTCTGACACAGATCATACAGGGAGAGGACCACCACGATCAGACGGTCTTATACCTCAATGTTGAGTGCCTCCCTCGTGACATTTTCAAAGTTCTTCCAAAGGTGGGAATTGAAACTCTCTGACGAGAGACTCTGCCAGATGTTCCCAGCAGAAATGTGAGTTTTTTTTTATTGCAAAGTAGTTGAGCTTCATCAACAGCGCCTCTGCTGGTTGCAGCCCAGTAGTGCACTCTTTAGTGCCTGGATTGTTTCGAGATGCTATGAAAGAGTCATTGACTTGATCAGTGGAAGGCTGTGTTGTTATGCTCCTAATAGCAAAGCAGTCATGCTAATATTGTTTCCTAGATTGCAGGGGTTGAAGTTGTGCACCTGCCTTGTTCCTGACAGGAGGAGGAAGAGGCAGTAGAGGTGGAAGAGGAGGAGGTCATCACCGTGATTCAGCAAAAGCCGCCGCCGGCCATCGAGAGGATCTCCAGGACGGAGGTCAGGACAGACCTGAGCGAAATCCATGAGAACAAGTTGGACACGCGCTACTTTGCTGGGCTGCTGGCCGACGTCTACAGAAAGAACTGCGACATTCACGCTTGCATATCCGAGCATGTGTCCAAGATCAGAGGACAGTAAGTGTGCTTGAAATTAGAAACTGCTATGCTATAAACTAATAGAATAAACAAGTTGCCATTTTTTGCCTTCAATAGGAAACTGGATGACTACAAGGTGAGCTAACAACTATCTCCACTCACACTTATTTGAAGAAGACTTTTTATAACTGTGCAAATAACAATGTGCATCTAGGTGGAGGATGTGGAATCTCTTCTCCCAAAAGGAGCCACTGAGCTGACCAAACAGCAAATTCGATACCTGCTGCAGGTAACGATCAGCACATCTGGCTCAATGTTGAAATTGCTGTGTCAGCTGAATGTAAAGTGTGTGCATGTGTGTGTCAGACTCGCCTGACCGCTGATAAGAGCATGCGTCTGCTGCTGTCCACCTTCAGCAGCCTGAGAGAAGAACTTCTTCACATGACCGAAGACCTGCGGGTAAGAACATCAGAGCATAACTTGAGCGGATTGGTCGACAGACACTTGGGACCATTTTAGGGAGCACTATAGACAAGTGTATATACCGTACTTTGCCGGCTATAGAGCGTATTTAAACCGCACCCACCACATTTTAGAAGAAAAAAATATGGTTACATACTGTATATTAGCCGCACCGGACTATAAGCCACAGCTATATACCGGTATAAAATATTTTGTAAATGACCTTACTAGTTTCCAAACGGTGCCTGTAATTCAGCAGTAAAACGGCTGATCAAACAAAACAAGAAGTCCTTGTCATGGACCCACTAGCTGCGGAAGCTAGCTCTCCAATCAGCTAAACACTCAATAACTCCACGGTGATGTTTTGGTGAGTGTACAAAACTGAAACAACACAAAAAGAATGACATTCTTGTCTGTGTTAGCATTATTAACTTACAATAACATTATGTTATTGTAAGTTAATAATTCTAACACAGACACTTGTGAACATGTTAGCGTATTCGCTAATGCTAACGACGCTAACGTCATTACATTACGATAGAACATACAAATATACATGAAAACACTTCTACAGACATTGATTGATTGATTGAAACTTTTATTAGTAGATTGTACAGTACATATTCCGTACAATTGACCACTAAATGGTAACACCCGAATAAGTTTTTCAACTTGTTTGAGTCGGGGTCCACGTTAATCAATTCATGGTAATCATCACACGTGACAGTTTGGTAAGTATGCATTGTTTTAGTTATATTGGAAAACTTACAAACGTTGCTTGCAGTAATAAATAAATGATAAATGGGTACTTGTATAGCGCTTTTCTACCTTCAAGGTACTCAAAGCGCTTTGACAGTATTTCCACATTCACCCATTCACACACACATCCACACACTGATGGCGGGAGCTGCCATGCAAGGCGCTAACCAGCAGCCATCAGGAGCAAGGGTGAAGTGTCATGCCCAAGGACACAACTGACGTGACTAGGATGGTAGAAGGTGGGGATTGAACCCCAGTAACAAGCAACCGTCCGATTGCTGGCACGGCCACTCTACCAACTTCGCCACGCCGTGAATGAAGAATCCGAAGACGAAACTGATTATACTTCCGGTTCAAAGCACGAAACAGGAAGTACATTTTTAACCCGCAGCACCTGCAGTGAGCGAACTCGTCCAAAGGATGGTGCCATAGCACAGACAATGACACGCCTTTTTGTTGAATACAAAACATTATGGCCGTTAGCCAAGAAAATTCCATCAATTAGCCGCACCGATTTATAAGCCGCAGGGTCCAAAGCGTAGGAAAAATGTTGCTGCTTATAGTCCAGAAAATATGGTATATCACATATGGGCCATTCCACCATATCTGAGCCATTTTCTTTTGTAATTGTCACAAATCAACATTTCTGTCCTTTTTCAACTGATAATACACATATGGAACTACTCAAAGGTTGTATTGGTCCATCTCAGGCAACTCTATTTCAGTTGTATAAAGTAACAGCATAGAATTAGAAAAATATCAAAAAGTTTGTATAGTGAAGCAAATTTCTCCATTTGATACAATGTAAATATGAATAATAGGTTCCATACTCAACAAAAGTCCCTGTTTTAGTTAAGGTTTGTATACTTTGAAGACAATATAAAGTGCAATACCGTACAGTACATGAAACAAACATAACAAGGAGGTGATGAATCAACTGTGTCTTTACTAACAAGCCAAAACAAAAACAACAACAACAACAACTAACCTGTCTCGTATGTGCTGCTGTGAAAATACGTGCACACACACATAAGCCCCTTTGGTACCCTCACAAACAACCAGAAATCACGTTGTGATGTTGGTAATTATGGTGGTACTTGGAGAGCCAAGTGTTTTCCGAGGTGGTACATGGTGAAAAAAGTTTGAGAACCACAGATATAGAGTGTATACAGAGGCAGGTTACAACATGATATCGTTTAACATGAACCAACAGGGTTAAAAATTACACAAATATCACCATGTTTATGCTTTAGTCTGGATGATAATAACATATTTGCTTGTGTAGTTGCATTCCTGCGATTGATAAAACTGGACACAATTACATAAACACCAGATAGTAAGCTGCTGTGTGTTTGTGTTCGCTATAGCGTCTGGAGAGCGAGAAGGAATCCCTGGAAAGAGACCTGGCCTTCAAAGCGGATCAAGCTCGGCAGTATGACAGCCTCCTGGAGGACGTTCGTGAAAATAACCGTCAGCTTCAGGTACATTTCCACTTAACCTGTCCAGTTCAGTTTGGTACGGTTCGGAATGGTTGATTGCTGCTAGCTGCTTTAGCTACATATAAATAGTGTGACATCACAGCAGCTCGACACAATCAATGCAACCCGCAATCAAGACGTATTTTATCTTCTTGCCTGAAGTGAAATCAACCAATCAGCAGACCTTAGTGTTTCTAGCTCCACCCTTTAAGTACATGTACAACACACAATTGATTGATTATTATTAAATAACATTAAAGGTATAGCACAATAAATGTGAAGTTAATCTGGAGTTTCAAACTAAATAAACAATGAGAAATGAGGGCCAATGAGCTCTGGAATGTATAACTTGGGGCCAAACAATATTGCGGAGTGACAACTGGATTGATAATATCTGGAAAAGAGGTCATTATCAGATAACACAGGATCCTATTTAAGACGACACATTAACAACCAGCAGTAAGTCTTCACCATTCATCTGAGATTGTTACATGACTCGATAGGTGCGGCTGTTTCGGTTAGCAGTACAGCAAAATGCATTCAAATCTACAGCACAAACCCGTTTCAAGAGCAGATACACATTGTACAGGGTAACAGAACAGAAACGCTGATTGGTCGCCACTTAAGGCCTCCTGCAAAAGGTGGGAAAAAGTAGCCGGGTGGGGGTGGGGGGGTGTGTACTTGATAGCCGAAGCACATATACACGTGTTGACACAGAAACCACAAGACTTGCAACAGGAGGGGAGGGGGATGGAAAGGGAAGGAGTTTGTTGTGTCTTCACTACACTGTCCTCTGGGGGAGTCTCGCAGCAACTACCTGGCCACGTCGCTTGCAGGCAGGGAAAACAGTCCAGATTAGAATGTTTGTGTTTGAGCGTGCGAAAAAACACATTTAAACTTTTCGCTCTAATTGTCCATTTCTGGTGCTCAAATTCATTGTACTTTACCAGGAAGAGCAACAGCGTCTCCAAGAAGTCGTCAAGTTTGCAATTTAGTCCAAAATCACAAAAGCCTGAGTGCCTGGAGCTCTGCCGGCATCCTCCAATAATGTTTGGCAGCTTTAGGGTACTGTGAACGGCTGCCAGCATCTTACTATTTGTCCATACACCAGGGCAACGCTTACTCCAATCAGCAGAAGTCCTGTTATCATGGTTTCCGAATAGGCAGATATCTTCAAAGTCCTCGACTAAAATGGTCGTCAGGCACGCTACTCCCAAGAGTCCGTCGAGTGTTCAGCAACAACCGTCCGTCAAGACAGGCAGGTTCCCTCGGACCCGAAACCTTGTCGATTTTGTTGAGAGGCGAGTAGATCAATTCCATTGTTTAAATTTTGGAGAGCAATGCAAATAGAGGCAACAAGAACGTTAAGACAAGACAAACCAAAGAAGCAAGCAGGAGAGATAAGCGAGAGGGAAAGGGAGCGTCCGCCTTTGATGAGTGCCAGAGGACACAGCGGTAAAAACTATTTGAACGATAGCAGCTATGAACTCATGTAATCTAAGTTACAACCTGTTTTTTTGCTCAGGGGAAAAGGGATGCGTCTTTTTGAGGGAGGCTTTTATTTGTCTAATTATGGCAGGGTATTTATTAGAAGTCTTGTTCAACTTTTGTATGTAGGGTGGAATGCGAGAACATTAAATTAATTATCCTAATAATTATTTAAATGTGTCAATAATTGATTGAAATTCAACAAATATGGTATTAAATGTGTCAATTTAATATAAAAGTACATGTAATGACCTATTTGAACTAATAATTTCATTATTCAAATAGTTATTGATTGTAATATTTCTTTATTTAGTTAAATACTTCAAGACTTAATTATTTACATAATGATTAACATGCTCTGGATCAGCAGGTCTTGCTTCCACATACGCCGCAAGGTCTAAAATATGTACAGATTCGTGTTAGTTCCGCCCACTGACTTTGAGGGGCGAGTTTGACTGATAAAATAAGTTTATGAAGCGCTGACACCCAGGTTCATGAAATTTAATACATCCATCCATCCATCCATCCATTTTCTACCGCTTATTCCCTTCGGGGTCGCGGGGGGCGCTGGAGCCTATCTCAGCTACAATCGGGCGGAAGGCGGGGTACACCCTGGACAAGTCTACAATTTGAAATAATTGATTAAATCATCACATAAAATTAAATAAGTAATTAAAATAAAAAAATACATCTAGAAATAATTAATTAAATCTCATACAATTAAATCAATAAATAATTCATTTAAAAAATTACATTTAGATATTGAAAATTTAAATAATTAAAATAAAATTTTCATTGAATAAATTAATAATACATTTATTTAATTCAAAATATAATTGATTAATGCAAATTTTAAGCAATAATTTTAAGATGTATTTTTTATTTTATTTTGTCCCGTTTGACCCCCCATAGTTTTGAACTATGCTGTCGTTGGTATGATATTCCTCATTGTTAGACTGCTGAATCATTGGAATTTCAAAAGGTACACTGCATTTATCTTTTGAATCAGCTGGTAGAAATGATCCTATTATTTTTGCGTCCAGCTTTCCCTTAAACAAACCACCGCGTCCCAGCGTTCCTTGGAGAGCCAGTTGATAAGCGCCCAAAACGTTGACGCCGGTCGCGAATTCAAAACCAAAGAACTGGAGGTGCGCATCAGGGCTTTGGAGAAGGAGAACGAGATACTGCGACAGAAGGTACAAATGCCTTGTTTTCGACCTCCAACACGAGAGGGTGTGAAAATATCCAAAATACTTTTTCCCTTTTTTTGCAGCAGGCGGGGCAAGCCAACAGCAGCAGCCTGCACATCAGGACTGAAGAGTTGTCGCGTCAGTTCAACGAGCAGCTCGGAGACATCAAAAAGGACAAAGACAGAGAGATCGAGCGGCTGCGGGTGCGTGGAGAAATATGTTGTTCTTTTACCAACGTAGGTTTCAAGTTTAAGTCGCTCACCGTTTCTGCCGTCTCCAGGTGCAGATTACGAAGCTGCAGATGGAGATCACCACTGAGAGGTCGTCATCGGCGTCGGAGAAGAGCCTCCAGCTGAAGATTTCGGAGCTGCTGGCCATGCTGGAGCAGAGACAGACCACCATTAGCAGACAGGAGGAGGTCTGTGACACAACACGCGCTTTCAGTTTGCTCCTTCAACACGACTCAGCTGATTGTTAACCCTGTTTGGACTGTACAGGAGATCAGAAGGCTCATGCAGGGAAGGAACGACAGCTCCCAGAATGTCAAGAAGACCATCATCACTAAGAGGTACGTCAACAAGATCACACTGGTAGGTGTTCATCGTCCACAAACAGTACCTAAAACCTGGTGTTTTACGTCGATGCAGGTACAGGAACCAGTACCCCCTACTTGGCCTGCTGGGTGACGACTACGAGACTTCATCGTCCATCAACGAAGACAGGACCATCGTCATCGAGAGAGGCGAAGACGTTTTCTGACGGGTATGAGCCTGCAACATTAGCCACCTTATATGAATTAGCATTGTTGGGTTGAATTAACAGCAGTAGTAGTCGCACCTCGCTCAAGCACAGACTATAATCACAGGAAGTAGCACCTCTTGGTGGCAAAGAGGTGCTACTGCAGACATGTTTTTGAGATTATTACAGTTTACAGTAGTCTAATTAGTATTGTGAAGGGGAAAAGGGTTTGGGAGGGATATTTACCTAAAACCTGTATTTCCTAATACAGTACCACTGACCATGGTAAATATATTCGCAAAGTGGCAATTATTAAGGTATTAAAGAACTATTGTCATAACACATGAAATGGCACTAAATTTAGTACCCAAGGTCCCAGATTTAGCCCGAAGAATACCACAAGATCAGTAATATGTACATAATAATTTAAATACATTAGGATATAAATAGCATAAGTTAATCAGAATAGGTTGTAAATACAATACAAAAATAAAAAGGATTGTGATCCTGTAGTGGAAATAGAATGTAAAAAAATTACAGCAAACCAAAAAAAAACCCCCAAAATAAAAACCCAGTTCCACACATTCAAACAAACAATCTATTGTTATACCAAATATTTTCATAGCTAGAGCAGGAAAATTAAGGTCAGAGAGCCCTCTTGACATGAAATAACACCGACATTAGGGGTGCAGAAAACATTTATACACATCGCAACTCTTATTAAACCTGATTTTGAATCGATTTATAATGATCAAAAATCGATTAAAAAAAAGTTATTTAAACTTAAAAAATAAAATAAATAAATAAATAAAAAATATATTTTTTTAGGCTATCTCCATGCAACCAGAAGGATATTTTCTAACCTGTAACCTGCTTTGAAAACATTTCATTATATTCATTACACCAAATAATACATTGCGAGAATCGGTTTGAATCGAGAATCGTGTTGAATCCAAAATCGATTCGGAATCGAATCATCACCCAAGGAATCGGATCGAATCATTAGGTGCCAGAAGATTCACCTAACCCACGAAGTTACACTTTTACACTTTTTAAAATCTGATATTATAATGCTGCCTGAGGCTGAGCCAATCTATGGCCACCATACTGAACAGTGTGCTCCGATTGCTTTGATCTCATCTAGTGGCCAATAGTCCTAAATTGATATTTTTTCAATCAATCAATCAAGGTTTATTTGTATAGCACCTTACAACATCACAACGGTGCACGGTGCTTTACAGGGTGAATAAGTTAAAAGCAAGTAAAACCACACTTAAACAGAATTTGCACGATATCCATACCACATGCATCATTTTTTTAGACTTTAGTTAGCTAAAGAATTCACTTGCTGCTTTTTCAGTGATGCCGACTTTTAATAGGAGACACGTCTGCTTCTTTCAAACAGGAATCAGGGAACAAGAAGAACATCGAGACATCACCCATCCCGTCTACTGATGACCTTTTGTGTCTTCCATCGTCCTGAGAGAGCCCTGAATGCCGATTCTGACTTTTTCACGACTTTTATACACAAAATACTAATGCTAGAAATATTGCATTGACCATTTTTCAGTAAAAAAAAACAAAAAAAACGCTTTTAGATGTTTCCCAGAAAGTAATCTCGGGCACACGGAAGGTAGAATTATTGCTATTCTGCATGTAAATATTTAAATATATATTTGTGAGATGGACGTGCTCAAGTTTTGAGTTTAGAGAAACGCCGTAAAAAATGTTCGGGGAGTTTTGCTTAGCAAATTAAGAGTGTAATCTATTTTGAGGACTGTATTTTTTTAATAGACTATGGGAGGGAGGTTGAGAGTGAAGACAAATGGGTGTTTGGGTCAGATGGGGCCATCACTTTCTGGTTTTAAAAGCACAATATGATGTTTTTTATGTGTGTAGTGTCACGAATTGTGTTGAAGCAGCTGCAGCTAACCTAGAGCCTGGTTAGCATACGGACGCTAACAACAAATATGGCCACATAGCAATGATAGCGCCTTACCAAATCCTAAAGGGACAGCATTTATCGCCAAGATTTGGAAGAATTGACCGCTACCTGTTAAGTTACTTTACAAAGGAGTTATGCTAGCTAGCTAATGCTAGGCTAACACGTCCACAAATACAATACATGACGAAGCTAGTGTCCAATTTTAAGCACAATATGATGTTTTTTAAGTGTGTAGTGTCGCGAATTGTGTTAAAGCAGCTGCAGCCAACCTAGAGCCTCGTTAGCATACGGACGCTAACAACAAATATGGCCAGGTAGCAATGAAACTGCCTTACCATATCCTAAAGGGACATCATTTATCGCCAAGATTTGGAAGAATTGACCGCTAAGTTTTAAGTTATTTCACAAACTAGTTATGCTAGCGAGCTAATGCTTAGACATCCACAAATAAAATACATGACAACGCCAGCATCCAATTAGTAGTAGCTTGTGAGGCTAGCTTGCAATCTGATCATTTACTTCGCAGTATGCTAGCTAATCTAGATGGTCTCTGAGTAGAAGCTATGCTGTGCTCTTATTTTCATGTGTTTCTAAGTGGTTTGGGGCAGTTTTAACCTGCGTTTGTCCGCTGTGTTTCCATTGTGATACTTTTGGGAATAAAATCAATAACTTTTATTGTACGATTGTCGTGCTTTTTAAAAAAAAAAAAGTTTTCAAAATATTTTGTTTCACATTCTTTATTAATAAAGAGGATGCAACCCTTGTCAAAAAATGAAATCCCCAGTCTTAGAGAATGTTCATTCAGTTGTTCAAACGACAGACATTTTGATATAATGTTGATGATTATGGCTTACAGTTTATGAAAACCTTGAATTGGAAATCTCAGAACTGTAAGCCATGATCATCAAAGTTGTATTAAACAAAGGTTTGACATACCTCACTTTGCATGTAATAAGTTAATGTCACATATTAGTTTCACATTTGAAGTTGAATTGCTGACATGAATAGACTTCTACACAATATTCTAATTTTAAGAGTTCCACCTGTATAATATAATGACTAAGCGAAAATGTGGTTTGAGGAAAACATGCAACTTTTCTCTGAGTACAATTGAACATTCACCTACCGAAGGAGCATCTTTGTGGCAAATTGTTGTAAGGTTTTGACCACAAACTTTGTCACTGCTCGGTGACATTCGTCGTTCCCCGGGCAGAGTGGTACTCTTGGCGGTGAAACCTAGCGGCGGACGTGAACTGCAGCCATTATTGCCCGCCTCCAAACCAGCCAGAATATGTCTCCCTGAAAGGGAAGGCATTCATTTTAATGTAACAGGGAATAGCACTAACATAATAGACGCCATTAGCACCTGTTGTATTTACGTCAGATGATTGCTGCTGCCAAAAACGCGACATTCAGTGCAGACTGTATGTTCAAATGTCTTAGCAAATTGCTCGTATGTCGTCCTCTTGATGTAATAGTCACCTCTGAATGATTAAAAATAGCGCTGTTGCAATATTTTTAAGTAAAAATGTCGGCGAACTTCGGCGCGCTTTTCCCGCCCCAACCTGCCATGTTGCTGACGTCATTTCACACGTTGCGTAATGACGTCATCCCCACCCGGAAGAACCGTTAAGAGAACGCCGAGACAAGATGGCAATAAAAGACATATCCTGAAGGAGTTTACAAAAGTTGAGCTAAGGAAAATAAGCCAAAGATATATTACATACCAAATTCTTCCCAAAATTAAAGAAATACTATTAAAAATTATTAATGGAATATACGCTTCAAATTATTTTTTGAAACTTAAATTTAACATGGAGGCTGATGGCTGTTATATATGTGGAGCTGTAGAGCAGGGGTCCCCAAACTAATGCCCCCTAGCATCCAAAATCTGGCCCGCGGGAAGTCCCAATGTTTTAAATGTTTTTTAATTTTTTTAAATCTTCCATTTCTAATCCATTTTCTACCGCTTGTTACTCTCGGTGTCTCCTAGCCGCTCAGGCAAATCATATTGTCTAAAAATGAATTTTCCCATCGATAACGTGACAATGTTAAATGACAAAACGGATTAACTCGCTGGAATATAAAGACAATGTATATATATATATATATATATATATATATATATATATATATATACATATATATATATAATATATATATATATATATATATATATATATATATATATATATATATATATGTATATATATATATATATATATATGTATGTGTGTATGTATATGTATATATATATATATATATATATATATATGTATGTATATATATATATATATATATATATATATATATATATATATATATATATATATATGTATGTATATGTATATATATATGTATATGTATATATATATATATATGTATATGTATATATATATGTATACTGTATATATATATATATATATATATGTATACTGTATATATATATATATATATTAACATATATATGTATATATATATATATATATATATATATATATATATATATATATATATATATATATATATATATATATACAGTATACATAAATGTGTATATATATGTATATATATATATATATATATATATATATATATATATATATATATATATATATATATATATATATATAATGCCCGGCCCCCGGCCAATTTTTTTTTAACCCAATGCGGCCCCCGAGTCAAAAAGTTTGGGGACCCCTGCTGTAGAGGATGTCAATCATCGGTTTGTGGAATGTGAGAGTGTACATGTGTTTTGGGAGGAGATCAGAGATTGGCTGAGAAACAAGGGTGTGGAGATGTCCCCATTCTCTATAGAAGAGATCAAATTTGGTATTTTTTATAAACGACTGTAACATAGAAATGTTTGTCAATATTATTATGCTCCAGCCAACATTTTTTCCACATAAATGTCGATTTATGAAAGTAAGGCCTACATTTTCTAATTGGCTTAATGGTTTACAATTATCAATCAAATCTTGGAGAATGATTAAGAGTACAAAAGCCCTTAAATTGTTATCTTTGTGAAAAACATTTAAAGTGATTCAGGTAGCCCTTTTTGACTTAAAAAAAAAACAACCGTTTTTTATTATTATTATTTATTAATATTTATTACTCTATCTGTATTTGCTTTTGTTTTCTTTCCTTGTTGTTGAAAGTGCCTTGACTGTTGTGTGAATTATAAATGTATATTTGTTGTTCAATTAAAAAAAAAAAAAAGACAAAACAAAAAAGATGGCAATATACATATACCTGTATATATAAACTTAATATAGACAGAATATATACATATACATATTTTTATATTTTTATGACTGAATCCCTACTTAAGGGGAGCCCTAAAGGTATAAAACAAATCTATAATTGGTTTTAACATGAAACACATCAAAATGGCTCCCATATGTTTTACATTTTCAATGGAAAAGGTTCGGACACCCCTGTCCCTAAATCCTGGTGTATAGTCTCGCATTGCGTAGTTTGCTTAAGTGACGCCGTCGTCCCCCCTCCCTCTGTGTAGCCACCCGCATATAGCCTATGTGCACCTCCAAAAAAATCCTAGGTTTGCGTCGCCGGCGACGCAAAACGCAGAGCTGTGGTTGGTCAGTTTTTGCCAAGGAAGGTCCCTGAACACAGGTGAGCAGACTTTGTGCTTGAGATGCACAAATGATCGTATGAAATATAAAAACAGTGATTAAACATTTGCCAGAAAACTGATATAGTGTACTTATTATCTCGGCGCTCTAAAAATAATAACTGAATGTGGGTTTTTCATCGTATTGTGTTGTTATTGCGCCGAGAAAAATGTCACAAAGTACAGCACTCTTAACTTTTATTGACAATCTTGTGCCAACAGGTTCAATTCTGACACATATCCTCTCTCATGCCACGTCAGGCCGTTGGTCTTTTTAACCCGGCCCACCAAATATTAGAACAAAATTAAGCAAAGATCTGTTTTGAGAAAAAACTGATACTAGACTTCGACGTGTTGGCAAAAAAATGTCCGATCAACAACACTGCTCCCACTGAAAGAGAATGTAAGTGTTAACCCTGTTATACCATTTTTGTGTTTCTTTGAGGTCCTGATATGATATTGTTGAAAACAGATGTATAGCCCATGTTTGGGAAGTATACTCTACTCTCAACAGATATAATATGCTTTGAAATGCATCATGTGATCGCCCGGCCCGAATCAAATTTGAAAAGCCCGTGTTGACCCTGAAACAAAAAGTTTGTAAACCTCTACCATACACAATAACATCAGCATGTCGTTTACTTAAAAGTTATTTAACAGGTTTTTACATGATGGCTCTCTAGTCCCATGTCTCGAGTTGGCCGAATAGCGTTGCAAATAATAATAGCGTCCTCTGCCGCCACTCGTCAGAAGTTGCACAGTCCATTTTCACAAAGGTATTTCCCTCTGGTTAATAAGTAAAATGTCCATTTCAAGTAATCTGATGATTGTGCATTTATTTATAAAGTTCAACATTTAAAAATATTCAAAAACATTAAATAATAACAAGGATAATTAAAACAAGTACAAAAACAGTACAATACAGCACCAGGAGGTTGTTAATTTAATAAAGTAATTATAGGAGAATGTAAAACATATATACACTACAGGCCAAAAGTTTGGATACACCTTCTCATTCAATGCGTTTTCTTTATTTTCATGACTATTTACATTGTAGATTGTCACTGAAGGCATCAAAACTATGAATGAACACATGTGGAGTTATGTACTTAACAAAGAAAGGTGAAATAACTAAAAACATGTTTTATATTCTAGTTTCTTCAAAATAGCCACCCTTTGCTCTGATTACTTTTTTGCACACTCTTGGCATTCTCTCGATGAGCTTCAAGAGGTAGTCACCTGAAATGGTTTTTCACTTCACAGGTGTGCTTGAAGCTCATCGAGAGAATGCCACGAGTGTGCAAAGCAGCAATCAGAGCAAAAGGGTGGCTATTTTGAAGAAACTAGAACTATAATTATTTCACCTTTTTTTGTTAAGTACATAACTCCACATGTGTTCATTCATAGTTTCGATGCCTTCAGTGACAATCTGCAATGTAAATAGTCATGAAAATAAAGAAAAGTCATTGAATGAGGAGAAGGCGTGTCCAAACGTTTGGCCTGTACTGTAATATATATATATATATATATATATATATATATATATATATATATATATATATATATATATATATATATATATATATATATATATATATATATATATATATATACACACACACACACACACACACAAGTACTTTAAATTTGGAGCATAACAATTATAGTTTTCACAGCTTTTTGTTTAAGGCACAAAAAACAGGTCGGGTATTGAGAACCTTACATTTATGAATATAAAACTTAGCCAATAGTATGAGGTTGCAAAGGTAACATTTGTTTCCAAGTTTTCACAGACGTCGATGTCGGCACTTCACAGGAAGAAAATACAGTATGGAGTCAACAACAGCTGCAGTTGCTCCTTCTGGAGACACAGCCTGATTGATTGATTGAAACTTTTATTAGTAGATTGCACAGTACAGTACATTTTCCGTACAATTGACCACTAAATGGTAACACCGACTTGTTTAAGTCAATTCATGCCCCTTAGTGTTTCGGAAGAGAATTATAAGTTTGTCACCACCGCCCACAGAAGAACTATAAATCAAACAGGACGCCATTGCAGTAGCCAAAATTGACAGCAGAGGGCGCCACTGACTCTCCACTCCTTTGCTTGGGGGTCATTGAGTGGAGCGTGGAATAATGAGGTCATGGCAGCTCTGTAGGGCTTGTTGGCTGCCCTTCCTCTGCTTTTCCCTTCTCGCTAAGACAAAAGTCGCCCCCCTGAAAGTCCCGTGCAGAATATAAAATAGTTACACAAAGGGTTAGCTGGTTAAAAAAGTGAAAGCGGTCACATGTGGTACTTCTTCTGCTTTCGCACTCAGTCCCTGTCTCACTTGCACATTTCTTGACTGAATCGATGATGTGGGCCATTCTACAGTACAGTATGTAGGCCTCATGAATTAATGATGAGGCGCGACTGTGGAGGGAACGAACAATTACAAATCAAAACTCATCCTCTGATGAGACGCTTCGGATGGTATTTTGTAGCTTGGCGAGGTATTAACGAGCAATTCTGTCTCACCAACAAGCAAAAACCGCGCATGTGTTGGGTTTTGTACTTAAAGGCCTACTGAAATGACATTTTTTTATTTAAACGGGGATAGCAGATCTATTCTATGTGTCATACTTGATCATTTCGCGATATTGCCATATTTTGGCTGAAAGGATTTAGTATAGAACAACGACGATAAAGATCGCAACTTTTGGTATCTGATAAAAAAAAGGCTTGCCCCTACCGGAAGTAGCGTGACGTAGTCAATTGAACATATACGCAAAGTTCCCTATTGTTTACAATGATGGCCGCATGAAGTGAGAGAGATTCGGACAATTTCCCCATTAATTTGAGCGAGGATGAAAGATTTGTGGATGAGTAAAGTGCAAGTGAAGGACTAGTGGGGAGTTGAAGTTATTCAGATAGGGAAGATGCTGTGAGAGCCGGGGGTGACCTGATATTCAGCTGCGAATGACTACAACAGTAAATAAACACAAGACATATATATACTCTATTAGCCACAACACAACCAGGCTTATATTTAATATGCCACAAATTAATCCTGCATAAAAACACCTGCGTGTTTGTTATGCTAGCTCCTAGCTCCTCTGCTAGCTCCTAGCTCCATAGAACACGCCAATACAATTCAAACACCTGATCAACACACACAATCACTCAGCCCAAAAGACCGTTCACCTAACCCAAGGTTCATAAAGCTTATATATTTAAAAAAAAGTTACGTACGTGACGCGCACGTACGGTCAAGCGATCAAATGTTTGGAAGCCAAAGCTGCATACTCACGGTACCTGGTATTCAGCTGGGAATGACTAAAACAGTAAATAAACACAAGACATATATATACTCTATTAGCCACAACACAACCAGGCTTATATTTAATATGCCACAAATTAATCCTGCATAAAAACACCTACGTGTTTGTTATGCTAGCTCCTAGCTCCTCTGCTAGCTCCTAGCTCCATAGAACACGCCAATACAATTCAAACACCTGATCAACACACACAATCACTCAGCCCAAAAGACCGTTCACCTAACCCAAGGTTCATAAAGCTTATATATTTATAAAAAGTTACGTACGTGACGCGCACGTACGGTCAAGCGATCAAATGTTTGGAAGCCAAAGCTGCATACTCACGGTAGCACGTCTGCGTCTCTGTCATCCAAATCAAAGTAATCCTGGTAAGAGTCTGTGTTGTCCCAGTTCTCTACAGGCGTCTGTGTATCGAAGTCAAAAGTCCTCCTGGTTAGAGTCTCTGTTATCCGAGTTCTTCCATCTTGACTGCATCTTTCGGGAATGTAAACAAAGAAGCGCCGGCTGTGTACGTGTTGCTGCTGACTTCCCTCGCAAAATAGACGCTTCGCACCGACAACTTTCTTCTTTGCTTGCTCAGCTTCTTTCTCCATAATGCAATGAACATAATTGCAACAGATTCACCAACACAGATGTCCAGAATACACTCAGAATGAGATAAAAACAGCTATTTCGTATTGGCTTCAATGTGGAAGGCATACCCGTGTTCCCCGGGCTACGTCACGCGCATACGTCATCCTCAGAGGCGTTTCGAACCGGAAGTTTAGCGGGAAATTTAAAATTGCACTTTATAAGTTAACCCGGCCGTATTGGCATGTGTTGCATTGTTAAGATTTCATCATTGATATATAAACTATCAGACTGCGTGGTCGGTAGTAGTGGGTTTCAGTAGGCCTTTAAGTCCTATTATTCTAAAAAAACACTACTCTTACAATGTTTGGGTACTCTAACCCAGTAGCCCCAACATAAAAAACACAAGATACACTTACAATTAGTGCACCAATCCAAAAAACCTCCCTCCCCCATTTACACTCATTCACACTCATTCGCACAAAAGGGTTGTTTCTTTCTGTTATTAATATTTCTGGTTCCTACATTATATATCAATATAGATCAATACAGTCTGCAGGGATACAGTCCGTAAGCACACATGATTGTATTTTTTTATGACCAAAAATAAATAAATAAGTAAATACCATAACCCCCCGGTCCGTGGGGCAAATTTTCAAGCGTTGACCGGTCCGCAGTTACAAAAAGGTTGGGGACCACTGCTCTAACCCACCTCTGCTCCTAATTATTACAATTGTTTTCATTTTCCAGTTGGAAGAATCAGTCCCATTCAGTTTGCAACTGTTTACTTTCATAGTTACAATGTGAACAACCTATATCATAACAACTATTAAATGTTAATTATATTGTGTAGCCATTGTTTACCCTCTTCTGAGTTATGTATCAACAGCTGATGATAATACATCTACTACTACTACTACTACTAATAATAATAGTGTTGGCCTGTATAGAACACGATAATTGGGTAAAAATGAAATTTGTGGCTTTTGTCCACACAAACATTCCTTTTTATTGTTGCGACTGACAAGAAATATCCTTTTTGCCTTGAAGTCATGATTGTTTCAGAGAAAAGTGACGACAGAACTGACAGCAAATGTGTTGCAATGATTTCAAACAGAAAGTGAAAGCAGATTGGGGAAGTTCCTATGAAAACACCACATGTTACATGTTGACAGCCAATGAAATCCCAGTTTTTAGTGGTTTTGCAACAAAACAATCACGAAACAAAGACGAGTGCCCATGCAGGGCAAAACTAAAGTGGCACACTTCATACAAAAGTGAAATCCTTCCTGGTAGTTGGTGGGACACTGACCTCATTTATTAAAGCAAAATAAATATCGTTTTCATTTGGGCAAAAAGTGCTGCCAGTGATGTCAGAGCGACGACACCAGCTGACTTTCCAATGGAATCTAACTTTTTTACTTCCTTTTGGAACAAAATCCTCGTATTGTTATTAAATATTCTTATCGTAGCAGATTTTGCACTTGGCGGCCCTGCTGACATAGCCGCAGAAAAGTAGCGTCAGATTTACTGCCCGTCCGAGCACCCACTGGCAGAAATGTAGATCGGCGCCTATGGTCAAATCAACGTCAGAACCTAACGTTGGTTAAACGTCGTCAAAAAGCATGTTGTTCCTAAATTAGGTTTGAGTTGCTCAACATCAGGACCTAATTCAAAAAGTTGTTTTAATGTCTTGTGCCTGCTGGGTAAAGTACAAGAAATAGCTCAACATGCTACACTACACACCGTAGAAGGATACAAAAATCATAGCTAACCGCTAAGCTAGAATTCTTGGATGTAAACAGGGGTGGGTGGATAGATACAAATATCGACAGTAACAATACCAAGTATAACATTGGTAATAGCTTGATTAGACCAATATTTTTTTATTATAACACATTCTTTTTGTTGGTGTTTTTGTTATTGTTTACAAACTCAGAAAATAAAAGACAATGGGGTTTTTTGCGTTTGTTTAGTTATTTTGCACTATTGACTTTATTATCCATCTTGTGTGTAATAAAAGAGAATTATGAAATACTTGAAATATCAATTGACATTGATACGCCATCCTGTGTTTTTGTCGGATTATAGTTGATATTAAAAGTTTAAACAATTAATGATCTTGAGCATTTCAAGAATTAACAATACTGCCCCTCTAACTACTTGGTATTGGATCGATTCCCCCATTTGTACTTTTACCCAAAACTAATGTACTGTATCCAAACAACAGAAGAATAAGTGCCTATTATATTTTGACAGAAATGTAGATGGATCCACATCCAAGCAAAATGTAACCAGCTATTAACTGTAAATTTGCAAGTTGATGAGTAATAGTTTCGACAAAACAACGATGTAATACGTACACTGATAAAGGTGTTTTTGGTTTTTAGTCAGAAGAACTATTGTTGTCAAGTTGACGGAACAAATTGTCCATCACAACTAAGTAAGAAGAATTATGAGAACTTCAACTTAAAAAAAAAAAAGTGTGGAAATGTATTAAAAACCTATAATAACAAGTTCAGTTAAGCAGTGCTTCTCAAATATTTTCTTTTACGCCCCCACCCCAGGAATATTTTGCGCTCCTTCCACTCTCCACCGTGACTATAAATAGTATAATTTGTCTATAAAATTGTTATAACTATACATCTGCATTACATTGTACCCTGGTCTTTCCTCGTCTTACAGTGAAGCCAAGTGCTACATACGCTTCATATTCTGGTATGGCAAAAAAAAAGCACGTTCCCCGAGGTCACACCCCCAGGCGGGCCCGCTCCACTATTTGAGGAGGACCGAGTTGAAGTAAGTCGAGGTGGGCCTTTCAACCAACACGCATGCGCCAGTGTTGCCCCTTGAAAATCTGATAAAATAGGTTTAACCAGCATCTTTTTTTAGTTCCCTTGACTAATGTATTCTTTCATATACAGCCATATTGTAATATCTTTGCTGTTCCATCACTCCCTCGCAGGGCGTCAGGATTCATACCGACCGGCCCTTCTATGTAAACCCAATCTCCTCTGAGGCCCCGGGGTTTATCAGAGGCAGGAAGGGAGAGACTGCATTGTGTCCACATCAAAGTTGTTGTTAGCCATAATCAATGCCTCCGCATTATGAGGCCTCTCCTCCACTGCCATCACTAATCGGATCAATATGCTTCATTGGCATGGATTGGGAAGTACTGTATTGATAATGGCGGAAAGTGTATTCTCGCAGTGTGATTGACACTATCAGTCATTTAACTTTATGGTGGCCGTTTGCAGTGGTAGCTAAATAATGTAACAACTCTTGTATTAAATCTCATTACATTAAAGGTTTTCCTATTGATTTTATTTGAATAAGCTACACATCAAAATGAAAGCCCCATTCAACCATATTGACCCTCCATCCACCTCCGGAGCAGCCTGCCAGGCCTATCGACCCTTTTTTACCCCAGCAACCAGGCCCTGCGCTTGGGGTAAGTGGCCCACTGGAGCTCCCTCTTGATAGAGGGAACATGAAGTTGAACTCACACAGAGATGGGGGATATGGTCTACAATCAACAAAACACGTCACGTCCAGGAAGGTCTGCTGCCGCGAAAAAGCTCCATTCAAGATGATCCCCTGCTGGCCTCCCAATGGACTGGACTTGCACATGAAATCAGGACCCGGGGTGACCACTCCTTATGCATCAGTCGGTGACGTCCCTGCGCACTTAAGATGCGACTGTAAGGTTTTACTACTTACGTATAAAATACTTAACGGTGTAGCTCCATCCTATCTTGCTGATTGTATTGTACAATATGTCCTGGCCAGAAATCTGCGTTCAAAGAACTGTGGCTTATTAGTGATTCCCAGAGCCCCCCAAAAAGTCTGCGGGCTTTAGAGCGTTTTTTATTTGGGCTCCAGTACTCTGGAGAGCCCTACCGGTAACAGTTAGAGATGCTACCTCAGTAGAATAATTGAAGTCCCATCTTAAAACTCATTTGTATACTCTAACCTTTAAAGGCCTACTGAAATGAATTTTTTTTATTTAAACGGGGATAGCAGATCTATTCTATGTGTCATACTTGATAATTTCGCGATATTGCCATATTTTTGCTGAAAGGATTTAGTATAGAACAACGACGATAAAGATTGCAACTTTTGGTATCTGATAAAAAAAAGGCTTGCCCCTACCGGAAGTAGCGTGACGTAGTCAGTTGAACATATACGCAAAGTTCCCTATTGTTTACAATGATGGCCGCATGAAGTGAGAGAGGCGCTAGCTGTTCCAAGTCGGGACCCAAGATGGACCACTCCTCTTTGGATCAACTGGTGACGTCTCTGCGCTGTTGACTTGTCTCCATTCAAGATGATCCGCTGCTGGCCTCACTATGGACCGGACTTTCACATTAAAGGCCTACTGAAATGATTTTTAAAAATTTAAACAGGGATAGCAGATCCATTCTATGTGTCATACTTGATCATTTTGCGATATTGCCATATTTTTGCTGAAAGGATTTAGTAGAGAACAACGACGATAAAGTTCGCAACTTTTGGTCACTGATAAAAAAAAGCCTTGCCCCTACCGGAAGTAGCGTGACGCCACAAGCTGGAGTGCTGCTCACATTTCCCTATTGTTTACACCAGCAGCCAGAGAGATTCGGACCGAGAAAGCGACGATTACCCCATTAATTTGAGCGAGGATGAAAGATTTGTGGATGAGGAAAGTGAGAGTGAAGGACTATAGTGCAGTGCAGGACGTATCTTTTTTCGCTCTGACCGTAACTTAGGTACAAGGGTTCATTGGATTCCACACTTTCTCCTTTTTCTATTGTGGATCACGGATTTGTATTTTAAACCACCTCGGATACTATATCCTCTTGAAAATGAGAATCGAGAACGCAAAATGGACATTCACAGTGACTTTTATCTCCACGACAATACATCGGCGAAACACTTTAGCTACGGAGCTAACGTGATAGCATCAGGCTCTAATGCAGATATAAACAAAATAAATAAACCCCTGACTGGAAGGATAGACAGAAAATCAACAATACTATTAAACCATGGACATGTAAATACACGGTTAATGCTTTCCAGCTTGGCGAAGATTAACAATGCTGTTGCTAACGACGCCATTGAAGCTAACTTAGCAACGGGACCTCACAGAGCTATGATAAAAACATTAGCGCTCCACCTACGCCAGCCAGCCCTCATTTGCTCATCAACACCCGTGCTCACCTGCGTTCCAGCGATCGACGGAAGGACGAAGGACTTCACCCGATCATCTTTCCGGTCGGCGGATAGCGTCGGCTAGCGCGTCTGCTATCCAAGTCAAAGTCCTCCTGGTTGTGTTGCTACAGCCAGCCGCTAATACACCGATCCCACCTACAACTTTCTTCTTTGCAGTCTTCATTGTTCATTAAACAAATTGCAAAAGATTCACCAACACAGATGTCCAGAATACTGTGGAATTTTGAGATGAAAACAGAGCTTTTTTGTATTGGATTCAAAGGTGTACCAATACTTCCGTTTAACTAGTGACGTCACTCGCATACGTCATCATACAAAGACATTTTCAACCGGAAGTTTAGCGGGAAATTTAAAATTGCACTTTATAAGTTAACCCGGCCGTATTGGCATGTGTTGCAATGTTAAGATTTCATCATTGATATATAAACTATCAGACTGCGTGGTCGGTAGTAGTGGGTTTCAGTAGGCCTTTAAGTCGGGACCCGGGGTGACCACTGCTTATGCATCAGTCGGTGACATCTCTGCGACCCGACGTGTATGCAAGCAAGAGGATCCCATGCTGGCCCCACTATGGACTGGACTCTCACATTATTAACTGTATCCACTCCGCATCCATTGCACCAGTCACCCGGGGCGTCCCCACATCTGCGGTCCCCTCCAAGGTTTCTCGTTGTTCCCATTGAGTTTAGTTTTTTCTTGCCCTGATGTGGGATCTAAGCCGAGGATGTCGTTGTAGCTTTTGCAGCCCTTTGAGACATTTGTGATTAAGGGCTATATAAGTAAACTTTGATTGATTGATTTAATCTATATCACAATCATGATATGCATCATGATAAATTACTTGGCGTATAAATGATAATAGAACCATTTTAAAATGGGTTACAAAGGCTCCTAATTTAGCCTCTTAAACCCCATCCATCCATCCATTTTCTACCGCTTGTCCCTTTTTTGGGGTCGCGGGGGGTGCTGGAGCCTATCTTAGCTGCATTCGGGCGGAAACATTTTACATAATTTACGGTTGTATTCTTTTTTTTTAAACTACTTTTTAATTTACCGTACTGTTGATAAGTGGTTACTTTCTGTAGAAACATGTTTTTATCCAAACTTTTGTTAAAATGCAACACACAATTATTCTTATGTTGTTGGGATACTTGATATAAGTTTTGGGCAATACTACAATTTGAGTATTGATCTAATACCAAGTAGGTACATGGACAGTTGTGGCCATACCAACGCTCATACTTCAAATTTTCAAGATGGTTGAATGATTCATTTTTGGATTACGATCATAATCAGACCAAATCACAGGATGATATCCATAATTCTATAAAATTGTTACATTATGCCCTACTATTGGCTCTATTTAAAATATTTAGTTTTTTGCCCTTAAAACCCTTGCATGTTCAGGGACTTATTTCCTGAGTTTGTCAACAATAACAAAAACCACAAAATAATTTTTGATAATAAAACAAATCGACATAACCACAATGGAATCGACCTGATACTACACTACTTGTTATTGTTACCATCAATATTAGCCTATCCTCCACATGGTGTGTTTAGCTATTCCTCGTCCTACTGGGACAATATTTGTAAGAAACAGTTTTTTTGCCACCATAGAGGCAGGGATTGCTGACTTATAAGAGGCTTTGCACTGTGGAGTGACCTTAGCGGCTAGCAAGAATGCTACAGTGCGTTGAAAAACGTGTTTGTTCGCTTGTTGCTGTCAAATTTGCAGGACAGCTAGAATGTGTCATCAACATGCATTATCATGACATAATGAATGTATTGTATCATTTATATTGCATATCGTCCATATCGCGCAACCCTCAACTCACATTGTTAATGGTTTAATTTGTACACCATTTCAGTAATTTGGCCCACTTTAAAGGAGTCAAGACACTTTAAAAATATTTTGAAAAGTCGCGACCCCGAAAGGGACAAGCGGTAGGAAATGGATGGATGGATGGCGCTTCGAAATGCAGGAAGTCCATCAGTTTGCACATTACTGTTTGCACATTGCTACATTTACAGTTTACACACTAGATCAGGGGTGTCAAACTCATTTTAGATCGGGGGCTACATGGAGAAAAATCTACTCCCAGCCGGACTGATAAAATCACGGCACGATAACTTAAAAATAAAGACAACTTTCGATTATTATCTTTGTTTAAAAATGTATGTTGTTTTTTTACACTTACATGTTGCGGTTAATAGTATTATATCTTTATTTGTCATTATTTATACTTTGTGAATAAATTATGTGATAATGTTCATTGGTGTTAATTTTCAATCTATCAAGATAAAAAAAGAATATCAAAATCGAATTACAGTATGTTATTTATGTGGTTTGCTCATTTTCCTCGACTGGTGCACTAACATCACATGTTTTTTTTTTTTTTTTTTTTTTTACATATGTAGCATAATCTACAAAGATCATTTACATCTAGTGGACACATTTACAACAGCAGTTTCTTTCATTCGAAAATTTCGGCTCATTTTTAAATGTAGCAAACTCATCCCGTGGGCCGGATAAAACCTGTTCGCGGGCCTGATCCGACCCACGGGGCGTACGTTTGACACCCCTGCACTAGATGATTTGCACATAAGCCTACAGATATACAGTACATCGTTTATTATTCTGCTTTGTTTTTCCTACATAATTTTACTTTCAACATTATTTATTTTCATTGCACACTTGAATCTTTGTTTTTTTCTTCCTCTTACTGCATATTTGATCTTGTTTTTACGTTTTATATTACTGTATTTCTCATGTTGCTTGTGTGTTAAGCATTTTCTGATCATAAAAAAATCCACTCTTGTTTACTTACTAGGAAGATGACACTGTTTAAAATGATTATCTTACCTCATTGGTAGCCATGTCCGCTAATTCTCTTCCAGAATTCCAGAAATATATCAGAATTGGGGTGATGTTGATGGGCTGAGTGATGGGTGTGAAAACCTGCAGCCAGTCTGCTGTTACCTGCAGGGGGTGGGGTTTAGGTTTTTTATTGGTGACGTCTCGCGGGCCTTTCCAAACTGCTAAAAGTTCATCAGGTGAGGATCTTTGTTTTAGCGTTTTAGTGTAGCTCCTCTCAGCTACCATAATCACCTTTGTCAGTTTTTTCCTGGGCTGCTTGAACAGGATCTAGCCCCCACTCCTGTAGGTGTCCTCCTTGGCCTGACGCAGCTTCCCTAAAATTAGTTGTAAACCAAGTCTTGTTGTTACTTGTGCAGAAGGTCCTAATCTGCACACAGAAGCTGATATACGATTATGTCACAGGGTCAGTGAGTTTGTCAGGATTTTCTGATGCAATTTCAAAGACACTCCAATCAGTACAATCAAAACAGACCTGTAACAGCTTGCTTTGATTCCTTTGACCATGTCTTTTTGTCTAGCAGTTTTTAACGTCTGCCTGTAGGTCGGGATTAAGTGAATTAGACGGTGAACAGAGAGTCCTAAAGCTGCACGGGGAACAGACCAAAAAGAGTCCTTTGTTACTGTGTAGCAGTGGTCCAGTGTGTTAGCGCCCCTTAATATGTTATCTGTATTTGGGAGGTTTGTGGGGTAAATTTGCCATTCTTGGGGATTTTAACAAAGCTATGTCTGCCTATGTTACGCAGGCCTGAGCTAGGATGTAAACACCGACCATAACCAATGAGAACTCCCACGGTGAATGAACCAGTTTACAGTTTATACAAAAACTCCAGATGTAGACTACATGTATGCTTCACCACTGTGACATCTGTGCACCAACCTTTGTTTAAGTAGGAGCATATTTTGCCTCCCCTCGTCTTCCCAGACAGCTATTTTACTGGGATGTGTTCACTGAGCCAGGTTTTAGTAACACACAGGGTGAAGGATCTGCAAAGATCAGTGTTTCTGGCATTTAGGAGCTGCAGTTCGTCCAGCTTATTAGCCAGGGCGCGGACCTTCTCCAGGTGAATAGATGGTGCGTAGTCCCGTCTGCCACAATTAAACGAACGCACCTGCTTGTTTCTCTGGCAAGGTCTATAAAGAGCTTCGGCTCCTCCGGTAAGAATCTCCGCATTTATTTCTGGTTCAGTGAGAACGAGTGAAAAGATTTGGCAGTCGACTGTCCAACGTTTAATGGTTCTTCTCTGGTGAAGTAGACCAGAGAAGGTGAGGAAAAACGCAATAACTACAAGACCATTTGCAGCGCCATCTTGGGAAAAAATATTAATTGATTCAGTTAAGTTTATTTCGACCATGAACACACTTACAATATAATACATCACACATAATTTCATATAATGTTTCTTTACATCATGTCCAAAAAGGAGTAGGAGGAAGCAAATCTTATTTAATCCTACCCCTTTCCCACTTCAAAACATTTACAAATACATATGCTAATTTACTGTCTTCTTTTTGTAACACAATTACATCAGTGAATGATTAATACAACAGTTCTTGCAATAGATAATTAAGTCAGTCATGATAAACATACTGAGATGAAGAATATCCCGTTTTCAATAAGGTTGAAGGTATTTCTCACAATTATTCTTCCTTGTACTTTGTAAGCACTATTCATTTGAACAACCTCTTAAACTGGGTCATATCAGTACATTGTTTAACATTTTTGCTTCGGGGCGGTATAGCTCGGTTGGTAGAGCAGCCGTGCCAGCAACTTGAGGGTTGCAGGTTCGATCCCCGCTTCCACCATCCTAGTTACTGCCGTTGTGTCCTTGGGCAAGACACTTTACCCACCTGCTCCCAGTGCCACCCACACTGGTTTAAATGTAACTTAGACATTGGGTTTCACAATGCAAAGCGCTTTGAGTCACTTGAGAAAAAGCGCTATATAAATGTAATTCACTTCACTAATTCACTTCACTGCTTAATCCATTCCATAGTTTAATTCCACATAGTGATACGCTAAAGGTCTTAAATGTTGTATGTGCATACAAATGTTTTAAGTAGTTTTTCCTTCTAAGGTTATATTTCTCCTCTTTGGTTGAGAAGAATTGTTGTACATTCTTGAGTGGCAGGTTATAGTTTGCTTCGTACATAATTTTAGCTGTTTGCAAATTTACCAAATCGTTGAATTTCAATATTTTTGATTCAATAAATAAAGGGTTTGTATGTTCTCTATATCCAACATTGTGTATTATTCTAACTGATCTTTTTTTGTAACACTGTTAGTGAATGAAGTGCACATTTGTATTAGTTTCCCCATATTTCTGCACAATAACTCAGATACGGTAACATTAGCAAGCAGTAGAGAATATGGAGAGATTTTTGGTCTCCAACATATTTTGCTTTGTTCATTATTGAAATATATGAGATTTCCAATTAATTTTATCATCTATTATTACCCCCCAGAATCTGGTTTCTTTCACCCTTTCAATGTCTACTTCGTCTATTTGTATTTGTTTAAGACGTTCTTTTCTACTGTTACCAAATAGCATTATTTTAGTTTTTGCGGAGATTCAATGATAGTCTGTTTTTGTCAAACCATCATTTTAATGTATTAATTTCTTCTATTATTATTTGTATTAGCTTCTGTGTGTTCTCTCTTGAACAAAAAGCAGTTGTGTCGTCTGCAAATAATACTAACTTTAAGTCCTTTGTAACTTTACAAATAACGTTTATATAAAGATAAAACAATTTTGGTCCCTGTATTGATCCCTGGGGTACACCACAAGATATATCAAGCTGTGTTGACATATTTTGTTTCACCTTTCTTCACGTATTGCTTCCTGTTGGTTGAATAGCTTCTTACCCAGTTCAATACAAATCCTATGATGCCATATCGTTCTAATTTTTTATTACAATATCATGCTTAATTGTGTCAAATGCTTTTCTTAGACCCATGAATACTGCGGCTGCACATTCTTTACCATCTATTGCCTTGGTAATTTCCCCAGGTTGGTGCTACTCAGCCCAGGCTGCTTGGAGGATGATCCCCAACAAGAGTGCTTCCTCCTGGGCATGGATGCTAACTCCACTGGCTACCCAGGATGGATGCTACTGGGCAACTGAACTCCAGCACTTAAAAAGTTACACAATAAACAATTTAAAACTCCGGCACCTAAAAAGTTACACAATAAACCATTTAAAACTGTAGCACTTAAAATGTTACACAATAAACAACTTAAACATGTGTGGATTAACAATTTAAACTTTTAATATAACATTCATGTTGAAAATTTGGCTAATTGTAAAGGTAAGCTTATTTACCTTTCCCCACACATTAGCTTATGCTCATAAACAACACGTCATCTTACCATAGGGGCCATCAAAATAAAACCAATGTACATACTTTATAGCGATTAATTACAAGATATGTATGTTACCAAAAATTATCACACATACTCAGGGGCGCCGAAAAGGGGGGGTAAAGGAGACGGATTCTAGGGGCCCATGATGGAGGGGGGCCCAGAGAGGCCCCTAATTATGATGAAATTGTAATACAGGGGGCCCTGTAAAGATTCTTTTCATGGGGCCCAAAATCCCTAGCGGCGCCCCTGCACATACTACACGTAATACTCAATTGCGTACAATATTTGTAAAAGGGTTAAAGAAATGTTTGCAATATTACTTTTTTGTCAGTCAGTCTGTTAGTTATTTAGCAACATAACTCAAACAGTAAAGGGCAGATTTTCAATAAACTTTCAGTCGGAAATGGGATAAGGAACAAGTGATTAGATTTTGAGGGTGATCTGAATCATTCCCACTACTGTACGCTACCTTACGTTTACATTATGAGGCCCCACTTTTCTGTGTGCGTGTTCCCGTCTCCACCCGCAGAGGCAAAGAGAGTCGACGACAGACAAGAAAGTTCACTGTTTATTTCATTCTGCGACCGCCTGTCCCTCTCGAAGTCGCGAATTAAATAGTCATTGATTAACATTGGCCCTTCAAACTAAAATAATAAAACAGACATGCACACTTACAGCTATTATAAAGACCTATTATTATTAGCTATACATTTGTATTACACCTATTGCTCATAGTACTACTCCATTAGATACAATATTTATTCGAGCTACAGATAAATATGTATTTACATAAACATTTTTAGATCAGGCCACTGTGATGTCGGATATCTGTTACGCAATGTATGTGTATTTACATAACACACAATGAATACAATATAAAGCATGGCACTATGATGTCAAAAAGCAAAGTATAGTCATCAGAGGTATCGACACTTTAATACATTTTTTTTTTTTTGTCCACCTGGACTTTGATCATCCAGATGCTTCACCTCTCTAGGTTGTTTATGTACCTTTTCGTTGAAAGGTTTTCCACAAGAAGGTGATCAATGTGTGCAGGCGGAGAGTCGTACCAACTAAGATGGACTCCCCCAGTGCGGCTGGCGACTGTCTATATCCAGGAGCCAAGCTTCACTCGCCGTCCAGCTGTTACAAGGTGCTCTCCGTGCTGGGCGAGGGCACCTTTGGCAAAGTGGCCAAATGCCGCAAACTGGACAACAACAAGACGGTAGCTGTGAAAATGATCAGGAATCAGGGCAACTTCGCAGTGCAGGCTAAGTTTGAGGTAGAACACGACGCCCGAATTTGCTCAATGATGAGTTTAATGCAAACTAATAAAATCCCTAATGTCCACAGATCGAGGCGCTACAGAAAATTCAAATGTTGGAGAACTCCAAACCCCACCTGGTTCAGTGGAACAGCACGTTTAGCGACATGGGCTATATTTGTCTGGAATTTGAATACCTGGACAAAAGTCTTTTCGACTTCATGAAGGAGCGGAATTTCAAGCCTCTCCAAGTGAAAGAGATTCGACCCATCGTTCACCAGGTGGGTTCACCATTCAAGTCAACAGTAGCTAAATAATTTAGACATACAGGTGCTCAATTAACGACTTATTTTTAAGCTCGCCAGGGCTCTCGAACACTTGAAGGCTGCATGTATGATTCACGCCGACCTCAAGTTGGAGAACATCATGTTTATCAACCATCAGCAGCAGCCCTACAGGGTTAAAGTCATTGACTTTGGCTTGACCCATGAAATCTCCGACGCCAGACAGGGCTCTTACATTCAGAGTCGTCCGTATCGGTGATTACGCCGAGTCGTACTGTGTGGTGATTTCTGTGGCCTTGACTTCTCGATGCTTTCTCAGGTCTCCAGAGATCTTGGTGGGGGCCCCGTACAACGAGGCCATAGATATGTGGTCTGTCGGATGCGTGACTGCTTTCTTGTACACTGGTACGCTTATTTTCCCTGGCAAGAACGACTACGAAATGGTAGGTTCAGTTCGAGCTGGATTCAAATTGGGATAGGTCACTGTGGTTAACTTGTGTTATGGTTTACACTACATGGTTCAAGTACTCCAATTCGGATTTTTTACAGAACAGACTGGATACAAAATAAATTAAATAAAAGTACTGGGCGAGTGCAGGCCCAACATCTTAATAGTAAAAAAAAGTCTTGAATCCAGGACCTCAAATAGTAAAAAAAAAAAATTTCTTGAATCCAGGACCTCCAATAGTAAAAAAAAAGTATTGAATCCAGGACCTCCAATAGTAAAAAAAAGTCTTGAATCCAGACAGTGATTCAGATCAGCCTTCATTACTTGTTCCTAAACCCATTTGGACTTGTAACTTATCCCATTTTGGACAGTTCATGAAAGTTACATGAAAATACATAAGAAACTTTTTGAGCTATCTATTGCGAAATGAAAGAAACAGAGTCAACTTCTGTCAGTCATCCACTGTTGACTGTGCGGGGCCGCTAGCATACATACACATAGACCGGTAAATGTACGGGAGCCAAGTAGAAATGACACATATCAGAACTTCACAGCCCAAATTGGAATCATTTGTTCTGACATTTTATGAAAGCTTTATGAAAATCTGCGCACAACTTTTTAAGTTCTCTTGCTAACTACCTAATCAACTGACTGACTAACTGACTGACTGACTGACAAACCAAGGGCAGCAATTCCATAACCAGATCTTGAACTACAGTATAAGCGTGAAGAAAGACTATGCGCCGTGTTTGCGAGCCAGAGATAATTGATAATGCACCGAGAAATGACATACTGTATACACATAAAGTACAGAACAAATTTGATTCACAGTGACTATAAAAATCTGAAAAATTAGGGACAACAGTAAATCTCAGAGCAGTGGTTTTCAGACTTTTTCCACCAAGTACCACCGCATAAAAAATTTGGCTCTCCAAGTACCACCATAACGACCACCATTAAAATACGGTAGGGTATTAGGACTAAGTATTTATTAAACAAGGCAGAGGTTTTATTTAACAAGTAAATTTTATATTTTTGGCCACTAACATTACACACAGTGTGAACAGTAACACTGTGTTGAAATATATCGGAAAATGAAACACTGTACTTTAATCAAGTGATTATTTGGCGTACCACTAGTGGTACACGTACCACAGTTTGAGAATCACTGCCTTAGAGAAAAACTGTGGTTTTGCTCTAAGGAACTTTGGGGCTTATGTTAACCTAATGTTGAGTTTACTGCATGCTTTGGGGCTTATGTTAACCTAATGTTGAGTTTACTGCATCAGGGTGTCATACGCAAGTCCCAAAGTATCGGATTTGAGCATTACGACCTACAGTGCAAATCTAGCCTCATTGTACAGTAACTATTTACACACTTGTCAAACTCTGAACATACTTCGTAGGAATACAGCAGTTCATTACCAAGGAGTAATTCACTGTATTTAAAGTCACAGGTTTCCATTTTGACTGTTGTTGTCTTGTATCTTTAGATACGATTCATCACGGAGACTCAAGGTCCATTTCCAGACAGCCTTTTGGCGTCTGGCAAAAAAACTGGACACTTTTTCCACAGGGAAAATGAAACCAATCTCTGGAGCATTAAGGTATACATCACTATTTAGGTTGTTACATCCCTAGAATTGTTAGTTTCTTGCAGAATCGTTAAACACATCCATCCATCCATTTTGCTGGAGCCATTTTCTACCGCTTAACCTTTCGGGATCGCGGGGGGTGCTGGAGCCTATCTCAGCTACAATCACAATGAAAGAAAAACTTTTATCACGTTGGTAGAATTGAACTTCAATAAGAGATCCCTATGCTTGTCACAGCCCCTAGGGGGCGTATTTGCTTGGTGTTAAGAGATTGCCATCACATGCTAAGACCAGTGTTGTTGCACAGACTGATTTTTTTTAGCATTCATGTACAATTTCTGAGAAAAGTCAAATATCCATATTTAATCAAGGCTAACCTCGATGTTGTCTCTCTTCAGACAACAGAAAAGTACCAGCAGGAGACCGGAATAGTGGTCAAGACAGTCAGGAAGCTTAAGTTAAGCTCTCTTGACCACCTCCTTCAAGTATGTTTTCATTCAAAAACATCAACAAAAACCACCGTGAAGTTCTGATATGTGTTTTTTCAGCTCCAGCAGTTTCAGTGGTGTTTTACCAAGCACCCCTCAGACCAGGTTGTGTATTCAGCCGATAAGCAGATGTTTGTGGACATGCTAAAGGGAATGTTCCAACTTGATGCGTCCCAACGGATGACGCCTCTTCAGGTGCTGGATCATCACTTCATCAGCATGAGCCACCTGTGGCCTCATTTTGCCGCCAGCCCTCAGTAAGCTGTACATCTGGTCATTAGTTTGTTGTATCTACACCTTGTTCATCATTATTGTTTATGGTCGGCAGCGTCAGGTTTTGTTACGGTATAATGGCGGCCTGTGAGAGCAAAGCGCCAAACAGCAAAAAGTCAGGCGCTTTGCAGCAGAACACCTCAAAAACGACACCGTCTGTCCTGCACAAACTTGCCTCAGAGAGGACCAACAAAAAAACAGGTCCATGCAGGACCAAGAACCGAGCCCAATCGGGACAGAAGAAGAAAACCAAGGACGAAGTGGTTAAACAACCGAAACGTTTTTGCAAAAAAATAAAGACTGAAGCTCAGCACAGGTAGGCTCAACTACATCATCTTTAAACCAGAATGGTAACTCTAAAGAATGTCACTTCTAAAATTCATTTTCCTCAAAAAGTTGCATGTCCGACCATCTGTACGTGAAGCCTATGGTTGACTCGACGCAACCCCGCCAAGTTGCTGGTAAAGGCAACCTCACTCGGACCAAGCGCGCCAAGAATGCAAAGCAGTGTACAGATCTCCATGCAGAAAAGAAACCAAGGATGACGCTGAGGAAGGACAAGAGGAAGGAAATAATCCCAACGACCGATGATTAACCATGATCGGGCCTGAAAAAGGAGGTCAAAATGTTTGTGGACAGGTACAGGGTTAAGAAATAATAAGAATAAGTCACAGAGTAAAAAACACCTATCAATCCATCCATTCATTTGAGTGGACTATCAGAACCTTTATGAGCTACCTTGTTTGGACGACTAATCTGCATCAATTGGGGTAAAAATGAAGACATTGAACATGATTTCAAAATAAAAGCCTATAATGGATTGGTTATCATGTTTTCATCAAGTCTAGTTGATTTGACATAATTTGTCCACTCATTAGACCCTTAAACGTCCTCAGGCACAGATGGTTGAGCAGTTGTGACGGAATTTTGAGGGTTCCTGATACAGCATCCGCCATCCTAGTCACTGCCGTTGTGTCCTTGGGCAAGACACTTCTCCCACCTTGCTCCCCAGTGCGGCTCACACTGGTGTATGAATGTGAATGAATGGTGGCGGTCGAAGAGGCCGTAGCTTCTACCCCAGGGCAGCCGTGGCTACAAAGGTAGCTCACCACCATGCGCATCAGAGACGCATCATAGACGCATCAGAGACATCCATCCACCTTGACATCCAAGTCAAGACGAGGCAGGTCGAGGCAAATCTTGACATCTACTTGATATTTCTGAGTCCTTTCAAGTCACAAACACTGTTTAGTATTTGTATTCAATAAAATATATGCCATCTAACAAAGTAATGATCTGTTATCCTTGACACATAAAGTAATTGCATTCTGAATTGTTTTGTATTCTTGAAATCAATTAAACCATTATCATTACTTTAACTTCATACTTATTGAGAATTGAGACTGTACAGAGGTGAGAGTCTCCACACACAAGACTGTCATCACAGACAGTTTATCATGATAGGGCGAACAACAGGTAAGTAAAATACACACAAGGACTACTTCAATACAACAGAGAACAGCATATATGTTAACAATAAATACACAACGTACACAATGTGCTGCTGTGCATACAAACAATTATTCACAACAGGATGTACTATCGCAGACATTACAGCCGAGCACCTATACGCCCCTTTAAGATAAGAATAGAAGGTTTTTGATCTTTTTTTTAATGAAATGCTTTTTGCAATGACAGCATACATTGTCAACAAAGTAGAGTAAAATCGATTGAGCAAATTCTGATTCATTTTATTTTTTTTATTTTTTTATTTTTTTTTATTTTATTTTTTTAATTTTTGTTATTTTTTATTTTTTTATTTTTTATTTTTTTTATTTATTTTTTATTTTATTTTATTTTTATTTATTTTTTTAAATTTATTTTTTTATTCATTTTCATTGTACACTGCATCTGTTGGGACCGTTGTCCTAACCAAGATGGCAGCCGCATAGGCACGTCAGGGGAGATCCGATTTCCCGCCGTTCTTTGAGGCTCTCGTTGCACAGTACATAGTTTTGTTGTATGACATGTTTACTGTTAGTTATTGTTGATTATTCTGCCCTCAGTAAAGCAGTAGTTATTGTGTCTCTACTTACCTTTGTGTTGTGTTCTAATTTTGTTAGAACAGTTTAGACAGCTTGTTGTTTCATCTTCAGGTAGTATCAAAGCTGGTCACTGGCAGTGTAATGACACACACTTCTGCCTTTCAAGGCAGAAACCATGGGTTTGATTCCCGGCCAGGGTTCTTTCAGGAAAGGCATCTGGGGTAAAAACTAAGCTAAAACCATTCATGCCGAAAATGGAAAAGAGATAGTATTAGAGACATACTGTATTTTTCGGACTATAAGGCGCACTTAAAATCCTTTCATTTTCTCAAAACTCGACAGTGCGCCTTATAACCCGGTGCGCCTAATGTACGGAATACTTTTGGTTGTGCTTACCGACCTCAAAGCTATTTTATTCGGTACATGGTGAAATGATATGTGTGACCAGTAGATGGCAGTCACACATACGAGCTACGTGTAGACTGCAATATGATGGCAGTCACACAAGAGATATGTGTAGACTGCAATATGATGGCAGTCACACATAAGAGATGTAGACTGCAATATGACTCAAGTAACCACCAAAATGTTATATGTTCCATTGGAAATATAGAACATTACACACGGTGCTCAAAAATCTATCAAAATGTTTTAGTATGACTTTGGTAAGCTATGAAGCTGCACCGCTTGATGGATTGTACTGTGCTTCAACATATGAGTATTATTATTGTGTGTGTATAAAGTAAGACATATTATCTGGTGTTTTGTCTGGCAATATTATGCAAAAGCAACTTTTCATACCTTCTGGTACCTGCTGATCTGTATTTGAGATCTGCATAAGTCCTGAAAATTTGTGTGTGTCCGCCTTTGTAGTTTGTGCCGACACGGTGGTCGATTAGCTTCTTTTTTTTCTCTATCTTCTTGTTGATTGATTGACTGATTGAAACTTTTATTAGTAGATTGCACAGTACAGTACATATTCCGTACAATTGACCACTAAATGGTAACACCCGAATAAGTTTTTCAAATTGTTTAAGTCGGGGTCCACGTTAATCAATTCATGGTAAAGTTACATTGTTTAATGCTTCCAGCGGGGCATCACAACAAAATTAGGCATCATAATGTGTTAATTCCACGACTGTATATATCGGTATCGGTTGATATCGGAATCGGTAATTAACAGTTGGACAATATCGGAATATCGGATATCGGCAAAAAAGCCATTATCGGACATCTCTAATTGTAATATTGAATGACAAAATAGAATAGTGTTATTACGATTGTCCTCACGGGTAAAGAGTCCATCAATGTTCATTTCCGCATTCCTTGGATTCCTTCACATGCGCAGATGAATCAGCACCTGCTACTCATTTTTTCTGTACTTTTTTGTTAAAAGTAATTGTATTTTTTTAATACGTCACAACACACCAAATGCTGGAACTGACACCATCCAATTACCTCCTTATGGGATGCTCTGTTGCTGTGTGAAAGGGTTCTGTTCATATAAAATAAACAAACTCCAGATATTTTCTCACGGCTTGGACGATTCTTTGTTCCCCAATAAATATCCCTGGGCTGATACTCACATCCTCACATCTTGTCTGGTGAATCCGCCCCCGGGGATTAATAAAGGATTTCTGATTCTGATTCTCTTTGTCGTTTATTTTCACACCCGTCATGCCTCCCCATCAACAGGGCGGGTCTGAGCAATGAGGGAAAGTGGGCACGGCCCGCCGATGCACTCCCCGCTCATTAATAAAACTTTTATTCACAATCCAGGAAATGCATTTGAGCCCCAGCGGCTGCACGGAGCTCCTCTCAGACACAGGAAATGGCCGCTTGGCCGACAGCCAATCCTGCTATTTCAAGGGCTTCATCCGGAGCCAATCAAGCCGGGCCTGGTCACTTAATGGATCAGTGTCTCGACTCATCTGCGTGCCCACATATCAGTGGCAATTAGAGGTTGGGGTGTGTGTGTGTGCAGGGGGGTGGGGGGGTTGGACCGGACAATGAGCTACTGGGCGGACACTAGAAAGTGTTGACATTAGTTTATAAAAACAAAACATATAATTTTGATTTGCAATTGTACATTTATGGGCAACTTGGGAGGTACTAAAAAGCTTACCAGTCATTTTCCACAAAATGCTACATATTTTTAAATGAACTTAAATTAAAATTTAAAATTAACGGCCGAGTCATACCAAAGACTATAAAAATGGGACCCATTACCTCCCTGCTTGGCACTTAGCATCAAGGGTTGGAATTGGGGGTTAAATCACCAAAAACGATTCCCGGGCGCGGCCACCGCTGCTGCTCACTGCTCCCCTCACCTCCCAAGAGGTGAACAAGGGGATGGGTCAAATGCAGGGGACAAATTTCACCACACCTAGTGTGTGTGTGACAATCATTGGTACTTTAACTTTTAACTAAACTTCCTGATACTCAGCATTATCTGCGCATCAGTCACATATTTCTGAAAAAAAAATGTCCACAAATGTCTGCTGGAGATGACGCTGGTACTCAACTAATAAGAATGTGTGTATTTTGTACAAAAATCATACTTTATTTCTAAGAAATAGTCTTTCAGAATGAAAATCTGAGTCAGCTTCATTGGCCAAGTATATTTGAAGGGAAATTGCAATTTTTTGGGACATTTCGCTTATCGTTCACAATCATTATGAGAGACAAGTACACACATGTCTTTTTTTTTGTTTTGTTTTTTAGTATTTTAAAGATGATTAAAAAAAAACACTTCGAAGATGTGGCTAATGGGAGTCACCATTGTAGCCTTCAAAGCCCTCTAAAAACAACGTCATAACCCTCCATCCAGTCTATATATAATGTAGTAACAGATACGTTCATAACAATATGTAATATGTTCAATATTTACCGTATTTTGGTCATTTTAATCATTGCAGCGACTGATTTCCGTTTCCATAGCAACGCCAGTCCGACTTTTGGCAACAAATTGTGTGTTCCCACGTCCGGATACAAACGCGAATGTGTTCTAATCATGGCAGACTTGGTAGCAGACAACAAAGGCGACTATTTTTGGACAAATCCTTTTCTTTTTGAAGCACAATAAGCGGAGGATGAACTGCTGCTTATAGAAGCCAGCACAAAAGAAGGGTGAAACGTTGGATCAGACGGAAGCCGAGAGAGTGAGGTCGGCGTGACTTGAAGCTGGAAATGTGAAATTTGGAGCCAAGCTATTTCGACATGGAGTGCTTACCCAAATAAATGGGAAAAAAAACGTCCCCGGCCAGCTGGACCAAACAGACAATCGAGTGAGTCACACTTTGTTATTACAACTACAGTACATACGCTGTCTGGCTAGCTGTGTACAAACAAAACATGAAATGTGGGCTAATACTTGACAGACGGTCCGTGTACCTTCCGTTCATTCCATTTAGAATTTCTTAAATGCAAATTAATAAACACATTTTGGGCCATTTTTCCAATTTTCCTTTATGAAGCAAAAGTTGAAGAACTATTTAATGACACTTTTTTAAAACGACAACAGGACTCCTGCTGAACAAAGATCAGGATCAAAATCAGAAATACTTATAGTAATCCCAGAGGGGAAATTAACATTTTCAGCACAATCCCATTCAAGACTAGACAAACATTACAGGGAGACAGAACAGGATCGCTGACAGGTCTGTCAACTTCCAGCGCCCCTTACAAAAAAAGGTGAGAAACAGGTAAACGCTGGGGACAAGGGGGGAGAAAAAAATAAATAATTCAGTCTAGGCCTGGGCCCCTGGAGAGGAGGTCCAGACTGAGGCCAAGGGGAAAAAAACTCATAGCCATAGCACACATGAAAGGCCTACTGGAATGAGATTTTCTTATTTAAACGGGGATAGCAGATCCATTCTATGTGTCATACTTAAACATTTCGCGATATTGCCATATTTTTGCTGAAAGGATTTAGTAGAGAACATCGACGATAAAGTTCGCAACTTTTGGTCGCTGATAAAAAAAGCCTTGCCTGTACCGGAAGTAGCCTGACGTCACAGGTTGAAGAGCTCCTCACATCTGCATATTGTTTTCAATCATGGACGCCAGCAGCGTGAGCGATTCGGACCGAGAAAGCGACGATTATCCCATTAATTTGAGCGAGGATGAAAGATTTGTGGATGAGGAAAGTGAGAGTGAAGGACTAGAGGGCAGTGGAAGCGATTCAGATAGGGAAGATGCTGTGAGAGGCGGGTGGGACCTGATATTCAGCTGGGAATGACTAAAACAGTAAATAAACACAAGACATATATATACTCTATTAGCCACAACACAACCAGGCTTATATTTAATATGCCACAAATTAATCCGCATAACAAACACCTCCCCCCTACCGTCCATATAACCCGCCAATACAACTCAAACACCTGCACAACACACTCAATCCCACAGCCCAAAGTACCGTTCACTTCCGCAAAGTTCATACAGCACATATATTACCCCAAAGTTACGTACGTGACATGCACATAGCGGCACGCACGGACGGGCAAGCGATCAAAAGTTTGGAAGAAAGCTGCGTACTCACGGTAGCGCGTCTGCTATCCAACTCAAAGTCCTCCTGGTTGTGTTGCTGTAGCCAGCCGCTAAAAGATTCACCAACACAGATGTCCAGAATACTGTGGAATTTTGCGATGAAAACAGAGCTTGTTTGTATCGGGACACAATGGTGTCCCAATACTTCCGCACAATCCGTGACGCCACGTGCAAACGTCATCATACCGAGACGTTTTCAGCCGAATATTTCCCGGGAAATTTAAAATTGCACTTTATAAGTTAACCCGGCCGTATTGGCATGTGTTGCAATGTTAAGATTTCATCATTGATATATAAACTATCAGACTGCGTGTCGGTAGTAGTGGGTTTCAGTAGGCCTTTAACATGTGTGTAAGAGGGAAACATCAAACATCAAAGAACACAAAGGACATTAAAGTTATGCTAAAAGCATGCTAAAGGCAAAGGAAAAGCTAAAATACTGCTTCCGGTTCAATTTGTCATCACACCGATAACCACGCATTTTTGCATTATGGATGAACGTAAGTTCGATTTTTGTGTTAACTGGAAAAATAAGAATCCATAAAAGGAAAACAGCACAATATTCAATTTTATGGCAATATTTTATTGAAAATCAACCTTTTTTGTTTGTTTTAAAATCTGCCTTATATAATAAAATCGAAAAACGGCCCTAATTTTGTTTTTGATTTGCTTTTAAGAATTGGAAATAGAATGAACGGAACTGTAATATGATTGTTCATGTTTTTCGGTCAGTACAGATTGGTGTCTTATCGCATTGTGTTGTGCATTACAAACTCAAAACGCGTTTCGTGCTGACGTAGAAGCTAGCTTATCTCTTGCCGTAGCTAGCTTTTACGGCTAATACCGACACACGCCCATGTGTTACTACGCTAGAAAGAGAGTTCCTTTAGTGTTCGCTCTTACAATAACAATGCCGCTACAGCTTGGTTATTATACAGGTTACGGAACGTAAATTACGTTTTGGCGACATTTTAAAAAAAATAATTTTTAAGTGATTTAGAGATAGAATTGATCGCTCCCATTAGCTGCATTGCCAGGCACCTAGAACCAAACGATTTTTACATGTTAGAAAAAAACAACCTTTTGTCTTCTTGTCTTTCATATTGCTTGTGAACGATAAGGCAAAATTCTAAAAAAAAAAGTGCATTTCCCCTTCAATACACAATACATTTGACTTAGTAGACTGTGTGCTCTCCTTGCTTAATACAAGAAAGAAAGAAAAACACAACAAGTACGAGAGAGCACAGTACCGTGGAGGCCATCCACAACGGTACAGTGTATGAAACATAAAAAAACACAAAGGACATTAAAGACGTTAAAAAAAGAACACCGACCTAATGCAACCAGTCGTTACTTCAGAGGATGCAACCAGTTGTTACTTCAGAGGAGCTATTTCTACATACAGCTGAAAAACAAAAGAAATGGGGAGGCTTAAAAGTTAATATTTAGCCACACAATATTGTATTTTGTCAATAATTACAAGTAGATTGAAATATGTGGGTTATCAATACCAATCATACTACATTATTGGGACAACTTACTACTATATTAGATTCTAGATCAGTGGTTGTCTAAAGTTTTAACAGGAAAGTAAAACCTCAAAACTGTTTTGCTTTGCAGGGAGTATCCTTTTTGCTACTCATTCAGTAAAAAAATTAAAAATTCCATTTCGTTTTTTAAGGCGGTCTGTCGTTACGTTTTTAGCATTCAATCAGACATTATTGTGAGGTTTTGTATTAGTGTTCCTAAAAATAGATATACCAGGCCCAAGACACATTTTTTTCTCTAAATTTGGCCCCCCGAGTCAAAATAATTGCCCAAGCCTGCTCTATACTCTAATGCAGTGGTTCTTAACCTTGTTGGAGGCACCGAACCCCATCAGTTTCATATGCGCATACACCAAACCATTCTTTAGTGAAAAATAAAATGTTTTTTTTTTTCAAATTCAAGACGAAGTTATATGTTTTTGGTAACACTTTAATATGGGGAACATATTCTAAGTAACAATGACTTAATTTAGAGTTATTTGGTTGGGGTTAGGGTTAGGGCCAGGGTTAGAGGGTTAGGGTTATAATAAGGCCATGCCGAATAAGGCATTAATAAGTACTTAATAATAGATAGATAGTACTTTATTGATTCCTTCAGGAGAGTTCCCTCAGGAAAATTAAATGACTAGTTAAGAGCCAATATGTTACTAATTTGCATGTTAATAAGCAACTAATTAATGGTGAAAGTGTTCCCCATACAAAAGATTACAGTTGGTACAAAATGCGGCTGCAAGGCTTTTGACAAAAACAAGAAAGTTTGATCATATTACGCCTATACTGGCTCACCTGCACTGGCTTCCTGTGCACTTAAGATGCGACTTTAAGGTTTTACTACTTACGTATAAAATACTACACGGTTTAGCTCCAGCCTATCTCGCCGATTGTATTGTACCATATGTCCCGACAAGAAATCTGCGTTCAAAGAACTCCGGCTTATTAGTGATTCCCAGAGCCAAAAAAAAGTCTGCGGGCTATAGAGCGTTTTCTATTCGGGCTCCAGTACTCTGGAATGCCCTCCCGGTAACAGTTAGAGATGCTACCTCAGTAGAAGCATTTAAGTCCCATCTTAAAACTCATTTGTATAATCTAGCCTTTAAATAGACCCCCCTTTTTTAGACCAGTTGATCTGCCGTTTCTTTTTTTCTCTCCTCTTCTCCCCTGTCCCTTGCGAGGGGGAGTTGCATATGTCCGGTGGCCATGGATGAAGTGCTGGCTGTCCAGAGCCGGGACCCCGGGTGGACCACTAGCCTGTGCATCGGTTGGGGACATCTCTGCGCTGCTGACCCGTCTCCGCTCGGGATGGTTTCCTGTTGGCCCCGCTGTGGACTGGACTCCCGCTGATGTGTTGGATCCACTGTGGACTGGACTTTCACAATGTTATGTCAGACCCACTCGACATCCGTTGCTTTCGGTCTCCCCTAGAGGGGGGGGGGGGGGGGGGGGGTTACCCACATATGCGGTCCTCTCCAAGGTTTCTCATAGTCATTCACCGACGTCCCACTGGGGTGAGTTTTTCCTTGCCTGTATGTGGGCTCTGTACCGAGGATGTCGTTGTGGCTTGTACAGCCCTTTGAGACACTTGTGATTTAGGGCTATATAAATAAACATTGATTGATTGATTGAAAGTGTTACCATGTTTTTTTACTGGTGCACAAAATGAACCGTGCATGAACATCACCTTGTTCAAACAACAAAACCAACACAGTGCAGAAACTCACAACAAATTACACACCTGCAAATCAGTGTGACTTCTGCTGTTGTCGTATCCGTAAAACGCCGATAGGGATAAGTTTGTATTTACACGATGAGTCGGGTGTGTTTTGACCTCCGCCGAACCCCTGACCCCGACTCACCGAACCCCTAGGGTTCGATCGAACCCAGTTTAAGAACCACTGCCCTAATGCTTCTAATTCATTTACTAAAGTCTTGTAGGCCGCTTAAAAACAACCAATCCGTACCTATCTCTACCTTTGCAAGAACTTGGAAAGTTTCGATATATCGTCGAGACTTCCTTGATGGAGAAGTCAGATCGGTGCCCTCTGCTGGCGTGGCTGACTCACAGCAACTTTGGAGCTCTTGGGGGTGTTTAAAAGTGCCGTTGGCTCTTTTCAAAAGGACCCTACGAGATCCTATTCCGTCTTGATCACGAGCCGGCTTGAATTCAGCGACGGGAGAGGGTGGGGGTAGAGAGCGAGGGGCCAAGGAAGAGGAGGAGGAGTGTCACAAAGAGAGGGAGAGAGAGAGAAAGAGAGCGAGAGAGCATGCAACCCTGAGAGTCATTCATCTCTGGAGAAGAGACGTGCAAGCTACAATAGGACAGGAAAGGAAATGTTTTTGTAACTACTTGTGCATAGGGCGAACTTTTAAAGGGCTTCTTACGCAACGTGCACTTTCAAACTTCTTTCCCTTTTTTTGATGACGCACAATGCCACCTACCGCTCGTCTCTTTTCATCTCCGCAAGCGAGGTCACGCTGACAGCCCGCTTTCCAGCATCCTTGGAGCGCAAGGAGGAGCGCAAAACTTGTCTGATATTTGTGGGGGGGAGGTGGGGGGAGATGACCTCAGGAGGACGCACCGGGATCTGAGCTCCGGGAAGAGGAGGAGGAGGAGGAGGAGGAGGAGGAGGGAGGAAAGGAGGAGGGCACATCCTGCTGATAGAGAGCATCTATGTAGCCTTTCTTTGCACACATCAACCCTAATAAGCCATCACAAACTATGACAAGGACTTCTTTAACATATTGCATCCGGTTTAAAAGCACATTGCAGAAGATTTAGAAAAATTGAGGGCATTTGCATAAACGGACGGTCTGCACAGTTCCACGCTCCAGTGCAACATGGATCTGCCACCCATCAGAGGTAAGCTTCAAAAACTGTTGTAAAGAATTATGTTCATCCTTGCAAGGAGTATTTGGCTTTTGCTGTTTAAGTTTTGGTTAATTTACTAACTATCCAGGCTCTTCATCGTACATAAAGATGCAATCCATTGCTATACACCTTGTGATAAGATATAACTACTTGAATAAGGTATGACTAAGAGTGTTTATACTTACTTATAAACACTGTATAGAATTGTAACGTGGTACTACTACTACTGTAAAAACAAATCAACAGAAATAATTATTTAAAAATGTCCCCAAATTCCTTGTAGTCATAAAAAAAGTATGAATGAAAGCTTTTCACAATTTATCATCGACCAGCCAGATTCAATTTTGGTAGTGATCAAACATTTCCTAGCTGGAGTTTGTTCCAGTATGACGTCTGGAAATGGCCTGAAAAATCCTCACCTGCAAAAATGGCCGACCACCTGTGCGTTTTGCTGCATAGGTTCTTAATTGATTTCTGTGTGTCATTAACACACATGCCAGATTTTGTGTCAACCGGAAACTATGGGATGCGAATGAATTAAAACTTTCTGGTGGGGGGGATTTTTGGGGGAGTTTTGCCCGGGACCCCGAAAAAAAGAGTCAAAAAAAATAGTATGAATGAAAAATTGTTCACAATTTATTGCAGAATACAGGGTTCGATTTTGGTGCCAATTGGGCAAACTTCCTTTAGTTCACATTCAATCCTGGGCAATGACCTAAATCCACACCAGAAAACCAAAATGGGCGACTGCCTGTGCATTTTGCAGCATGGGTTCTTTATGGTTCTCCGCTTGACAGATTTTCTGTCAATAGTATGCGCTGAAGGCGGATGTTAATGTTTTATAACTTTTAAGGGGGCGCTACTGAGCGGGCTTTTTTGGTGTACCCCTAAAACCCAACATTTTTTACCATTTTTTTTATTGAGAGGCCATGAAAAAGGCATTATATTTGTTTGGATAATGCAAGGAGATGAAGGAATTCCAAGAGGGCCAATGCACCATTCTTGGTAGGGCTCTAAAACACCATGCAGAAAAGTCCTCAAATTTGGTTTTCTGCCGTTTGGGCTTGATCGGCATGGCTCAGATGGTAGAGCAGCCAGACAGAAACTTGAGGGATCCCGGCTCCAATCCAGCTTCCACTGCCGTTGTGTCCTAGGGCAAGCCACTTCACCCTCCTTGCTCCCAGTGACACCCACTAGATTAAATGTGGCTTACAAATGTAGATATTAGGTAAAACGCTTTGAGTCTCTAGAGAAAAAGCGCTATATAAATATAATTCACTATAATTCACTAAAAACTAAACACCAATTGTTTTTTTAGTCCAATAAATCCCAGTTTGGTTACTTTGTTTCTGCTCCCAGAACAGCCCCAATCATAAGGGACCTCTAACAGCATGGGGTCCCCATAAGGGAGGTATCCGTGTGTGTGTGTGTAAACGTGATGGGGACACGCAGGGGTTGCGATTGATTGTCCTCAAGGTCGGATGCAGAACGTCGATACCCATCTCCGCTTGGGGTGGGACTGCGAGGGTGGGCCGATGGATGAGTGCATGATGATGATGATGATGATGGGATGGAGTGATGGGCATGAGAGGAGAGGAGGAGTGGCAGGGTTTAACCAGCCATGGGCGGCTGTGGGCCGAGAGACGGAGGGAGGACAGTAGCTGTGGAGCGGAAGAGGGGGGGGAGGAGGAGGAGGAGGAGGGATGATGAAATGGATGAATGGATGATGGAGGGAGGGGATGAATGGAGAGGGAAGTGTTTTTTCACGCCACTAATGCTCCGGCTAATGCACTGTACGGCCACAGCGCTGCGGAAATAGAAGATTTGCAGGAGAAAACAACTTAGTAAGTCGGATTGTTGCACAAAAGTATTTGGACACGCCTTCTAAATCAACGAGTGCATTAATCTGAGGGAGCGAAATCTTACATTTTTGAGACACAGGACTTCAGGAGAGCAGTTTGACGTGTTTCCAAACCTGATGAGCTTTATTTTTAGTGATGTCAAATGCAACTGATGTATAGTTCTGGCAGGGAAAGTGCAAACAGGGCCGCCCCTCCATGCGGGTAGGACCCCGCGATCCATGGAAGGCCCCGTTTTGCAAGGCATGAGCGCATCTGAAATGTAAATAGGGCGCCACAAATTAAATTTTAACGAAAAAATATTCCATCACTGTTAGGAATGTACCGTATTTTCCGGACCATAGGGAGCACCGGATTATAAGGCGAATGGTCTATTTTCTATCTTTTTTTCATATATAAGGCGTACCGGATTATAAGGCACATTGAAGGAGTCATAATATATATATATTTTTAAATGTTTTATTCCTTGTGGTCTACATAACATGTAATGGTGGTTCAATATTGTTGTCTGGGTGGAAATCGGGAGAAATTCATGAGAATATTTTCGGGAGGGGCACTGAGGGTTGGCAAGTACCGTGTTTTACGGACCATAGGGCGCACCGCATTAAAAGGCGCACTGCCGATGAGCGGGTCTAGTCAGGTCTATTTTCATACAAAAGGCGCAAAATTAAAGGGGTCATAAATATATATATATATATATATATATATATATATATATATATATATATATATATATATATATATATATATATATATATATATTCTAAACGTAAAACACTTCCTTGTGGTCTACATAACATGTAATGGTGGTTATTAGGTCAAAATGTCGCATGGATTATGTTTTACAGATCATAATCAAGCCACTTTCTGACAGTAGCTTCCGGATGCGGCGTTTTGTATTTACGTGGCTCACCTTCGACAGCGTCTTCTCCCCGTCATCTTTGTTGTAGCGGTGTAGCGTGCAAGGACGGGAGTGGAAGAAGTGTCAAAAGATGGAGCTAACTCATACTTGCCAACCTTGAGACCTCCAATATCGGGAGGTGGGGGCTGGGGGGTGGGGTGGGGGTGGTTGGGGGCGGGGGCGTGGTTGGGGGCGTGGTTATTTACCGCTAGAATTCACCAACTCGAGTATTTCATATATATATATATATATATATATATATATATATATATATATATATATATATATATATATATATATATATATATATATATATATATATATATATATACACATATATATATATATATATATATATATATACATATATATGTATATATATATATATATATATATATATATATATATATATATATATATATATATATATATATATATATATATATATATATATATATATATATATATATATATATGTGTATATATATATATATATGTATGAAATACTTGACTTTCAGTGAATTCTAGCTATATATATATATTTATTTTATTTACATAAAATAAATACTTGAATTATCTATCCTTTAGATGGCAGTATTGTCCTGTTTAACTTCTCTGTTCATGACTGAGAAATCATTTCGGCCACCGTGTTCAATGGAGAAATCTGTTCTACATATTTACAGGCAACATACACCTTCCCCTTCGAACTGTCCTGGATGAACTGAAATTCTTGTTTCCATTCGTTTTGGAACTTGCAAGCGTATTTATATTGTGGGAAAGCGGACGTGAGAATAGGCTGTCCCCACTCAGTCTCAGGTCCGCATTGAGCTGGAGGGGGCGTGGCCTCCAGCTCCGGCTGAATACCGGGAGTTTGTCGGGAGAAAATCTCTGCCGGGAGGTTGTCGGGAGAGGCGCTGAATAACGGGATTCTCCCGCTAAAAACGGGAGGGTTGGCAAGTATGAGCTAAGTGTATTCATGACATTCAGACTTTACTTAAATCAATAACGTAGCAGCATCTCCTCATCCGGAAACAACAACAACGCCGGAAATGTGTCCCGTGAAAAAACGTCCGTTCGGAACTCCCTAATATCTAAAGTTCCTTGGGTGAATAATGTAAACTCACTACACCGGTATGTTTTAGCGCTTTTCATGGCGAGTTTACAGACAGATATAAGTAAGAACTTTACACTACTTTATATTAGAAATGGCAACAACTGAGGATGAATGTCCCATAACAAGAAGATAGAGAAAAAGAAGAAGCTTATCGACTACGGCGTCGACACGGACTACAAAGGCGGACGCACACAATTTTTCAGGATTTATGCAGATCCCAAATACAGATCAGCAGGTACCAGAAGGTAAGAAAAGTAGCTTTTGCATAATATTGCGAAACAAAACGGCAGATACACACCATATTAATACTCGTATGTTTAATGCGCCGACAATCCATCAAGCGGTGCGGCTTCATATATTACCAAAGTCGTACTAAAACATTTTGATAGATTTTTGAGCGCCGTGTGTAATGTTCTATATTTTCAATGGAAATCTAAAATGTTGGTGTTGAGTCATATTGCCATCATATTGCAGTCTACACGTATCTCTTATGTGTGACTGCCATCTACTGGTCACACTTATCATTACACCATGTACCAAATAAAATGACTTCAAGGTCGGTAAGCAAAACCAGAATCATTCCGTACATTAGGCGCACCGGGTTATAAGGCGCTGTCGAGTTTTGAGGGAAAAAAAGGATTTTAAGTGCGCCTTATAGTCCGGGAAAATACGGTTATTGCAAGTTTCCCCAAATAATCAATATTTGTTTCTGCTTAGCCCTGGGGACTGGGGCCGCCATAAAAATATTTTTTGGGGAAAAGGGAAGACCCAACTGTGTTATTATTCTCTGGGTTATGTACTTTGAAAACACCTGACTTAGACAATTCCACACTTTTAACTCTGTGGCAACCGTTGAGGAAAAACCCTTGTCTGTTCCCAGTGCACAAAGCAAAGGAAAAAGACATGCTTGGATGGGTTTTGTGGTGAAGAACCCTCTGGCATGGACGATGGAAGTGACCTCTCACTTCACAACGAGACAATCAGACACTCCCCAGTCTGCAGAAAAGTCTTCCTAAAAAAGTGGACTCCATATTTACTTCTATTGTCACTTCCGGTGTGACCTTGTCCCCCCAAGCGTCTATGCTGCAGATTGCTTGGTAAAAATTCCTCATAGCGTCGCGATCCCTCGGTCGTTTGCTGACCCTTCCCTTCCTGTGACCCATCCCCCCCACCCATCCCTGGTCTGCAGTGTCTATTTCAGTCTTTCCGTCAGGGTCAGATTCAGCACATCCGGTATCTCATCAAGTTTATTGTCATCCAATCCTCCTGCTGCGCTCCCCCTAGGACACCGGGCGGAGGAAAGCCTCTGGGTCTTAGTGCCTGACCCGCGCATGTGTGGTACACAGTCGGTCACGTGGCACGTAGGGACATCGTGTAACCAATCTACGAGCGAGTCATGTGATCAAACAACTACTTTCCACTAATCATTACCTTTTTTCAATGCCAATCCCAAAAAATGAAGGAATTTGTTATTTGTTCTGTGTTGTGCAAATATGAGGTTTTGTAAAATATGTTTGACATGAACGCAACTTACAGGGAGGACTCGAGTGTTTGGCATTGGTCTGCACTTTAATTATGTTTTTTTTAACGTTAAATAAATATTAGGAATTAACCAATGTTTCTTAACCATGTTGGGCCATGGGTGTTCCCGAGAGCTGTGGTCCGTATGGGCCGCAGCGGTACTCAGTTGCAATACACTTTTCCACCACTTGTGGCAGTAATGACAATATCTCATAAACAGAAGACGTTTGGAGCCAAAGTCATAGAGAAGTTTCTTCGGCGCAAAAACTATGACTAAAGTGGTAAAAGCTGTATTTTCAACGGCAGTTTAGTTAAGAAACATCATTATTCATTCAGTTTATTAATTTTAGCACTACATAATTGTATATTAATTGATTTTTGTCCGTTATTTATGAGTCCCCTATGCAGTATATTTGGTTAGTACTTATGTTTCTGATCAGCCTGACCTACGCCTAAGGTTCATGTGTTAAATAAATAATATTTACGTGTGATTAACACATGGTTTCATATTATTTGACAAGGTTGTGAACTGTAAGTATGTTGGGTATAATTATGGAATACGGTTAAATTTAAGCGGAAGAATACTAATTGAGTGGGACCCGGGCCCCTATGCAGTGGAAAAGTTGGGCCCCGAGGTCAAAAATGTAAAGAACCCCTGGAATAAGCTCAACAGACCTATACTCAATTTAATTGGTAACAGTGGTTACTCCTGTCTACTGGTATGTAACCACTCTGGTTACCTCAAAGTTATTTATCCTATCAACGTTTCACTAAACTATGTCAGGGCCAAGAAATTATTCCCTTTCTAATGCCGAACATCAACACACATTTTCGGAATTTCTTATTTATTGTGTATCATTGCGAAAATTCTGCTGACATGAATTACGTTTATATAGCGCTTTACATTAGGAAACCCATACATTCAAGCTTGGCGGCAAGCTACATTTCTACCAGTGTGGGTGGCACTGAAAGCAAGGTGGTTGAAAGACACAACAGGCTCCGACTAGGATGGCTGATTCCTGGATGACCGCTCTACCAGCGGAGCCACCCCACCGCATTACAATAGCGTAATGGAATGATAAAGTATTCGTCTTTGATGAGCGCTCAATTGACTGCTCTTTTGATGCAAAACTTGGACACAAATTCGATTCGTTTTTATTTATTGTGAATCATTTGCGAAAATGTTCATAGGTGAACAGACTGCTGATATTAACGTCAGTCATAGGAAAAACTAAGTATTTGGCTTGGTTAGTCGCTCCCGTGACTGCCCTTCTAATGCAAAACTTGTAAAAAAAATTCCAGGAATTTGTTGTTTATTGCATGTCATTGCAAAAATTCGGATCAAACAATAGACTGCTCACATTAGCGCCACCTGTCAGAAGGATAAAGTATTTGTCTTCGCTGGTTGCTCAAATGACAGTTTTTCCAATGCAGAGCTTGTACACAAATTCTAGGAATTTGTCATGTATTTTGTACGATAGCAAAAATGCAGATCGGTCAAAAGACCGCCGACAAGTAGGGAAGGATATGGCCCCGTTCCTGGGTGGATCTCGCACAAAAGGATGGTGTTGAAAATGATGGAAAGCGCCAATCTACACAGCAACTGACACTGTGGTCAAAGTTGGAATTACCATAAAAACACATTTTAAAGATATTCAACACGCTACTTCTGTCGTCTCGTTTCATATGTCAGGTAAACCACAACGAAGGGGGCCATATGAATCCTCTTCCTACTGTATCAGAAGGATAAAGTATTCGTCTTTGTTGGTCGCTTAACTGACTGCTCTTCTGATGCAGAAATTGTACACAAAATCCATGAATTTATTATCATTGCGAACATTTTGATCAGTCAATAGACGGCTGACGTTAGCGCCACCTGTAAGGATAACGTCTTTGACTCAACAGAGTTCTTGTTAAATACGG
>NC_084735.1:75203271-75215771 GCF_033978785.1 Entelurus aequoreus
ACAATTAGTGCACCAACCCCAAAAAAACCCTCCCCCATTTACGATCAATTACACAAAAGGGTTGTTTCTTTCTGTTATTAATATTCTGGTTCCTACATTATATATCAATATATATCAATACAGTCTGCAAGGGATACAGTCCGTAAGCACACATGATTGTGCGTGCTGCTGGTCCACTAATAGTACTAACCTTTAACAGTTAATTTTACTCATTTTCATTCATTACTAGTTTCTATGTAACTGTTTTTATATTGTTTTACTTTCTTTTTTATTCAAGAAAATGTTTTTAATTTATTTATCTTATTTTATTTAATTAATTTTTAAAAAAAGGACCTTATCTTCACCATACCTGGTTGTCCAAATTAGGCATAATAATGTGTTAATTCCACAACTGTATATGTCGGTATCGATTGATATTGGTATCGGTTGATATCGGTATCAGTAATTAAAGAGTTGGACAATATCGGAATATCGGATATCGGCAAAAAGCCATTATCGGACATCCCTAATATATATATATATATATATATATATATATATATATATATATATATATATATATATATGTATATATATATATATATATATATATATATATATATATATACACACACACACACATGGGGCGGCATGGCATAGTGGGTAGAGCGGCCGTGCCAGAAAGCTGAGGGTTGCAGGTTCACTCCCCTCCTCTTGACATCCAAATAGCTGTTGTTGTGTCCTTGGGCAGGACACTTCACCCTTGCCCCCGGTGCCGCTCACACTGGTGAATGAATGATGAATGAATGATAGGTGGTGGTCGGAGGGGCCGTAGGCGCAAACTGGCAGCCACGCTTCCGTCAGTCTGGCCCAGGGCAGCTGTGGCTACAAATGTAGCTTACCACCACCAGTTGTGAATGAATGATGGGTTCCCACTTCTCTGTGAGCGCTTTGAGTATCTAACAATAGAAAAGCGCGATATAAAATCTAAGCCATTATTATTATTATTATTATTACACACGTTAGGTCAGGAAAAAACACAGAGGCTATTATTATTAGCGCTGTCAAATGATTAAAATATTTAATCGTGATAATCGCATTTTGTTCATAGTTAACTCAAAATTAATCACGATTAATCGCAGAAATAAATCATTTTTCATCACTAATAAGTGTACCCTAGACAGATAATTTTCAAGATTATAACCATGAACGGACGATACATTTGCTTTAAATAAACGTGTTTTAAGCATTATGCTTTTTTAAACAGCTCAACACAAAAAGGAAAAAACATGATTTAATGACAATAAAAAAAATGCCTACTGTGTGTTGGTGTCTTGCCAGATTTTGTATTTTGTAGAAATACAGAATTTCTATTCCTGCTTTAGGAGCGCTTGCATTCGAGGAGGAGCTACACTTCCATGTTTAGATAACAGTTTCACACATAAATAATAATAATAATAATACCTGAGATTTATATAGCGCTTTTCTTTTTTTTTTTTTAATGTCCTGCCCAGCTTCTCGGGCAAATCATATAGCAGATGTAGATGCCCATATCGGCTGTTCAGATTTACTTTACAAAAGAGAAGTGTAGGATACTTCTCTTGTTGCCTTACTTGTATTTTGACTTTATTAAATGTATTTATATTATCATTTGGTGCAGCCGGGCCGGAGCAGGAGGGGATAGAAAGAGAGAAAAAGGAAAACAGAGGGGGGAATTGTGGGGACAAGAGGGGGATTAGACATATAGCGCTTTTCTAAGTACCCAAAGTCGCTTTACATGTTAAAAACCCATCATTCATTCACAACACCTGGTGGTGGTAAGCTACTTTCGTAGCCACAGCTGCCCTGGGGTAGACTGACACTAAATAACACAAAATGTTGATTGTTATGATCATGCTTTCATTGTCAAAAATGTTTCTGTAAAATGTATCCACCCATTTTCTACCGCTTTTCCCTTTTGGGGTCACGGGAGGCTGGAACCTATCCCAGCTGTAATCTGTGATATTTCTACCTGAATAAATGCTTCTGATATTCTGTACATTAAATGTTGTACAAGTTAATGGTAGTGCTGCATGGCAATTTTTTTATTATTCTCTATTAATTAATAACATTTAATATTCAGCCTGCAAATCATTTTGTAATTGAGGACTCAACCAGAACATGTTATAAATGTACACAATATTTCAGCAACCTATAACTTTTTTTTCCAAAAGTATTAAACTACAAATGAAAAAGAAGCAAAAACATTACATTAACATTACAAAGTACAGTATGAGGAACCGAGCTGATTATGATAACTATTGATAGTTAAAATGCAAATCTAACTTATTCCTACACAGTAGGCTTTTTACCTGGAGCAGATGTAGAGGATGATGAGGTCGCTGTTATCGTCACCAAATGTTAACGCCATTTCTTCCCCCGTGTTGTTGGCTACAGCCAAGTCGCTGGGGATGCCAAATGCAGGAGTTGCAGCCGTACATCAAACTTGGCTGCACTCTTCAGCCATGAGAAATAATTAACCAGGTGCTTCCTCAGATTGGAAGTATTCCCGCCACTTGCCTTGATTTTTGCGTGACAAATACCGCAGAGAGCATAACCTGCATCGGCATCACATTTGGAAAAGACGAGCCACATTTTAGAGGGTTTTCTATTTGGCATGGTTGAGTTTTTGTCATGAAGCATTGATGGGTTGCAAGGTTACTAAGAGCATGTCTGCTTTGAAATCGCTTGTTTTCCTCTCAAGTGGAGGAAAACTATCTTTAGACTATCTTTGAATCTCAGTAAAACTAAAATAATGCTATTTGGTAATAGTAGGAAAGAGCATCATACGCAAATACAAATAGACGGAGTAGACATCGAAAGGGTAAAAGAAACCAGATTTTTGGGAGTATTAATAGATGATAAAATGAACTGGAAATCTCATATACAAAACATACAACATAAGGTAGCAAAAAACATTTCAATAATGAATAAAACAAAACACGTCCTGGGCCAAAAATCACTTCATATTCTCTACTGCTCACTCGTGTTACCATATCTGACTTATTGTGCAGAAATATGGGGAAATAACTACAAATGTGCGCTACATTCGTTAACCATGTTACAAAAAAGATCAGTTAGAATAATACATAATGTTGGATATAGAGAACATACAAACCCTTTATTTATTAAGTCAAAAATATTAAAGTTTGGTGATTTGGTAAAATTGCAAACAGCTAAAATGATGTACAAAGCAATCTATAACCTGCTACCAAAGAATGTACAACATTTCTTCTCAACTAAAGAGGAGAAATATAAACTTAGAGGATAAAATAATTTAAAACATTTATATGCACGTACAACACTTAAAACTTTTAGCATAACAGTATGTGGAATTAAATTATGGAATGGATTAAGTAAAGAAGTTAAAAATTGTACTGACATGATCCAGTTTAAGAGGTTGTTTAAATTAATAGTGCTTACACAGTACAAAGAAGAAGAATTATGAGAAAAACTTCCAACCTTATTGAAAATATTCTTCATCTCTGTATGTTAATAATGACTGAATTAATTAATTACATATTACAAACTGTTGTATATACTAATTCATAGATGTTATTTTATTATATAAAAAGGTCAGTAAATGATTTTATATAATTGTAAATGCTTTGAAGTGGGAAAGGGGTAGGATTAAATAAGCTTTGCTTCTTCCTACTCCTTTTCGGGCATGATGTAAATGAAATGATAGGAAATTGTGTGATGTATTGTGATGTAAATGTGTTCATGTTCGAAATAAACTAAAAGAAAGAAAGAAAAGAAAGAAAGAAAGAAGTGCTAGCAAGTACTCGCCACTCACCAGTGCTAATTCAAACAGACGTGGCATCACGCGCAATCCAGGCACCGAAACATGACACCGCTGGATCTTACGTGAATCTGTGCCCGGAAGAACCGTCTGGTTTCGGTCGGTGCAAAAAAAAAGGACCGGATCTGGTGCCCGTCCTTATTGACAAAGCATGATCGTAATGTAAGACATTTTCATTTTGTAAACGTAGTTAAACCGTATGTATGGCGTAGCGCTTTTATTTTGAAGCCAGAAAAGTGTGTAATTGCTTTGAGAAAACGTCTTGACATGGTTTGATGTCGGATCGACCGTTTGCTATAAAAAAGTCTCCTTTGAACCTCCTGCCGACCGTCTTTCATTTCTGTTGAGCTTTCATGTCATCTTACTTACTAAATCAGTCATAGTAACAATCTAAATGTTATGTTATCACTGCACCTTAAAGGCCTACTGAAAGCCACTACTACCGACCACGCAGTCTGATAGTTTATATATCAATGATGAAATCTTCACATTGAAACACATGCCAATACGGCCGGGTTAACTTATAAAGTGCACACTTCCGGTTGAGAAACTCCTTTGGATATGATTTATGCGCGTGACGTCACAAAATCCACGGAAGTGGTTGGACCCCATCAGACCCGATACAAAAACCTCTTGTTTTCTTCGACAAAATTCCACAGTATTCTGGACATCTGTGTTGTGGAATCTTTTGCAATTTGTTTAATGAACAATGGAGGCTGCAAAGAAGAACGTTGTAGGTGGGATCGATCGGCGTATTAGCGGCTAAGTGCAATACTTACAGCAACACAACAAGGACTACTTACTTAGCAGACGCCTAGCCGATGCTTGCCGCCAAACCCACGGATTAAGTCCTTCGTCGCGCCGTCGATCACTGGAACGCAGGTGAGCAAGGCTGTTGATGGGAAGATGAGGGCTGGCTGGCGTAGGTGGAGCGCTAATGTTTTTTTTATCATAGTTCTGTGAGGTCCGGTTGCTAAGTTGCTAAATTAGCCTTAGCGTCGTTAGCAACAGCATTGTTAAGCCTTACCAGGCTGAGAATTTTTAACCGTGTAGTTACATGTACATGGTTTAATAGTATTGTTGATCTTCTGTCTATCCTTCCAGTCAGGAGTTTATTTCTTTTGTTTCTCTCTTCATTTGAGAACGATGCTATCACGTTAGCTCAGTAGCTAAGTGTGTCACCGATGTATTGTCGTGGAGATAAAAGTCACTTTAAATGTCCATTTCGCGTGCTCAACTCTCATTTTCAAGAGGATATAGTATCCGAGGTGGTTTAAAATACAAATCCGTGATCCACAATAGAAAAAGGAGAGAGTGTGGAATCCAATGAGCCAGCTTGTACCTAAGTTACGGTCAGAGCGAAAAAAGATATGTCCATCACTGCCTCTCTAGTCCTTCACTGTAACGTTCCTCATCTACGAATCTTTCATCCTCGCTCAAATTAATGGGGTAATCGTCGCTTTGTCGCTCCGAATCTCTCTCGCTCCATTGTAAACAATGGGGAATTGTGAGGAATACTAGCTCCTGTGACGTCACGCTACTTCCGGTACAGGCAAGGCTTTTTTTATCAGCGAGCAAAAGTTGCGAACTTTATCGTCGATTTTCTCTACTAAATCCTTTCAGCAAAAATATGGCAATATCGCGAAATGATCAAGTATGACACATAGAATGGATCTGCTATTCCCGTTTAAATAAAAACAATTAATTTCAGTAGGCCTTTAATTGTAATCTGAAGACGGAAGTGAAGCACCACCCACCTCTGGAACGACACGCGCAGCAGGTGTTTGCTGCAGGGATGTTGCCTCTTCTTGTCGGGTGAACAACTTGCCATGGTTTTGAATCTGATATTTCCATAAGGTAGACGACTTTCCTTTGTCCATTTCTGCTGGCTTGTGGCTCCTGAGTAACAAGTGAACTGCAGCCAAGTTTCCCCCGCTACGGCACTGCTCGAGGGTCACAATGGACGCGGGTGCGTTAATGGCCCGTAAAAAAAATAAATTGTGCCGTTATTATCGCGTTAACTTTGACAGCCCTTTAAGGTATATATATATATATATATATATATATATATATATATATATATATATATATATATATATATATATATATATATATATATATATATATATATATATATATATATACATATATATATATATATATATATATATATATATATATATATATATATATATATATATATATATATATATATATATATATATATATATATATATATATATACGCTTGTATATATATATACAGTATATACAGTATATACAGTATATATATTTATATATATATATATATACATATATATATATATATACAGTTAATATATATATATATATATATATATATATATATATATATATATATATATATATATATATATATATATATATATATATACATATATATATATATATATATATATATATATATATATATATATATATATATATATATATATATATATATATATATATATATATATATATATATGTATTGATACATCTTTACCTACAGCATGTCTCGTTTTAGCATGTTCACTTTTTTTAATCTAAAAGCTTGTTACTTTAGACCAGTGGTTCTTAAACATTATACACAACGTACCTCCTCAGAAAAAACTTGGCTCTACAAGTACCACCATAATGACCAACCTTAAAACACACCAGCGCACTAGGCCTAAGTATCCATTAAAAACAAGGCAGAGGTTTTATATTTGGCCACTGTAACATTACGTACAGTTTGAACAGTAACGCAGTAAATATAGGAAGATAAAACACTGTACCTAAATAATGAATCAAATCTTTGGCGTACCACCAGATGGAGCTTGCGTACCACGAGTGGTGAGCGTACCACAGTTTGAGAATCCCTTAAAAAAGTCCCAAATGGCAAACAATGAGAATATACAAATATGACAACAGTACTAGGTTTATTTTCTTAATCACAGTTTCAATGAATTGTTAACACTGAGCGAGGACTTGTAGCGTTTGTGTCATCGCTAAATATGAGGTTATGGCAATGGAGCAGAAGGAGATCTCCTGATAGGCAGGAAGTGTAGTAGGTCCTCACTCTGCCTGATGAGATTAACCACGAGGACCGCTCCTCTTTGCTCGCACTAATTCGAAAAAGCTTCCGCATCTATCACAAACCTGCGCCCCTTATCTGCCGCCTCATGCTATGATACGATACGCACCGATAATTGCTGCTGGGTGCATACGAATGGTTCCGACATACACAGCAAGGGCGTAATGTCTTTAATACAAGAGTTCTGCCTTTTCTTATTAGGCTCATCCACTCATCTGGAGCTCGTATTCAATTCAGTAGTCCTCCCTGACCGTGCATTTCCTGTATTTGTTGTTTTTACTTCCCTTCTGAGCATCTAAGTAGCAGGAAAGCTTTGCAATGTCACAGTCGGCAACACTTTGTCAATGGCATGAAATGACTAATGTATCTAAGTAGGGTGCATGGAATGGCTTCAGGACATTTATGTTGTTTTTGTGGTTGCAGGAAAAACACAGACATTGCAACCCTTAGTCCTGAAGCATTTACTGCGAAGGCAAAACTCACCTAGCTTCATAAAGAGTTTAGCACTTGATTTGCAAATGAGGCCCGAAACACAGTCAATCAATAATAGTAGCACTGTGGAGCTTGTTAGCTATGGAAGGCTGATAATTGTAGCATTTTGACAGATAGATATACTTTATGAAGATTTTTACATTTTGCTGTCCACTCAAACGAGGACTAAGTGGGGCAGTGACCCACCAGACACAGTAGACGCAAAGGCCAACTTTGCAATGCAAATCAGCACCAACTACGGAACTGATTTTCTACTTGTGTTTTTTGCAGGTTCATCTGATGTACCGTGAGCATCGGCGTTGGCCTGCAGCCTCACTGCCGCCCAGCGGGGCCCCAGTGGCATGGACCCCGCACATTCCTTTAGGATGGAGCTGGATGGGCTGGACCCCCAGCAGGTCCCAGTGCTGTCGCTTGATCAAATCCGTGCCATCCGGGCCCACAATGACTACGTGGATAGGCCCGTGGCGCTGGAACTCGCTTCTCAATCTGGAATTTTCTACGCCCACGATGAGCGTCACCCGCACGGAATATATTCCCAGCATCCTCAGCAGCCCCGCCACTCGGTCATGCCCCGCAGCCAAAGTCAGCAGCAGCATGCTCACATGTCCCACTTAAGCCGTTCCAGTACTGTAAGCTCCTCCATGTCTCGGACCAGCGCCGGCTCAGACCAGAGGCTGCTGGCGGGGTTGACGCAGTCGCACTCCGGCTTGGCCTCGGTGGTTCGCTCTCAACCGAAAAGAGAACTCAAGTCCGACACTTCTCTGAGCAAAATCCTGGCAGAGGATGAGCTGGGCAGGCACCAGTTTATCTGCGAGCGGTGTGCTCGTTGTAAGTGCAAAGAGTGCTGCGCCCCACGCCGCCTACCCTCCTGCTGGGCCTGCGGACAACGCTGCCTTTGCTCAGCCGAGAGCGCCGTGGAGTATGGCACCTGCCTATGCTGCGTCAAAGGCCTCTTCTACCACTGCTCGGCCCAGGACGACGAAGACAATTGCGCCGACCGTCCGTGCTCCTGTGCCCCGGCCCATGCCTACGCCCGCTGGGGGGCCATGGGGCTTCTGGCGCTGTGCCTGCCCTGCCTCTGCTGCTACCCCCCTGCCAGGCTGTGCCTTGCCCTGTGCCGATGTGCCCATGACAGGGCTACACGTCCCGGCTGCAGGTGCAGCAACACCAACACTGTGTGCCGCAAAATCTCCGCCGTCTCCAATCCCAACTCGGGTCATCCCTCCATCAGCAGCGGCAAGGCTGTGGAGAAGTCGCTATGACAGGCTTGGATGGGGTCGGCGGGGACGTACAGATGAAATCCCCGTAGAAAAAAGAAGCCGACTAACTCGTGCTTACCGTTCTTGTATGACTCCAGCTCAGGAGGGACCAAAGCTTTTACTGTGCCTGTTCGCCTTGGAAACTACAAGCTCAACCTGAAGAAGAAGCTGACTGAACTCTCCTTCCATCTTCTGCCTAATCCGGATGTCTAATATGTATGTATTTATTACCAACCCTGCGACCGACCCTTTGCAATCAATAAACAGACGGTGGACTGAATCGCAGCAGACTTAAGAGGATGTAGAAGCTTTCCGCTAAGGGTTACGGGCGAAGAAACTGTGGACATTCGCAGCACATCTGACACCAAAAAGGGACCACACACTGTCAAATGAATCTCAATGCCATAAGCTCATTTGTAAAGGAAAAAGCACTAAGAGGTAGATAGACGGTACTGTGCAGAAGTTGTAGGTCACCAAGGGAAATCATGGACTTCCTGATTCATTGGGTTTGACAATCGGACGGGTGTGCCATTAAGATTCTGCGGGGGGTTGACGACTCCACGGATGCCGTAGGGACGTCAAGTTGCACCTTTCTTCCTTGGCACATGCAGCACACCCTCTGCAAAGTTTCATTGAAATAATTTGTGTTTTTCCCTCGGTAGTGGTGGTCCAAGACCTTTTGCGCAGTACCGTCGCACTGTTTTCTGCTGAACGGCGGATTATCCAACCGCAGATTGGAGCGCGTCCATCCACGGAGTGTGTGTTTGTGTGTGTGCGTGCGTGTGTTAGTCAGCACAAAGACGAAGGAGCCTCCTGTGGTCTTATTTTTAGTCTTGCTGCTACATCTTAGCGCTAGCCTGATCAGGTTTCCACTTGGAAATCTCGCCAACCGCCCTCATAAGACCGCCGCCCAATCCCCCGTAACTCCCACATCTTTACTCAATCCATTCATAGGGTTTATCCTATAATAATTTAGAGCCCCCAAACGGAAACATGCCAAGGTGCATTATTCCGCCTCACATAAGCCGCCCATCCCTCCTGACTCTTGCGCCAGGAGGGCTAAAAGCCTCTGTTTCCTGGGTCCATCGAGAGTTGATCAAACCCGCAATTAGCCTCATGATCGCTCTTAATGGGCCGGACGAGAACGGGCTGGAGGAGGAAGGAGTTGCGGTGTTTTGGGCGCACGGAGAGAGGAAGAAGGAGGGATGATGGAAGAAAGGGACCGGTCTCGGATTTCTTAGCCGGATATGAGGGCATCAGATGAGTGCATGTACAGCGTGTGTGCGGGTGCATGTTTTTAAGTGAATGTGTGTGTTTTCGGATGCATGAAAAACACCCGGCGAAACTGATATGTTAAATGTTCCTTTGCTATATTTTTATATGTAAATAGGAGCTAACTGCGGCGATAAAACTATTTTTTATTATGCTTCATTACACGACAACAGTGTTAGAACGTGCACTTATTTCAGTCCTCACGTGATCAATGCAGGGACTTTTAGGCAACGTTAAAGTCCGTAGAACAGCTGGCGATACACCCGGCAACCGCTGTGCAGTTTTGACGTTAGAAGTGGGAAAATCAAGTTTGCGGGATGACTAAATGTTGCTCCAAATGTCTCCGACTTTGATTGACATTCATTTTTGGATCCACCATTGATTCTTTAGTGTTACCGAACACCATCCATGTAAAACATCAACGAAATATATGCAATTCCATTGTGATGCATTGAGTCCGAAACTGTACGAAGACCTATTATGCTAAGCTCCACCTTTGAATCATCTACAAAAATGGCCGACAAGCTGTGACAAAATGAAAAAAAAAACATTGGATATTTAGGAATAATTTTTACGTTTGTCTGGGAATATTGTTTCGGTGACACATTCAACATTAAAAATGAGAGAGTATATTATGGCCTTTGTAAAAAGCAATGATTCTCAAACTGTGGTATGCGGGCTCCATTGAGTGGTACGCCAAATGATCATTTGATTAAAGTACAGTATTTTATCATCTTAAGTTGAAACAGTGTTACTGTTCAAACTGTGTGTAATGTTACTGGGGCCAAATATATTAAATATATTTGTTAAATAAAACAGCTGCCTTGTTTTTAATGAATACGAAGGCCTACTGCGCTACTGTATTTTAATGTTGGTCATTATGGTGGTACTTGGAGATCTAAGGGTTTTTTCTTGGGGAAAAAAGTTTGAGAACCATTGGTGTAAATAAAGTATCAATTGTTATAAGAAAAAAAAGTGCTCTCAAGACAAGAAAGTCCAGAGAAAAAAGTTGTAATATTATGAAAAAATTTAATGTGAATCAAGATGTAGGATTATTAAAAAAAAAGTCGTAATGTTATAAGAATAATGGTGTAAAGTGTGTGTATAATACATTCAAAAAGTCACACAGTAACAAGATTAATGTCGAAATGTTACTCGAAGATATAATATTATGAAAATACATTTGCGAGAATCAAATCATCGTGTTACGAGAATAAAATTGTAACGTTACGATAATAAAATTTGAGGAAAAAAAGATGTAATTATACGGGTAATTTAATTAGTAAAGGCCTAAATGTTTAAACTATTCTTGAAAATTAAATTATTTCTCGTTGTAATGCAAGTACATTGATTGTTATAATAGTACGACTTTATTCTTATAAAATTGTTTGTAATATTTCAACTTGAATATATTTTGACTCCTTGTCGATTTAAGATTTTTTTTTTACCTTGTAATGATTTTTCTCGTGATATTTTCACTTCATTTTTACTATCATATTCATCAATATTTTTTATTTTCAGCGCAGCCTTAACTTCTTTGTAAAAAAAAATCAAACAATGTAAGTTTCATTGTTTTTCCGGTAATTTCACTAACTTTGTGACGCAAATCCTACTAAACACTATAAGAACACATGATCCTGAAATGACTAATCTTTTTTTCAATTCGTGTTAAGCAAACATCGAAGCAGAAATCCCTCACAGCTGATGCATCAATTGTAAATAGGTGCATCAAGTCGGCCATTTTTAACCATCATGCCTAAAAAGAACTCGGTGCTTGTTCTTCTTTTGGTTTCCATTAACACATAAAGTATTTGTCCAAAATTATGTGGATTCAGGTACGTTTTTTTCATTTTTCACGCTGCTAGAGAAAATGTAGCATGCTTGTGAACATTTGACTGAAAGACGCGTGAGGTTTTTAATACTTTTTTAGTTGCGAACTTTTCAGGCTGCGGCTAACTGTAATTATTCCATCATTTGTACGAGACTTCCTTCCTTCCGGTGACAAAAAAACAAAAAAAACAACGTTAACAGGCTGCCGCCATAACCACTAAACTTGTCCTCTTGTGTCTTTGCAACCAAGCATCGCTTTTGGTACAAAAAAAAAAGAAAAAAATGGCGCCTCTTGTATGTTGTAAAGGAAATTTAAGGAGAGTATATGGAACAAATATTATATAGAAGTCTATCTAAAAGTGAATATATTATTATACATGAACAATACGCACATTTTCTTTTCTGTTTAGTTGCCGATGTCGTGTCTTTTTGTTTGGATATTTATTTACAGGTCAATCACCATAGATGGCGCTGAAGAGGACGAGATTAATAATGAGATTAAGAGCGTGGTTTGGATTTTTTTTTTTTTTTCATCTTTTGTTGTTGTTTTTCTTGCTGTTGGTGTGGCCGCTGCCGCCCTCCAGGCTGAAGATGATCCAATAAAAGGAGCTTTCAGAAACAGACCACGTGTATTTTATGGGTGATCATGATAATAATGATTATTAGCTTCGTTAAATCCATGTAAAGTCAATAAAACATGGCATTTTTTATTTGAATGCTATCAGAAAGCACAA
>NC_084735.1:75220771-75238271 GCF_033978785.1 Entelurus aequoreus
GCCAGAAACTAAAAACCAGACTCACCAACATCAACATAAAGGAGGGTGACTCCCTCATTACAGACAAAATGGAGGTAGTAAGCAGACTTAACACCTTTTTCACCAGCATAGCCACAACTCTAGTGAAAAAGCTGTCCCACCACTCTGGTATCTTTGGTGTAGAACACATTAAAGCCTTCTACAGAAAGCTAGGAGTATCCAACAACGATTTCAAATTAGAAATGGTCTCAGCTGACGAGGTGCTTAAAAATTTGAGCGCGCTCCACCCAAAGAAGGCCACCGGCCTTGACAATATCCCCTCCAGATTCCTCAGGGACTCTGCCACCACCATTGCCCCAATCATCACGCACATAATAAACCTCTCAATTACACAAGACCAAATACCAAAAGATTTCAAAATAGCAAGAGTAACTCCGCTCTTTAAAAAAGGAAGCAAATTAGAACCTGGCAACTACCGACCTGTTTCTATTCTCAGTTCCATTTCGAAAGTAATGGAAAAAATAGTTTATGAACAGGTCGATAGTTACCTTGCCACTAATAAACTCCTGTACCAATTCCAATCCGGCTTCAGAACTAACCACTCCACTGACACATGCCTTCTCTATCTGACCGACCACATCAAACATGAGGTGGACGCGGGCAAATACTGCGGCATGGTCATGCTGGACCTTCAGAAGGACTTTGACACCGTTAACCACGCTATACTGTTGGATAAGCTCAGAGCAATCGGATTTGATAAAACCTCATGGAGCTGGATGCAATCTTACTTGGAGGGGAGGAAACAGGTGGTAGAGGTGAACGGAACCGTGTCCCCCCCCCCCCCCCCCTCAGTAAGCTGTGGAGTCCCCCAAGGCAGTATATCAGGGCCTTTACTGTTCCTAATATACGTAAACGACTTGTCATCAGCATGCGACTGTGAATTGTTTTTGTTTGCGGATGACTCTGCCCTGCTGGTATCCGGCAAGGACAAGTCACAGGTGGAGAAAATCCTCAGTGCTGAACTCTGTAGAATTTGCACCTGGCTCGCTGACAACAAGCTATCCATACACTTGGGTAAAACAAAATCCATCCTATTTGGGTCCCACATCAACCTTAACAAAGTCAATGACTACACTATAAAAGTGGGTGACATTGTTATCACCAGGAAAGATGAAGTCACCTACCTAGGTTCCATTCGAGAGGCTAACCTTTCCTGTGATAAAATGGCAACCAAGGTAATCAAAAAGGTCAACCAACGAACAAGATTTCTCTACAGAATATCCTCTCTGGTCAACAAAAGCACCATGAAGATTCTAGCGGGAACTCTCATTCAACCCTTTTTCGATTACGCATGCACCTCCTGGTACCCTAGCACCTCCAAAACCCTCAAATATAGACTCCAAACATCCCAGAACAAGCTAGTCAGATTACTTCTAGACCTCCACCCCAGATCACACCTCACTCCTACCCACTTCTCCAAAGTGGGCTGGCTCAGGGTGGAGGACAGAGTAAAACAACTTGCACTGAGCCTAGTCTATAAAATCCGCTACACCTCCCTGATACCGAAGTACATGTCAAACTACTTCCGCCATAAACACAACACCAGGGGGAGCTCCACAAACCACGTTAAACCCAGATTCCGATCTAACAAAGGTCTTAACTCATTCTCTTTCTATGCCACATCAATATGGAATGCACTCCCAACAGGTGTAAAAGAAAGGGCATCTCTATCCTCCTTCAAAACCGCACTAAAAGAACACCTCCAGGCAACTTCAACCCTAAACTAACACCCTCCATTCCATAACATACCTCTTCGGATTGTAAATAATCAAATATAAATAATCAAATATAGACACTTTTTCTTATACTTTCTGATCTCTCTCTGTGTCCACTACTTGCTGTACATATCCTACCAAGTCAGTCCTACACTGTTTCAATGTCCATTTCTCTGATGATGCAATTGTTGATGACTGAAGTGTTGATACCAACAAAACCTAATCCCCCGACCCCCCCCATATCCCACACCCCGGATTGTAAATAATGCAAATAATTCAATGTATATACTCTGATGATTATCTTGTGTGATGACTGTATTATGATCATAGTATATATCTGTATCATGAATCAATGGATTAAGTGGACCTCGACTTAAACAAGTTGAAAAACTTATTCGGGTGTTACCATTTAGTGGTCAATTGTACGGAATATGTACTTCACTGTGCAATCTACTAATACAAGTTTCAATCAATCAATCAATCAATCAATATATATTATATAAAAATATAATATCATATAATAATATAATACATCAGTATATATTTTATATATATATATATATATATATATATATATATATATATATATATATATATATATATATATATATATATATATATATATATATATATATATATATATATATATATATATATATGCGGTCCTCTCCAAGGTTTCTCATAGTCATTCACATCGACGTCCCTTGTGTGGGCTCTGTGCCGAGGATGCCGTTGTGGCTTGTGCAGCTCTTTGAGACTTTTGTGATTTAGGGCTATATAAATAAACATTGATTGATTGATTGATTGATTGATTGATATAATATATACTGTATTAATATAATAAGTAAATATTACATATGTTATATTTTATATTGTTACTATAATAAATGTTCAGTCTACTTAATACCTGCATTAACATAAATATATTTATGTTATTTATATATTATATTTATATTCTATATATATTATATTTTTTGTTTATGTATATTTATTATTGTCTATTGTGAGCGAACTGTGGTGCTGAATTTCCCCCAGGGATCAATAAAGTACTTTCTATTCTATTCTATTCTATTATCCTTTCCATCCTTACCCTTTCCATCATTTGAAACTGAGCTACTGTGTGGAACAATTTCCCTTGTGGATCAATAAAGTTTGTCTAAGTCTAAGTCTAAGTCTAAGTCTAAGTCTAAGTTAGCATGAAAACCTTGTTATGTTATTATTTTAGCTATTTCTTTTCATTACTTGGTGCCATCTTGCAAGTATAACAACAGTTTTTATGTTAGCATGCTAATCTTAGCCTGCTCACATTTTATTCTATTTTAGTATGTGTCTATGTTTTAACCTAAAAGTCAAGGATTTTCTTATTTGGTGACATCATGTCAAGTATGGCAACTGCTTCTTTGTTGGCGTGCTAACAGTAAATTATTATTATGCTAACATTAGCATGCACATTCTTTTGTACGTCATTTTATATTTTTAAACCTACAAGTCACCTATCCTGTTTGTGATTTTCATGGACAGGATTTCTAGGCGGAGTCGTGGCCATGGCGGAGAGGGTATACGTCTCGGGGGGGCTAAGGGTTGCGGGTTGGTTATTCCCCAGGAGGAAGTCGCAAATGTTGCTCTGGAGAGGGAAGTCTGGGGGTCTCTGCTGGAGTTGTTGTCCCCGCGACCCGATTCCGGATAAGCGGTTGAAGATGGATGGATGAAGTCAGATTTCATTAATTGGCACCATCTTGTTTTTATGTAAGCATGTTAATGTTAGCATTATAATATTTTATGCTTGCATTTTAGCGCACTTGTTTATGTTTAAAGGAGCCATATGTAATCATTTCATGTCAGGTCATCATTAAAAGGCCCTGATATGTCAAAAATCATTAATAAATCATATTATTTTCAAATACCTCTATAACTGATAACGATAGTTCACAGGGCTGTGAATCTTTGGGTGTCCCACGATTCGATTCAATATCGATTCTTGGGGTCACGATTCGATTCAAAATCGATTTTTTTTTTCAATTCAACACGATTCTCGATTCAAAAACAATTTTTTCCCGCTTCAAAAGGATTCTCTATTCATTCAATACATAGGATTTCAGCAGGATCTACCCCAGTCTGCTGACATGCAAGCAGAGTAGTAGATTTTTGTAAAAAGCTTTTATAATTGTAAAGGACAATGTTTTATCAACTGATTGCAATAATATACATTTTTTTTAACTATTAAATGAAACAAAAATATGACTTATTTTATCTTTGGGAAAATATTGGACACAGTGTGTTGTCAAGCTTATGAGATGCGATGCAAGTGTAAGCCACTGTGACACTATTGTTCTTTTTTAAAAAATTTTATAAATGTCTAATGATAATGTCAATGAGGGATTTTTAATCACTGCTATGTTGAAATTCTAACTAATATTGATACTGTTGTTGATAATATTCATTTTTGTTTCACTACTTTTGGTTTGTTCTGTGTCGTGTTTGTGTCTCCTCTCAATTGCTCTGTTTATTGCAGTTCTGAGTGTTGCTGGGTCGGGTTTGGTTTTGGAATTGGATTGCATTGTTATGGTATTGCTGTGTATTGTTTTGTTGGATTGATTAATTTAAAAAAAAAAAAAAAAACATTTTTAAAAATAAAAAAATAAAAAAATCGATTTTTTAAAAATGAGAATCGATTCTGAATCGCACAATGTGAGAATCGCGATTAGCAGACCCATTAAAATTTCCATGGAAATGTTCTAGTTCAAATTGTTAAACAACAAAACGTGACTAAAACCAAACTCTATTCTTTGGTTAACCTTACTGGAAAAATGTATTTTCATAAATAAATGATTATTAACGGGAACAGTAAGAGGCCATGCAAATTACAACCACGTTAATAAACATGCTTCCAAAGATAATCGAGACGTAGAAATAGAGGAAAAAACATGTAGAAGAAAGCACACAACTTTCACAGGGAGGCGGTGAGGAGGGGTGCACTGGAGGGGGAGGATGGGAATGTTATCTGCAGGGGTCACAAAGGTCAGGCGAGAACCTTCAACTCACTTCCTGTTCCTGCTGCTGCCGACATGACAACAACAACCTTCCTCTGGAATTTAAACGCATCCTCCCAACTCCCAAACATTCGTCATCTACAGGTTTTTTTCCCCACATATTTAACGAAGTTCGACTGGATGTTTTTTGCGTATGGAATTTTTGGCATGCGCTCAAGCATGCATCTGCTGCGTTCAAGGACACGGATACAAAAAAGAAAAAAAAGGCACATCTGCTTGCAACATGTTCCCACCCTCTTTGAAACCTCAAAGAGAATTTTTGACTTCACGTTGTTTGCACATGATAGAATATAGAAATAAAACAATGACTAAATTTGATCATGTTTTTGATTAATTTTTTTATTCATGAAAAAGTCTTAAAGATAAAAAAAAGTAAGCGAGCATGTACTTATGTTTACAATTTATTTTTAATTTGATGACATGTTGTTTTCATTCAGCAAATTTTCAGTAGTTTGTTTATTTTATTTTGTTTAAAATAACCGTGTATATGGTCATTTATATGTTATTCAACTTGATGATGATGATGGCAATTATTGACTTCATTAGTTTTATTTTAAAAAAAAAATAAAAAAAATAAAATATATATATATATATATATATATATATATATATATATATATATATATATATATATATATATATATATAAATATACATACATATACATATACATATATATATATATACATATATATATATATATATATATATATATATATATATATATATATATATATATATATATATATATATATATATATATATATATATATATATATATATATATATATATATATATATATATATATATATATATATATATATGTATATATTATATATGTATATATATATATGTATATATATATTACCAATTTTATTTGATGACATCCATTAATATTATTCAATTAACAAAACATGCACATTAGCTTATTAGCTTGTAAGAATTAATAAAAGAACATGGAATACACAATAACTGTAGCAATTTCAGGGAAGTGAACCATTAACTCATAAAAATACAAAAATGATGTAAAAATATCTATATATTTTTTTTTTTACAATTTAAATGTTTTACAATGTTATTTCAATTGTTGGTATCATCTTTATTTTATTATCCTGACTGTATTTATCATATGTTGTCCTATTTTCAGTTTAATTATTATACTAAAAAATTATTTCAATAATATATTTCAATATATGTTTTGATACATTTTTTTTTTTTTTTTTTTTTTTTAAATGTAATTGTTATTAAAATAAACATTTTAAATTAATTAAACATATTTGATACAACAGCAACATCATATTCAAAATCTTAAGATGGTTACTGGCATTCATTTTTAACAATAAAACACTTTTTTTAAGTTATCACTAGAAACATGTCAACTACATTGAATATAAATATCTAAACTTGTTCATAAATATTATTCATGCATGGGATTGGTATCAAATGTGGTACTTTTACAGGTAACAAGTGAATTCTGTCGTTACTACAGAGTACCAATTTGCATGAAATCAAACGGGAAAAACTGGCATATTCTGGGTAATATTAACATTTACCATGCCAACAAAGCAAGCATACCTGATAGAAATCCCTCGAAAGTAAGGATTCACTTTTCAAAATGCGCTAGCACGATGCTAATGCTAATGTGAAATGGATATGCCATACACATTTGTTGTTTTTATTATTTAAATTGTTTTTGGATTCAATTTATTATTTTATCTTTTGTTATTTGATATGCTTTCAATGTATTTACTTTTTATTGTTTATTTTATGTGGGGCACTTTGAAAACAGTTTTGTTAATAATGCTATATAAATAAAGTGGATTGGATTGGATGCATATTACTGATTAGCATTAGCGATAAGGCTGCACAAAAAATAAATTCACATCTGAATCGGCCTTCTTATTTACCCCGAATATAAATTCATACTTAAAATTTTAAAAAATTTTTTATAGGACTCAATTTTTAGAAATACGTTTTTGTCCATCTCCATGCAACGATAAGGAACCTTTCTAACCTGTAACGTGTTTTGAAAAAGTATACCAAATAATTCATTGTGAGAATCTGTTTGAATCGAGAATTGTGTTGAACAGAGAATCGAATCGTCACCCCAAGAATCGGATTGGGATCAAATCGTTAGGTGCCCAAAGATTCACACCCCTATCAGCAATTTTACATGGCAATTTCACCTCCAAATTTGGTAACTAAAACTACAAAATCCAAAACCAGTGAAGTTGGCACGTTGTGTAAATGGTAAGTAAAAACAAAATACAATGATTTGCAAATCCTTTTCAACCTATATTCAATTGAATAGACTGCAAAGACAAGATACTTAACGTTAGGAATGGAAAACGTTGTTATTTTTTGCAAATATTATCTCATTCGGAATTTAATACCTGCAACATGTTTTAAAAAAGCTGGCACAAGTGGCAAAAAAGACTGAGAAAGTTGACTAATGCTCATCAAACACTTATTTGGAACATCCCACAGGTGAACAGGCTAATTGGGAACAGGTGGGTGCCATGATTAGGTATTTAAACTCTACTATGCACAGCGACAGCCATTTATCAACAACACCCAGAAACGCTGCCGGCTTCACTGGGCCCGAGCTCATCTAAGATGAACTGATGCGAAGTGTAAAAGTGTTTTGTTGTGTGACGAGTCGACATTTCAAGTTGTCTTTGGAAACTGTAGACGTGGTGTCCTCCTGAACAAGGAGGAAAAGAACCATCCGGACTGTTCTAGGCGTAAAGTTCAAAAGCCAGCATCTGTGATAGTATGGGGGTGTATTCGTGCCCAAGGCATGGGTAACTTACACATCTGTGAAGGCACCATTAATACTGAAAGGTACATACAGGTTTTGGAGCAACATATGTAGCCATCCAAGCAACGTTACCATGGACGCCCCTGCTTATTTCAGCAAGACAATGCCAAGCCACGTGTTACATCAACGTGGCTTCATAGTAAAAGAGTGCGGGTACTAGACTGGCCTGCCTGTAGTCCAGACCTGCCTCCCATTGAAAATGTGTGGTGCATTATGAAGCCTAAAATACCACAACGGAGACCCCCGGACTGTTGAACAACTTAAGCTGGAAATCAAGCAAGAATGGGAAAGAATTCCACCTGAAAAGCTTCAAAAATGTGTCTCTTCAGTTCCCAAACGTTTACTGAGTGTTCTTAAAAGGAAAGGCCTTGTAACACAGTGGTAAAAATGCCCCTGTGCCAACCTTTTTGTAATGTGTTGCTGCCATTAAATTCTAAGTTACAGATTATTTGCAAAAAAAAAACAAGTTTCTCATTTCCAACATTAAATAGCTTGTCTTTGCAGTCTATTCAATTGAATACAAGTTGAAAAGGATTTGCAAATCATTGTATTCTGTTTTTATTTACGATTTACGCAACGTGCCAACTTCACTGGTTTTGGGTTTTGTACATGTGAAAGGTACCCATCCCTACATTGATAATAAAACCATACACAAGTGCAAGTTAAACCCAAAAATAAATCAGCTCTATTGGAAAAAAAATATTTGTATTAACTTTTAAACAATTAGTACTATGCATTTACCTTCACTGATTGGCTGCGAGAAATCACATGGTCCCACTGCCTTATAGGAAGACGTTTTGTTCAACTGCGCTTACCGAAGGTGGTTTGCCGCCCTATAAAAATCTACCTTTTTTTATCTCCATAGCTTTTATTTAGATAAAGAAAATGTAGGTCAAGACTTGTAGTTTTTATTACTTCACAAATGTGATCCATCACGTGCATCAATGCGCACACACACACACACACACACCCACACACACACACACACTCAGGGATGTTCAGCGTGCATCCTGTAGAGGATGCAGAAAGGAAGTGATTGAATAATTCAGCATATTTCCTGAGCTGTAATGGCTCAGTGTGCTGCTGATGGCACTGTGCTGCATGCTCAGTCATGGGGTTAAGTGCTGCGTCTTCATCCGTCCAGCTTTGGAGCTTCACTTTATTATATTAATAATGATAGTATAGTGGCCTGGTGTGAGCTACTGTGTCAAAGGCCCCAAATGGCAACGTGAAAGTATATTTTGTACTTTTTTTTATGTGTAGTCTGCAGCAATGAAGACAAAATATGATTATTTCACGGCATATTTACAAAAAGAAAAAGAAATAAATGCCTAGCAGCCTAGAGAATGTCTCACTCCTGACTCCAGATGAGGGATCGACCGATTATCGACGGCGATATTTGGCATTTTGATGTACCAATACACAATAATATAATCTATAATGGATATATAATGTTATATAAATACAAAACCCAAAACCAGTGAAGTTAGCATGTTGTGTAAATGGTAAATAAAAACAGAATACAATGATTTGCAAATCCTTTTCAACCTATATATAATTGAATAGACTGCCAAGACAAGATATTTAACATTCAAACTGGAAAACTTTGTTATTTTTTGCAAATATTAGCTCATTTGGCATTTGATGCCTGCAACATGTTTCAAAAAAGCTGGCACACGTGGCAAAAAAGACTGACAAAGGTGAGGAATGCTCATCAAACACTTATTTGGAACATCCCACAGGTGAACAGGCTAATTGGGAGCAGGTGGGTGCCATGATTGGGTATAAAAGCAGCTTCCATGAGATGCTCAGTCATTCACAAACAAGGATGGGGCGAGGGTCACCACTTTGTGAACGAATGCGTGAGCAAATTGTCGAACAGTTTAAGAACAACATTTCTCAACCAGCTATTGCAAGGAATTTAGGGATTTCACCATTTATGGTCCGTAATATCATCAAAAGGTTCAGAGAATCTGGAGAGATCACTGCAAGGCCGAAAACCAACATCGAATGCCCGTGACCTTCGACCCCTTAGACGGTACTGCATCAAAAAGCGACATCAGTGTGTAAAGGATATCACCACATGGGCTCAAGAACACTTCAGAAAACCACTGTCAGTAACTACAGTTGGTCGCTATATCTGTAATTGCAAGTTAAAACTCTACTATGCAAAGCGAAAGCCATTTATCAACAACACCCAGAAACTCCGCCGGCTTCGTTGGGCCCGAGCTCATCTAAGATGGATTGATGCAAAGTGGAAAAGTGTTCTGTGGTCTGACGAGTCCACATTTCAAATTGTTTTTGGAAACTGTGGACGTTGTGTTCTCCAGTCTAAAGAGGAAAAGAACCGGACTGTTATAGACGCAAAGCTCAAAAGCCAGCATCTGTGAAGTGTTGCTGCCATTAAAATTGAAGTTAATGATTATTTGCAAAAAAAATATTAAGTTTCTTAGTTCGAACATTAAATTATTGTCTTTGAAGTCTATTCAATTGAATATAAGTTGAAAAGGATTTGCACATCCTTTGTATTATGTTTTTATTTACGATTTACACAACGTGCCAACTTCCCTGGTTTTGGGTTTTGTACAATAATTTAAAATACCGTAATTTCCGGACTATAAGCCGTTACTTTTTCCCCTCGTTCTGGTCCCTGCGGCTTATACAACGGTGCGGCTTATATACGGCCTGTTCTTCTCCGACACCGACGAAGAGGATTTCGGTGGTTTTAGTACGCAGGAGGAAGACGATGACACAATGATTAAAGACTGACTTTCCATATACCGGTAGGCTGGTTATTTTGATAACGTACAGGCGAGCACTTTGTATTACTTTGCACCGTTGTATTATTTGTACTCTGCACGAATGCTGTTCGCCATGTCAAAGATGTGAAAGTTTGATTGAATGATTGAAAGATTTATTGTTAATAAATGGGACGCTTTGCGTTCCCAAACAGTCATCTCTGTCCCGACAATCCCCTCCGTGGTAGCAGGAACCCCTATATACTACGGTAATTACACATCAAAACCCTGCGGCTTATAGTCGGGTGTGGCTTATATATGGAGCAATCTGTATTTTCCCCTAAATTTAGCTGGTGCGGCTTATAGTCAGGTGCGGCTTATAGTCCGGAAATTACGGTAATAATAATTCAAGACGAAGCAATTTCTGTAGAAATTGCGTGTGAATGCTACAATGTTGAAGCTGAACTGAAATGCTGATGGAATGTAGAATGAATGTAAGAATAGTTCGAATGTAAAAATGGATTGAATGCTGTAATCATTGGAATGTTGACCAGCTAACGCTGAACTGATATGCAAGTGGACTGCAAAAATGGAATAAAGGTCAAATTGATTAAAAGTTAAAAACGGTTTAAAAGTTGAAGAGCAGATACCTTACTGAAATTTAGTACGCATCTTGAAATGCTAACTGTTGGTATAGCTAGATGAGTAAGCATAGTTCAAAGAGGATACAAATCTACAAATAGGATCCAAATAATGTATAACATTCGCTGAAATGTTAGTATACAAAGTTAGTACGCTAACAACAGAACAGCTAGCACACTTCTAAGATGGCGAAAAGTAACAAAGTCCGTGTCGATTTGACTAAAAAGTACAAAGTTAGCTTAAATGCTTGCAAACAAATGCCAACATTAGCATGATAACAGGGGAACAGCTAGCATACTCCTAAGATATATATATATATATATACTGTATGTAGCTCGGTTGCTAGAGCGGACGTGCCAGCAACTAAAGGGTTCCAAGTTCGACCCCCATTCAGCCATCCTGGTCACTGCCGTTCTGTCCTTGGGAAAGGCACTATGTACATTTTCAGAATGTGCTTGGTTTTAGGCCAAAGTAAAACAAAGAAAACAATCTGAAGTTGTCATCGTTGCATTCTTAAGTTATTATGACATGATTTTACCAGTCCGGTCCACGTGGGAATACATGTTTCTTCATGCGTCCCCTGAGCTGAACTAAGTTTGACACCCCTTAGGCCTTAGGCTAGGATCCTGTTCGTGGACTTCAGCTCTGCATTTAACACTATCATCCCGGATACCCTGCACCGCAAAACTTACCCCACTCACAATGCTGGCCTTTGCCTGTCAGTGGATCTCCAATTTCCTGACTGAGCAGGTAACACTGGGGAGCATCACATCCAGCACCCGGACAATCAGTACAGGCACTGATTATTTTGCAGTATGTTTTAGAAAAAAACAGCCAGAAAGACTTTCAAATGGCCTTTTGTGAGCTACTTAGGGTACAATATGTCTATATAATAAAGTGTATTTTGCACATTGCTGATATATTTTCTGCAATGATGGTACAATTAAAACGCCAATTAGAAAATTCACATGTTACAGTGTATTTTATACAAAACTTAAAACCAGTGAAGTTGGCACATTGTGTAAATGGTAAATAAAAACAGAATACAATGATTTGTGAATCCTTTTCAATCTATATTCAATTGAATAGACTGCAAAGACAAGATACTTAACGTTCGAACTGGTAAACTTTGTTATTTTTTCGCAAATATTAGCTCATTTGGAATTTGATGCCTGCAACATGTTTCAAAAAAGCTGGCACAAGTGGCAAAAAAGACCGATAACGTTAAAGAATGCTCATCAAGCACTTATTTGGAACATCCCACAGGTGAACAGGGTAATTGGGAACAGGTGGGTGCCATGATTGGGTATAAAAGCAGCTTCCATGAAATGCTCAGGCGTTCACAAACAAGGTTGGTTCACCACTTTGTGAACAAATGCGTGAGCAAATTGTCGAACAATTTAAGAACAACATTTCTTAATGAGCTATTGCAAGGAATTTAGGGATTTCACCATCTACGGTCCGTAATATCATCAAACGGTTCAGATAATCTGGACAAAATCCCTGCACGTAAGCAGCAATGCCGAAAACCTTCGATCCCTCAGGTGGTACTGCATCAAAAACCGACATCAGTGTGTAAAGGATATCACAACATGGGCTCAGGAACACTGCAGAAAACCACTGTCAGTAACTACAGTTCCTCGCTAAATCTGTAAGTGCAAGTTAAAACTCTACTGTGCAAAACCAAAGCCATTTATCAACAACACCCGGAAAAGCCGCCGGCTTCGCTGGGCCCGAGCTTATCTAAGATGGACTGATGCAAAGTGGAAAAATGTTCTGTGGTCTGAGGAGTCCACAATTCAAATTGTTTTTGGAAACTGTGGACGTCGTGTCCTCTGGACCAAAGAGGAAAAGAACCATCCGGACTGTTATAGGAAGACGGTACGTGACATTAGACACAAAAAAAGATCTTCGGGCCCTTTCATACACACATTGGCAGCCATAAATAGCAGCCTGATTGACAACCACGACCAGGTGTGGCCAGGCTGCCAATCAATGGCAGGTGAAGAGGAAAAGCAGGAAATGGAACCAAAATAAGAGCGCTGACCAGGAAACAAGTGCAGAAAACTTGGAAACAAGACGTGACGTGACAGATCGTCACAATTAGGTGCATTTTGCAAAGTTTGTATGTATTTTCTACTCCACCAGCAACATTAAAATTAATACATTGCATAATTGCATGCTGACTCTTTAAGAATTGAAATCAAATATATGAAAAATTACCTTATTTGCCTTTTACTTTTGTCTTATTCTATTTTGCCTTCGTTATGCTTTTACTTAACCCTTGAGTCACCTTTGACCAAAAAAACGAAAATTTTCAGCATTTTTTTTCCACCCCATTTAAAAATTTAACTTTTAAATCAGTTAAATTTAAAAGGTGAGAGGGCTGACATTTGGCCACATAGTTTTGAACAAGTTTATCTTCAAAATGGCATCATGGAACTTTTTGCAAAGTTATTCCATATAGGAGATATTCATTCACTTTGCCAATTTTGGTCGCACATTGACCCCCATTGTAACACATATTTTTCAATATAGTGAAAACCTGACATTTTATAACGCTTTCACCACAAATACAGAAATAGATCTAAACAGCTCCCTTTGAAACACAAGGAAACATTGTTTAGGGTGTAATTACACTTATCAACCACTAGTTATTGCAAGATACACAGTGTTTTGCATAGTAGTTCATTCAAATTGAAGAATGTGCTAACAAACAACATAAATATAATAAACAATGATGGTGGTGTGAGTATGAGGGGCCGTTAGGGAAATTATTCAGAATGACCTCTTGCATACGCTACTGAAATGCTCACATACACTACTAAAATCCTTTATTACACACTACTGAATTTTTTCTCTCTCATAAACACTACTGAAATTGTTTTCTCTCACACACTACTAAAATCATTTTATACACTACTGTGTATCTTTCACATACACTACTGAATTTTATTTCTCTCACACACACTACTAAAATCCAATTAGAAACAACTAAAATCCTTTCATACACACTACTGAAAACCTTTCACACACACTACAGATTTTTTTCCCTCACATACACATTACTGAAATCCTCTCATACCACTAAAATCCTCTCATACACACAACTGAATTTTTCTCTCTCACACACAGTACTAAAATCAATTTATACACACTACTGAAAACCTTTCACAAACACTACTGAATTTTTTTTCTCTCATACGCATTATTGAAATCCTTTCATACACACTACTTAGAATAATTTCAGTAGCGTGTGAGAGATAATTTCAACAGTGTGTGTAGGAAAATGTTGGTATTGTGTGAATGTGTTTCAGTAGTGTGCATGAGAGAGAAAATGTCAGTAATGTTTGTGAAAGGTTTTCAGTAGTGTGTATGAGAGGATTTTAATAGTGTGTGTGAGAGGATTTCTGTATTGTGTGTGAGAGAAAATAATTTCAGTAGTGTGAATGAGAGGATTTCAGTAGTGTATGTGAGAGAATGTTTGTGTGACAGCATTTCAGTTGTATGTAAGAGGTAATTCTGAATAATATCCCTAACGGACCCTCATACCACTAAACCACTGAATGACGGCAGATTGTGTGGTTATGTAACTTCAAATGCATAGATTCTTTATCGTTATTTGCGTTAAAACAAATGTTCAGTTTCAGCAAAAATATGTGCCGATACTTTCCACCCATTTTCTACTGCTTGTCCCTTTCCGGGTTGCCGGGGTGGGTGGCGGAGCTTATCCCAGCAACATTACAAATATATAAAGTCTTTATATCTATGGATAGGTCTGAAGCTGTTGAAAAATTGAAAGCGTTGAAAGATTTTTTTAAATAACAATACATGAATTACTTCTAACACTTTTTTGAGTGCATCCGCTTGACGTAGTCTTGAATGATTGTCGACTCAAGAGTTAAAGATGCTATTGATCTTGCACGTGCATATGTACAAAGATTTTTTCTTCTTCTTACAAACTGCACAACAAAGTGGGAGTTTTGTGTCTGTATTCTGGGACAGGGGGCAGGAAATCCATGGCCCCTGCAGGCAGAATGTGAGGGGTGTGTGTTTTATATTTAGTGGTTAGTTCCAGGAAGCAGGATGACACTTGTTAAATGTTACTGAGAGCCTTGTGGCTTTAACCCAGGTTCCCACTTTCCCACAGTCCAGGACGGAAATGGCCGGATGGAGGCCCTGTCCCCTGGTGGCGTCCACGCTAAGAACTCTGGGTAAAGTCCAGACAGACTCCAGTGGGAGTGTAGATGGGTCACAGTGCAACATACTTGTTTACTGTTCTTTCACTGGTTATCACTGACTCTTTATGACATTGCAGAATCCTTTTATGTTTTTTTTTTTTTTTACTTACTTAATAACTTGTTTAAGAATTCATTTAAGATCGGTCATGGATCCATTTTTCAAATCTAATATGAATGTAATTATTTGATTCAAATTGGTTGTTGGTAATAACTTGCATATGTTGTCTGTTTTACCACATTTTTATACACCATACATTTTATTGATCCGTCCACCAGCTTGTCAAATTTTTAGATTATTTAGATTCCTTAGTACCCGCAGGTAAATTTGGGTCGCAGTGAGAGAGAGTCATACAAAACAATATAATAAATCAATGCAAAATTATAAAAAAAAAAAAAAAAAAAAAAAAGGTAAATTAAAGTCTCATAAAATAAAGAGGGTACTTGTTTTTCTCAATGTCCTTTACAATGGCTAATAAATAACATGTATTGTTTTATTTATTTATAAATGTGTCATCTGGCAGCTGGAAAAGATACTAAACCATGGCCATGGACTAAATGGGGTTGTAGCTCCCTCTGCTGGTCTAATAGAAAACCCTTAAATGCTTCAGAGTTTAATACAGTTTTTAAACTGTATAAAAAATAATTACAACATTGTATTTAGATGCATTTGTATGTAATGTTATATTATTTGAGTTGAGTTTATTATTGTGGTTGTAGCTTGCATTAGTGTACCACAGCAATGCAATATGAGTCAAATAATATTATAATAAATACATAATATAATACAACTACTCCTACTGTATAATACATTGGTTAAATTCCAAATGATTTTGAACTGCAATAATATTTTGACCCACAAGATGTCAGTGTTGGAACACTGTTGCCAGTGTAAAGAGACATTTCAGACACTCATCAAAGCGCTCACTACCTACAGGATGTATGTTTTCATGCAATTATTAGCAATAATAGCAACAACAAGTCATGTGACGCTTTATTTTCCATGTACACATATAGTTTCCCAGTTGTTCCAAAAGGCAGGTGAGGTGAATATTGAAGGAAACCTACAATAACCTAACAATAGTAACAATAATACACACACTGTTTATTGAATACCACTTTTATATATATATATATATATATATATATATATATATATATATATATATATATATATATATATATATATATATATATATATATATATATATATATATATATATATATATATATATATATATATATATATATATATATATTTTTTTTTTTTTTAAAAGTGGTATTTAATAAAAAGTGTGTGTATTATTATGTTTGCCAGCGACTCAGTCCACTATTAATAAATAAGTCCAGATAAATGTAATATTCAGATTTGCTCCATGCAGCTCATGCAAGAGTCATTGGAAATTGTACTAATAACATGTGAACCCCAAGTGCAGCCTGTCTTTCTCGCGCATGCACGCACACGCAAGGCAGGGGCAGCAAAGTCAGAGGCTGATCAATAAAGAGCGCTGAGGGAGGTTAGCTGTCACTCATCAGTGTCTGACATCTGCAATGGAGGATCCCTCAGGTCTGTGATACCGTCACTGACTCACTCACTGGTGGGTAATAGAAATACGTCCACCAAGAAGTCCTTATCTTTTGTGGATTAGAGACAAAACAATTAAAGGCCTACTGAAACCCACTACTACCGACCACGCAGTCTGATAGTTTATATATCAATGATGAAATCTTAACATTGCAACACATGCCAATACGGCCGGGTTAACTTATAAAGTGCAATTTTAAATTTCCCGGGAAATATCCGGCTGAAAACGTCTCGTATGATGACGTTTCCGCGTGACGTCACGGATTGAACGGAAGTATTGGGACACCATTGTGTCCTTAAACAAACAACGTCTGTTTTCATCGAAAAATTCCACAGTATTCTGGACATCTGTGTGGGTGAATCTTTTCCAATTTGTTTAAAGAACAATGGAGACAGCAAAGAAGAAAGCTGTAGGTGGGATCGGTGTATTAGCAGCTGGCTACAGCAACACAACCAGGAGGACTTTGAGTTGGATAGCAGACGCGCTATCCGACGCTAGCCGCCGACCGCACCGATGATCGGGTGAAGTCCTTCGTCGCGCCGTCGATCGCTGGAACGCAGGTGAGCACGGGTGGTGATGAGCAGATGAGGGCTGGCGTAGGTGGAGAGCTAATGTTTTTAGCATAGCTCTGTCGAGGTCCCGTAGCTAAGTTAGCTTCAATGGCGTCGTTA
>NC_084735.1:75243271-75278271 GCF_033978785.1 Entelurus aequoreus
AACACATCATCATCATCGGCGGTCACTCGAAGCGAGTATGACGATCCTCCTGGTAGGGGGGGGGGGGGGTATCCCTTTATGGAGGATGCCTGTGCGTGACTTTGTTTAACGTGGGGAGACTGGTGCACAGACAGTCACCACACGATCCTTGACAGATCCGGGTCAGGGTCCAGTGGCATGGAGTCCAAGACGACTGGGGACCCTTTTCTGCTGCAGCCTTCATCCGCCATCGCAGCCGTTGTGGTAATTCTTACATCTACCGTCTTCCGCCTGCTCCGCCGTTGAGGTCTTCACCGTATCCCTGGCTAGGGGGCAGTCAGGTACTAGGCCTTTGCCAAGGGCCACCTGGGGTAACAGTAGTAAAGGGGTTAACCTCCTAGTGCCCCAAGACCCCATAGAGGAGCCTCCACTGCCGGATGCACTTTAACGTCATGCCCAGGACATACAAGAACCCACCCACACACATATAGACCACAGCTGAGAAATAAAACAATTTTGGCAGCCCTATGGTTAAGAAACACTGCTCTAAGCTAATGTTAGCATGTGATTGTTTTTGGTAATTTGCTAGCCATACCATTTAATGTCCCAATGACGAAATTTCTGCATGAAATATAAAGTGTGTGGGCAACCCGTGGTTCCCGGGCTGTATACCGCCCGCTACCGTTTTCGAACCGGATTGTACGATACAAATACAATTTCAAAGGAAGTGTCATGAGAACCAGACAAGAAGCGTCGTTCCGGGCCTGCTTCCCCTCTGATGTTCGGAGGCGTCTGACTCAGGGGGTTTCAAGGCAGTCGAAAGCACCACCATCACTGCAGCAGTCAGATTCCGGGGGATCCCAGGCGTAGCTCTGCCAGGAGCCTTCAAAGCACTACCAGCTTGATATTCAGATTTGTGTTTGATTTTGGTGTTGCTCGCTCGCCCTTCAAATAAAAGCAACCACGGATCAAAATGTTGACGCCATGCTGAAACATCGCAGGCACCTTGAGTCAGAAAAGGAGATTCTCTTTTATCTGGTATTACTGCGACTGGCTCTCAACACAAACAAGTAACACATTTTGTATCAAGAAAAATATACTACATTGATGCCACCTCAGAAGGATATGGGAAGGGAGAAAAGTGTGATGATAACCACAGAACAGGAAATGGAATAGACATCAACATAGGAACGGTTCAGTAAAATATAGTTACAATTCATTAAATATCTCTAAGCTTAGGTCAGGGGTCGGCAACCCAAAATGTTGAAAGAGCCATATTGGAGCAAAAATACAAAAACAAATTTGTCTGGAGCCGCAACAAATTAAAAGCCATATTACATACAAATAGTGTGTCATGAGATATACATAGAATTGAGATGACTTAAAGGAAACTAAATGACCTCAAATATAGCTACAAATGAGGCATAATGATGCAATATGTACATATAGCTAGCCTAAATAGCATGTTAGCATCGATTAGCTTGCAGTCATGCAGTGACCAAATATGTTTGATTAGCACTCCACACAAGTCAATAACATCAACAAAACTCACCTTTGTGCCTTCACGCACAACGTTAAAAGTGTGGTGGACAAAATGAGACAGAAAAAGAAGTGGCATAAAACACGTCCTAGAAAGTCGGAGAAAGTTATACATGTAACAACTACGGTGAGTTCAAGGACCGCCAAAATTAGTAGGACAAAACGGCGCTTGCCAAATACTCGCATGTTTAATACAAACAGTGTGATTTATAACAATTAGGGAGGTTTGTGTCATGTTTGTCCTCCTACAGAAACCATATTAAAACAAAAAATAATTTTTTTTCCCCTCATCTTTTTCCATTTTTCATACATTTTTAAAAAAGTTTCAGAGAGCCACTAGGGCGGCGCTAAAGAGCCGCATGCGGCTCTAGAGCCGCGGGTTGCCGACCCCTGGCTTAGGTCAAGTAGTAAACCACCGATTTGTACTTGCGGCTTGAAAATAACATCGGAATGTTCCAGATGTGTGTGTTTCTACGATAAATAAAAGCTTGTAAAATGGCCCTAATGATGTTGTATGTGTTACATCTCGGAACTGCTTTGCAATGTAGCTTTCCATGGAGTAGGCTAAATCCTGACTTAAAAGACTAAAAAGAATACTGTTGCCGATTATGACGCTGGTCGTCATGGTTACCGATAACCAGAAGAGAAAAGCGACCACGTGAATTTGGGAGTTAACCAGGAAGCTTAAAAAGAAAAGACACAATGCTAACGCTAATGCTAATGCTAGTGAAATGTGATTATTTTTTTTAACTTTTAAGTTAGTGGACACAAAATTCACAATAATGACCCCAGGAAAGCATCCATCCATCCATCCATTTTCTACCGCTTATTCCCTTTGGGGTCGCAGGGGGCGCTGGAGCCTATCTCAGCTAAGCATTGTAGTGCATTTTATTTTGACGTTTGTTGATGTTTTTTTAAAGATAAAAAATTCAGAATATTAACCCCATCCATCCATCCATCCATCCATCTTCTTCCGCTTATCCAAGGTCGGGTCGCGGGGGCAGCAGCCTAAGCAGGGAAGCCCAGATTTTCCTCTCCCCAGCCACTTCGTTCAGCTCCTCCCGGGGGATGCCGAGGCGTTCCCAGGCCAGCCGGGAGACATAGTCTTCCCAACGTGTTCTGGGTCTTCCCCGTGGCCTCCTACCGGTTGGACGTGCCCTAAACACCTCCCGAGGGAGGCGTTCGGGTGGCATCCTGACCAGATGCCCGAACCACCTCATCTGGCTCCTCTCGATGTGGAGGAGCAGCGGCTTTACTTTGAGCTACCCCCGGCCCTATGGTTAACCCCAAAAAATTTAAATGGCAAAACGTTTTTGTTTACATTTTTTTCCTATTATTGTCATCTGAAATACATAGTCAGCATTTTAATTAAAACCCCAGAAAAAGTATTACATTTAATATCATATAAATTAGTATTATAGTTGTATGTTTTTAAAAAAAATATTTTCATATTCACTCATTCAAGCTCTTATTGCCTTTTTTTCTACATTTGTTATTATTATCAAATCTAAGGGTTCCACTGCCCTAAAGTGATTATTTTTAGGTTTTAAATCCTGCGCCATATACTATTTTTTTCATGTTTTCAACAAATAAAAAAACATTAAAAAAAATAAAATTATTAATCAATTCCTCTGCAGAAAAGCTATACACAATAGAGTGAGGAAAAAGTGCAATAATTAAGATTATTATGAACTCACTAATGAGAAAAATGAATAACAATAATAATAGTTATAATTTTGCGTCAAGGCGGGGAACTGTAATTGGGGGTGGGGGTTGGGGGTGTAATCATTGTGAGGTGCACATAATGTAATTAAAATATGCAATATATTAATATATGTTTTGTCATTATTATCTTTCCAAACAAATTACAGTGTTTTTTAATATCGAGAAGCGTGGTGCATGGGGGTTTCTGGTTCTAGTTGATTTTTCCGCCTTCTTCTCTGTTTTTGTCTCTTTTCTCCTCATTTTCTAACAGATGTAAAAAAAAAAAAAGAAGATTGAAATCCCAGCAGGCCTCATTACGGCGAGCCCTCCAGAGAGACCACGGCGGAGCTTTAAGGTCTTCAAGTAACGATTGAAACATGATTTGTATTAAAGCCAACCCGCTTCCTTTGCTCGTGCGTCAAATTAGCGGCAACCTCTGTCAGGGGTGGGCGGAGGGTTGCGGGGGGACGCGATATTAACACAAATAAAATGTTCCAACAGCTGACATGAAAAGTTTACAGTCGTAGGTGAGACGCTATGACGTCTAATAGTATCGCTGATTCATTGCAGGCGGTCTTTGATCTTGATGGTTCTATCCCAGGAGACGCGGCACAGTGGCGGCCATGTTTGAGTAATCAAGGCTTTGTTTTCCCTGTTTGTTAATGGAAAGGGTTTAACCTTACAACTATACATTACTGTAGTTAATCCCGTCTCTAAATTGCCGTTAGAGATCACGTTAATCTCCAGGTTACTAATCACAATAAAGCTTTGAAAATGAGGGTGGAAAGGCAATATTGATCGGCCCTCAGGAGTTGAGTCAACCACTCAACATCTCACGGGTGTCGACCATTTCCAGCTGTACCGGAGAGGATATGAAGAAGAAGGAGGAGGAAAGTGACTGACAGGTCGACGCTGTGAGTGAACCCGCCCTTCTTTAATACTCAGGTCTTGAAGCTTTGACCATCCAGTTCTAGCTACCAGTCAGGTAGAAGAGCAAGCAAAAGGTCCAGAGGTGGACTACCTAACAATGATGCGCCGTACATAAGAACTCCTGTCCAACCAGCGTTCCAGTGAAAAGAAACAGACTAGACTATCAAGAACCAAAGACTCACAGATCGAGAGACTTCTTGACTACAACAAGAATCAGCCCTCGGTGGAGACTCAAGTCTCACCTCTGCATCTTTTCCAGGGTGTCAAGCTCGGAGGCGGATCTGACCCTGCAGGTCGAGGGGATTAGACTGTATCCACTACTAATGAGACTGGTTCAGTCTCCAAATCCCTTCAGGATCAATAAGCTAAGATAATAAGAGTCACTGATCTCTAGTTGAGTGGGCTTTCAGGGGAACGGACACTACAGGGAGCTTGCTTGGTCTGGTTTGGTTTGGAATAGTACATCCTGATCTTACATGACTCTTCAGGTCAAGACTGTCAGCTGTGTAGATGCCGCTCAGAGAGAAACAGCACTCCTTTGAGGCCAAAAATGTACAGATTCTGGACAGAGAGGACGAATGGTTCGGAAGACGTGTGAGGGAAGCCATCTACAAAACCCAAAACCAGTGAAGTTGGCACGTTGTGTAATTCGTAAATGAGAACAGAATACAATGGTTTGCAAATCATTTTCAACTTATATTCAATTGAATAGACTGAAAAGACAAGATATTTAATGTTTGAGCTGGGAAACAATTTTTTTTTTGTTGCAAATAATCATTAACTTAGAAATTAATGGCAGCAACACATTGCAAAAAAGTTGGCACAGGGGCATTTTCACCACTGTGTTACATGGCCTTTCTTTTTAACAACACTCAGTAAATGTTTGGGAACTGAGGAGACGAATTTTTGAAGCTTTTCAGGTGGAATTCTTTCCCATTCTTGCTTGATGTACAGCTTAAGTTGTTCAACAGTCTCCGTTGTGGTATTTTCGGCTTCATATTGCGCCACACATTTTCAATGGGAGACGGGTCTGGACTACAGGCAGGCCAGTCTAGTACCTGCACTCTTTTACTATGAAGCCACGCTTTTGTAACATGTGGCTTGGCATTGTCTTGCAGAAATAAGCGGGATAACGTTGCTTGGATGGCAACATATGCTGCTCCAAAACCTGTGTGTACCTTTTAGCATTAATGCTGCCTTCACAGATGTGTAAGTTACCCATGCTTTGGGCACTAATACACCCCCATACCATCACAAATGCTGGCTTTTGAACTTTGCGCCTATAACAATATTTTCCTCTTTGTTCCGGAGGACATGACGTCCACAGTTTCCAAAAACAATTTGAAATGGGGACTCGTCAGACCACAGAACACTTTTCCACTTTGCATCAGTCCATCTTTGATGAGTTCTGGCCCAGCCAAGCCGGTGGCGTTTCTGGGTGTTGTTGATAAATGGCTTTCGCTAAGGCACACCCTCCTTGTGTTGCAGTATAAATATTTAGGGTTCTGTCCAAGCTACTAGGCTAGCGCTGACCAATCTAAGTCTATGAGCATGAACTGATAAAGCCTACCTGGATGAGAGGGGAAACATCTTTCAAGACAAAGCAAACAGTCCAATTGCGATTGATGGAATGCCCTGACAATACAATGACCTGGATGAATAAGAACATCCGTAGACCTGAGGTGGAATCAAAGGCGACTGGACTTTTTAAAATGCTTCTTCGGAGAGGTTCACAAACAGGACCGCTGACATAGGTAATTATGCATGCTTGGAATAAATACAGTTTTGTCAAACATTACTGTACGGCTGGATAATAGCATTTTCAGACTGATACATAAGATATGGACGTGACTATTCCTTGTCAACCAATCGATAAATTGCGGTATGTCCACCTGAGGTAGGGATAGTGTTTGATAAAAAATTATCTAGTTTGAGCCCATTATCGAATCCTCTTATCGAACCGATTCCTTATCGATTCTCTTATCGAATCCAGATAGGTTGTTGTATATGGAAAAAAACACAATATTTGGTTTAACAAAAGCTCACTTTTATTTTATAAGAAAAAAAATATATATATTGACTGGTGTTACCCCCCTAAAAAAATAAAATAAAATAAAGAAATATTGACTGTTGTTACCCATGGTATGGTATTTTAATTTTTTTTGTCATAAAAAAATACAATCATGTGTGCTTACGGACTGTATCCCTGCAGACTGTATTGATGTATATTGATATATAATGTAGGAACCAGAAATATTAATAACAGAAAGAAACAACCCTTTTGTGCGAATGAGTGTGAATTAGTGTAAATGGGGGAGGGAGGTTTTTTGGGTTGGTGAACGAATTGTAAGTGTCTCTTGTGTTTTTTATGTTGATTTAATAAAATTTTTTAAAAAAAGTTAAAAAAATATTTATTTATTTATTTTTTGTGCGGCCCGGTACCAATCGATCCACGGACCGGTACCGGGCCGTGGCCCGGTGGTTGGAGACCACTGGTGTAGGCTACAAGATAACGTTAACGTTATCAGACACATACAAAAAGGCTAACGTTAACGTTACCGTTAGCCACAGAGTATGCTTAGGTAACGTTAGTCTAGCTAACATTACTGCAATCCTGGATTGACATACAAGGTAACGTTAATTTAGCCTAAAGGCTACGAGTGAGCAGATATGGAAATTAACCGGCAACAGTTAACGTTAGTTACTCACCAGCACTATCACTGGAATCTGGAATTGGCGCTGCAGGTTGAAGAGGGGTGTGCTTCGTCGCTGCTTCTACACGACACCTTTCTCTAACCTTCAGGTTATGTGCAGCCTGAACATGTTTCAACATGCTTGTTGTACTTCCCCCCTTACATGAGAGCGAAGCCTGGCAATAATTGCAGATAGCCGTTTCCTCGTCGTATTTTTTTGTAAAATGAAGCCATGCCTTGAGGCGTTTTTTCTGGTCCATTGTTTTTGCTGCTTTCTGTATCATGCGCCTAATGACTGAGCTACGTCATTTCCTGGGACGTGCCACAGGGCATTTCCTGTGGGACAGGATTCGTTCCCAGGGATTCGAATAAAGAACCAACTCTTTTTCTTTACTATAGTGGCCTCGATAACGGGAACCGGTTCTCAAAAAGGGATTCGAGTCCATGGAATCGGTTCTTTTCTTATCGAACAACCGGGAGAACCGGTTTCGAACATCATCCCTAACCTGAGGTCAGTACTTCGGAATCAAGTATTTTGGCATCCTTTATCATTTTAGACAAAGGAAACACATGCAAATGTTCTACCAAACTACGGAGAAACTGTGCTGCCTGCTGGGTTTATCTGAGGGAGAAAAGCGAGTGAGACCAGCCCACCCCCAGGGAGGATATATATTTGTTGCATGAAGTCTGACAGTTTTTCGGATGTAACAAGCAGATCTAAAGTGACACTAAGAGGGAGGAAGCTGGAAGCAAACATCTTTCTTTTGGTCTTTGTTGTCCACTAGAGCACATCTCAACCGCCTCCAAAAGAAAGCCACCCCCTCCTCCTGGAAACCCAGCGCTCTCGTGGGAGAAGTCATGGTGAGTATGTGTTGATGGTGCCTTGATCAAGCCCTCAGCCCCCCGCCCTTACCCAAAACCGCACACAGGGACGTCCCACTTTAGCCTGATCTCTGAATTGGTAAACAACCTCCTCCCCTTTCCCGTGATGTCACAGATGAGACAAGAGACCCATGTCCAAATCGTTTTAAGGCGTAGCCTTTTTTTTTTTTTAAAGTGCAACTCTTATTTTAAAACGAGTTGCTTGCTAAATTCGTCACTCTCCTTCCTCCAGATCATCCCATCTTTCTCAAGGCGCAGTTCTATGAATATGCAAGCAATGTGTAAACAACCGGGCTTACGGATTTACACACCAAAAATGTTTTGTCCTAGTTCCATTCTTCATTGGAAAAACAGCAAATTGGGCACTGTTTTGGCTAACATTATAATGTGTGCTAGTGTGGGGGTGGTAGCAACTACTGACAAGATAGTTAGCTAGCTACAGTACCTAGCTACCTACTACCTGCACACCAGGCTACCTTGCTACCTCATCATCGTAGCGGGCGCGACAATGACTGTTTCATTTCGGTTGGATCATAGACCTCCACTCAGTCCTGTCTTTTGCCTTCGGCTGCCAGGTTGCAGTGCCGATCTTCAGTTCCCTCAAATTCCGTTTAACGGTGTCCTTGTACCGTAGCCTTGGCCTCCCTCGGTTTCGTTTCCCTTCCTCCAGCTGTGAGTAGAGCAGATGCCGAGGGAGCCGCTAGGGACTCATTCTCTCTACATGCCCGACCGATTCAAGGTTCGTTTGGGTTAGCATGTCATCCATCGATGGCAGTCCAGCACGACGTAGGACCTCTAGTCTAGTCTATAAAATCCACTACACCTCCCTGATACCGAAGTACATGTCAAACTACTTCCTTAACGTAAATGACCGCCATAACCACAACACCAGGGGGAGCTCCACTAACCACGTTAAACCCAGATTCCGATCTAACAAAGGTCTTAACTCATTTTCTTTCTATGCCACATCAATGTGGAATGCGCTCCCAACAGGTATAAAAGAAAGGGCATCTCTATCCTCCTTCAAAACCGCAATAAAAGTTCACCTCCAGGCAGCTACAACCCTAAACTAACACCCTCCCTGGATTGCTAATAATCAATTGCTAATAATCAAATATAAACAATCAAATGCAGATACTTTTTCTTATGCCTTCTGATCTCTCTCTCTCTCTCTCTCTCTCTCTCTCTCTCTCTCTCTCTCTCTCTCTCTCTCTCTCTCTCTCTCTCTCTCTCTCTCTCTCTCTCTCTCTCTCTCTCTCTCTCTCTATGTCCACTACTTGCTGTCCATATCCTACCCCCCCCCCCTCCACACCCCTGATTGTAAATAATGTAAATAATTAAATGTGATTATCTTGTGTGATGACTCTATTATGATGATAGTATATATGATAGTATATATCTGTATCATGAATCAATTTAAGTGGACCCCGACTTAAACAAGTTGAAAAACTTATTCGGGTGTTACCATTTAGTGGTCAATTGTACGGAATATGTTCTTCACTGTGCAACCTACTAATAAAAGTCTCAATCAATCAATCAATCAAAAACTCTGTGTTCGGAATTTTGTCTCTCCAGTAGATGCCCATGATGGCCCGAAGGTGGCGCATAATGTAGCGGTGAAGTTTCCTGACTTGCAACCTGTAGAAGGTCCAAGTTTCAGCACCGTACAAAAGCGTAGCTAGCACAGTTGCTATGTACACTTGGCACTTGACTACCTACACACTAAAAAATTCTGGGTTATTTTGATAACCCAATTTATGAGTTGCTATTGTTGGGTTAAATTTTGGAGTTATTTTCATGAAGAGCAATCAATTTTCTGGGTTATTAGGGTATTATTTTAACACAATTTCTGGGTTTTCAAAATTACTATCAATTTTGGGTTGTTTTTCAATGAGTACCGCATTTTTGGGGAAGAAAGCTTTTTTTAAAAAAAAAAGTTACTTTTTTCTTGAAGGGCATTTTATTATGGATTAATCTCATGAACATTATTTACAATCACCCAACATTGAATTAGCATAACTCAACTTTTGGGTTAAATACTTCAACCCAATAGTTTGGTTGGGAATAACCCAACATTAAGTTATCATAACTCAACTTTTTTGGTGAAATAATTCAACGCAAAAGTTGGATTGAAAAAAATTCACCCAAAATGTTAAAATAACTCAAATAAGGGGTTTGTCCTTTTCTGAACCAGCAGTTGGGTTAAAATTGGGTTATTTTTAACCCAACATTTTTTAGTGTGTATGTTCTCATAAATCTATAGTAGGTGTCAATCAATTGAGAAAATGGCAAAATTGGAAAATTGCCTATATTTAATTAGGAAGAATGTATAATGATATACATCTGCAACATAGAACCCATATCAGCGGTTCTCAAACTTTTTTAACCAAGTACCACTCCAGAAAACACTTGGCTCTCCAAGTATCACTATATGGATCAATATAAAAAATACAGTAGTGTAGTAGGCCTAAGAAGTATTCAATAAAACAAGGCGGAGGTTTAATTAACAGGTATATTTAAATATTTTTGGCCACTGTAACATTACACACACTGCACAAACATCATCAATAACAATACTCCAGACTTAAAGTTAAGTTAAAGATTAAAGTATCAATGATTGTCACACACACACTAGGTGTGGTGAAATTTGTCCACTGCATTTGACCCATCCCCTTGTTCTACCCCCTGGGAGGTGAGGGGAGCAGTGAGCAGCAGCGGTGGCAACGCCCGGGAATCATTTTGATAATTTAACCCCCAATTCCAACCCTTGATGCTGATTGCCAAGCAGGGAGGTACTGGGTCCCATTTTTATAGTCTTTGGCATGACTCGGACGGGGTTTGAACTCACGACCTACCGATCTCAAGGCGGACACTCTAACCACAAGGCCACTGACTTCTTTGGCGTACCACTAGATGAAGCCCGTGTACCACAGTTTGAGAATCGCTGTGCTAAATTACAGCACAACTGCTAGTAAGGTAACAGAAAATAAGAATACAAAACAAGACAAACAAAACTAAACATTAAAAATATGTTGTGAATGTTGTGTAGGTTGGTGAGTCTCTGATGGTAAGTGGTTGTCTAGTCCAATATTTAGTTACTTTGGCTGAAAGTATGGTTGTCCAAATGTTGTTTGTTTATGTGCATCATAAGAGGGTGTTGTTAGCTATTTACCTAGCTAGCTTGTTACCAACCGAGACTGAAACAGCCTTCAGAGACAGCTAGTTTGCTACACATCCACCAAACCAGAAGGCTCATACTAAACATGGAAACAATGTTTAAACAGAGCTAATTTGCTGACATGGCTAACGATTTACAGTGTATGTGCTAGCTGTTGATACTAGTAACAACGCTGCAACCTTCAAATGTACCCTGAACCCAGATTGCCAAAATACAGCAATATTTCCACTAAAGTTTTTCTAAAAATGTCCCACAACTGAATGGAAAATTGTGCATACCAGAGAATAGGACTGAAATAGGCACTTCCTTACATTACAAGAAGAAAAACAACATTTAAGGAGCGTGCCAATTGCAAACAGTGCCCCCTACAGTATAGGATGTAAACCCAACTCAAAGAAATGGAAGAAAATGGAGAAGATTTGGCAAACGGAGGCAAAGAGAAGCTGCGAGAGAGCGTGAAATAGCCGGGCGAAGGGGGAGTGAGCGTGGGGTTGAAATTCTTTCAGATCAGGTAGCACATAATGGGCCTCGTTAATATTCATAGTTTCCTCGGGTACGGCGAAGGTTAAATTTTACTTACTTTTCAACTCTCATTATTAATACATGACGCCAATAAGAATATTCAAAGCGGACGGGTGACCAAAGGTTGATGAGAAGCGTACCTTTTCCTCTGACATTTAAAACACATTACCATTTTAGCCCACCCCCTATTCTTTAAATCACAGCAGAATATATCAACTAATCGTGCCACCTCTATCTATCTATCTATCTATCTATCTATCTATCTATCTATCTATCTATCTATCTATCTATCTATCTATCTATCTATCTATCTATCTATCTATCTATCTATCTATCTATCTATCTGGAAAACTGCATTATACTGAGTGATATTTCAAGCTGGTTTATGTAGTAAGTGTGGCTTGCTTAAAAAGTATCCACCCGGAAGGGTTGTCTCAAGTTTACAAGGTTTTTGCTAACTACCTACCTATCTAGCAATCAACATAGCACTTAAAGGTCGTCTATATAACTGCACAACATCCTTTATAGTCAGGTAGCTTGCTTGCCACCTACCTCACATACAGTACTTAGCTAGGCTGACCATATTCTGAAATCCCAAAAAGAGGACATATGCGTGCCAAGGCGGGGACTAGGTGAAAATTTGCCAATGATACTCGAACTTGCTTTATGAATAATATATTTATTTAAATAAAGCATTTTTCTCCTCTGTTGACAGCAATGTTGGCGCCAGGAATTTTCAAAATGGGGTCCCTGGGACCCCATCAAGTAATAAAAATGGGGTACCACAGTAAAATTTTAGGGTCCCACTTTTTTGTAAGCGTTTTGAAAACAAATGATAAATGGATGCATTATTCTGTTATATCTCACATTCTATATTGTGTTTTGGAAAAAAGGTTGTCATAAACGTTACTTCATTTATTAAAAAAATAAATAAAAAAAGAAGTAGAAAATGAATGAATGGATGGAAAAACTAATTTTAAAAAGTATGTTTTTGGGGTGGAGGAGTCTGATCGGGTGCTAGTTAGCTTGAAGCTAACAGCTAGCCTGTCTCCATCCTGGAACAATGTGGATCCAGCGGGAGTTAAAAGTGAAGTTTCCATGGACTCACAAAGACTAAAACAAGACATTTACTGGAAACTTTGCACAGGATGAAGTTAAAAAGGTTGACTTTAAACTCACCTTATTGTTTACCATCAAGTCTTTCTTTTGACAGCACCTCGCGCTAAACTTGTCCCAGTGCAAACTGAGGAAGTGTTTGTCCTGGACAAAACTGTCGGCCAATCAAAATTTACGACCAAAAAAAACGCAATACACGGGGACGGAAATGTGACCTGGCAAATATAAACAAAACAAAACACTGGCGGAAAGCAATAATCGAGACAATAAAACAAGCAAGCCGGGCGGTAGGTAAAAAAAAGAAAAAAAGTATTTTCTGATTTCAATGCTTAAAAAGACACAAGTGCGGTAACGCCAACACTGCTTGAAAGTGTAGCAAAATAAGTCACACTTATATTCTGTAACTGTGTGGAATGCTAAAACACCCTCTGCTGCGTTTACAATGTCTTCTCCTTTTCCAGGTCGCACAAAGTACTCTGTCAATTTAGCAGACGAGCTCTCGCCCTGCACAGCTGTTTTGTACTTTGTAGTGTCGATATGGGCTTGTAGATCTTTATTTGCCACAGATATATACGTTCCTGCTTTGCACACAGTGCATTCTGCTTCCCATGTGTCACGGCCAAGACCAAAACACAAATACTTTTTCCGCAAATCATCCGTGAAGTTGCATTTACGTTTCGGCATTTCTTGTTTTTATGTCTGTCTCTCCACTCACAAGCTCTCTCGCTCTGTCTCTGCCCCTCCCTCACGAATGTTTCTGCGTGCGCATGTAACAGGTACTTTAGCTAGTATAGCAGAAGTTCTCAATATTGGGCTAATCAGAAGTCTAGATTACGACTCGGAGAAAGTAGGACAGACACAATTAAATGCTTTAAATGATACTGGTTTTATTTAAGTCTTGGGCGCAGTTGAGTGTTCCAACAGGACAATGACCCCAAACACACGTCAAAAGCAGTGGCGTGCGGTGAGGTTCATGTCAGGTGAGGCACTGACTTCATCACAGTCAGATTTACAAACTTATGACCCCTAAAGAGTATCTTATTCACCATTTGATTGGCAGCAGTTAACGGGTTATGTTTAAAAGCTCATACCAGCATTCTTCCCTGCTTGGCACTCAGCATCAAGGGTTGGAATTGGGGGTTAAATCACCAAAAATTATTCCCAGGCACGGCGCCGCTGCTGCCCACTGCTCCCCTCACCTCCCAGGGGGTGAACAAGGGGATGGGTCAAATGCAGGACAAATTTCACCACACCTAGTGTGTGTGTGACTATCATTGGTACTTTAACCTAACTTTAACTTTACACTTACAAACTGTAGCACACAAAAAAGCACATTTAATAAAAAAAAAACGTTATTATGGTCTTACCTTTACTTATAAGTGCGGGAACAGTGGTGTTCGTGTTGGAAGAGTTGTGAATGAATGAAATATTAAATCCGTGCTGCAGTCTGCAGGTGTACCTAATGTTGTGTCCCTGCGGTCGTTCGCGGCTCCTCCAGCGCGACTCGCGAGCCTTGTTGTTTTTGCACTTTTTGGCTTCTTGTTAAGTGACTTTTTTTGGGTGGATTCGGTCTTGCACATGGAGGGTTTGGGTGTGGGCTTTGGTTGATGTGGCGCTCCCGTCGGGCGGTGCATTCTGCGGCGGAGGTGCTCGGCACCAGGAGGCGGGGTTATGAGACGAGCCTCTCACAGTGCGTCTTCGCAGCAGTATTATGATCGCTCAGCACAATAAATACGTTACACACATACAGTTGTTGACAAAATACACTGTACATTATATACCTCAGCTAACTAAACTATGGAAATGTATAGTATAATTCATATAGCAATACGGTCTCACTGCACAGCAGGCCAGCAGTTAGCTGAGTCATTGCGCACAATCCATGTTGAGGCACAACGCAGTGACGTGCCTCAACTGGCTGCTGATCACCGCACCGTCTCTTCTCAGTATTTGAACGGCAAATGTGAAAATAAAAATGAAAATAATCTAAAACTGGTGAAGTTAAATGGAAAACAACTTGAGTATAATCACTGGATACATATAACAATTTAATTGTTTTTTTTTTCTTTTTACTTTTTTTTTTTCTTTCCATGATGGCAGGTGAGGCCATATCACAAAAAAACAAGAGTTGTATGAATTATTGGAAACTCAAGACAGCCATGACATTATGTTCTTTACAAGTGTATGTGAACTTTTGACCACGACTGTATGCATCATTCTTTACAACAACATGGTTATCATCTAGTTGCGTAACTAGTTTGCTACATACCTTGCCTGAGACAACCTTCGGTCGCAGCTTCAGTCGCTGTTCCCAAGTGTGGCTGCAGGGACATGACGCCGCTTTAGGTGAGCAAAGCGGTGACAAAAGTTGCCATCAGGAGCGATCAGCATCACCCGTGACTTGACATCGTCATCCGACGTGTCTGCCGCCGGAGGCAGTCGCCGCGGCAACAAGGAAGGGACGACAGCGGTGGAGAGGACAGGTGACAGCCTGTGAAGAGTACACACACACACACACACACACATACACGCATGTCATGTTTGTTGAGCAGTGCTAATGCTAATCTCGTTCATAAAGAGACTATATAAAAATAAAAACATTCTAAAAAAAAAGATGACTAAAATGGTTTCCCAGAATGGCCTCTAGCTGTGTTCATGAGTGGGTCTTAGTGCACCGCTAGCTGCTTAGTAGTGAGGATCCTGTTGCTATTGACCATTTTTGACCGAACAGTCACTCAAGTATGTATACAGTCAGTAGGCCTGGACCCGAAATGTTGTCTAAAATAATTACCAATATGGGTATTACTATGGTGGTTTGTTTTAATGCGGTCAAAAATGACAACATTTAGATCAGGGGTGTCAAAGCCATTGTACTTCAGGGGCCGCATGGTAAAATCATGGCATGATAACTTAAAAATAAAGGCAAGTCCAAGTTGTTTTCTTTGTTTTACTCAGGCCCAAAACAGAACAAGCACATTCTGAAAACGTACAAATCCTAAATAATCCTCTGGACAAAACACTTGAAGTTTGTTGAACATTCTGAGGGAATTGGTGCAGCTTCAAAAACACAATGAGCTTAGACTTTGTCTCAGTGTATCTACAAAGCTAGGATTAAATTCGGAAGTCACAGTCTTTCTGGGGTTGAACATGTAAACTCTTCCAGGTATAAAATACCTCCTTTGTCATGTCCACGTATCAATCCAGTGCTAACTCAACAAACCGTAAGAAACGGAGGTAAAAACTAGAGATGTCTGATAATAGCTTTTTTGACGATATCCGATATTCCGATATTGTCCAACTCTTAATTACCGATTCCGATATCAACTGTTGCGTCGGACCAGTTCTTCCTCCGAGGGAATCTAAGTTACTGGTCAATCCCAAATTCTTTCGATGACATATATGCTGAGTAAGAAGGATCACCAGGACAGAATAGGAATATTATCAAGTTTTACTGAAAATTTCAGGAGATCAGCTTAACCAATACATCCATATCGGCTACTCTAGTTGATCTAACACTCGAACGGAAGAGCCCACTTCTTGCAAAACGAAGAAGGCCCCCACCTCTCTGAGAAGGAACACGGCTTCATTGTTCCACTACAGATAAGACAAAAGGGAGTATTCCATCTCATACAGTGCAAGCCTTCAAGGTAACACACATAGTTTACTTGCGGACATAAGAGAAGAAATAGAAAGAGTACAAATGGAAAAACACTAGCTGATTTACACATGACTATGAATTAAAAAGAAATAACTCTTAAACATATATATATGCATTCTTCACACAACCGATACCGATATATACAGTCGTGGAATTAACACATTATTATGCCTAATTTTGTTGTGATGCCCCGCTGGATGCATTAAAAACAATGTAACAAGTTATGGAAAAAAATGCCAACATGGCACTGCAATATTTATTATTGAAGTCACAAAGTGCATTATTTTTTTTAACATGCCTCAAAACAGCAGCTTGGAATTTGGGACATGCTCTCCCTGAGAGAGCATGAGGAGGTTGAGGTGGGCGGGGTTGGGGGGGCGGGGTTGAGGTGGGGTGGGGGTAGGGGGTAGCGGGGTGTATATTGTAGCGTCCCGGAAGAGTTAGTGCTGCAAGGGGTTCTGGGTATTTGTGCTGTTGTGTTTATGTTGTGTCACAGTGCGGACGTTCTCCCGAAATGTGTTTGTCATTCTTGTATGGTGTGGGTTCACAGTGTGGCGCATATTTGTAACAGTGTTAAAGTTGTTTATACAGGTAACCCTCAGTGTGACCTGTATGGCTGTTGACCAAGTATGCAAGGATTCACTTGTGTGTGAAAAGCCGTAGATATTATGTGATTGGGCCGGCACGCAAAGGCAGTGCCTTTAAAGTTTATTGGCGCTCTGTACTTCTCCCCACGTCCGTGTACACAGCGGCATTTTAAAAAGTCATACATTTTACTTTTTGAAACCGATACCGATAATTTTGAAACCCTAGTAAAAACTATTCAAAAGGGTTAAGTTCACTTTTCTCGTGTGACATTTTGGGGCAACGAGGGTGCCGAATGACGAATTGTTCGAAGCAGAAGACAAAAAAAAGGCAGGTTTTAAGTTTCATGTGGGTCGAGGAGTAGGAACCACAGTCACCCTTTACTGTGTACCTCTGCGCACCGTTTGCTTGCCTAACAGAATTTCTATTGTGACATCCAGTGGACACATTTAGAACGGCAGTTTCTTTCGTGAAAAAAAAAAAAAGCAGCTCATTTTAATACTTGGCAAACTCGTCACGCGGGCCGGATAAAACCTGTTCGCGGGCCGTAGGTTTGACCCCCCTGATTTAGATAGTAAAAAGGTCTGAACGCTCACCCGGTCAGACCTCCTCCTCCTCCTCTCGCCCGAATCCCAGCTCGCTTGTTTGTCACTTAAACGACCGCTAGCAGACTGACAGGCCGATAACTGAGTCTTTAAAACGAAACTACCAGCACGATAAATTTTTCATCCTTTCTTATCAGTGACGGACAGGCCGCCGGGTCCCTCCCAAAAAAAAAAAGAAATTCTCCACTCATTGGCGTCCCCCGCGGGCAACTCCTGCAGCCCCCCGGAAATGGAGGTTTTCATCCTAAACGGTGGTAAATGGCTCGCCGCACAAATAATGCATAAACAGCTGTTTTGCCCAAGTAAGTTATCCTCCTGAAAGATTCAGAACCCTCTCTCTCTTTGCCGTCCTACAGACTCTCACTCAGTTAATTCATCAATTTCTTATGATAGCAACAGTTCGGCTCGGCGCGAGTGTTTAAGTACCAATTAGGGGGGCGGGTTCCCCTCGGCCTGTTGTGCCAATCCTCTCCTCCTCCTCTTGCGATGCTTCCCATCCTTCTACTGCTCCCCTCATCCATCCTTTTTTGACATTTTTTACAACCTCAGCCGGTTGAGTACGTCCTTCACGCCTGTCAAATCCGCCCAAACCGAAGGAGACTTTATTAACTTTTTAGTACCTTCAATTATTTATCCTGGATAATCGCTGATCAAAAGGCAGAAAACACACATCAATCAGAGAGGACATCAACCAATAGGGACTTCTAGTTCTTTAATTTAATGTTTAATCTGTCCCATGTAGTGTTGTCCCGATACCAATGTTTTGGTACCGGTACCAAAATTATTTCAATACTTTTCGGTACTTTTCTAAATAAAGGGGACCACAAAAAAATTGCATCGTTGGCTTTATTTTGACAAAAAAATCTTAGGGTACATTAAAGATATGTTTCTTATTGCAAGTTTGTCCTTAGTAGTAAGTAAGCAAACAAAGGCTACTAATTTAGCTGCTGACATATGCAGTAACATATTGTGTCATTTATCATTCTATTATGTTGTCAAAATTATTAAGGACAAGTGGTAGAAAATGAATTATTAATCTACTTGTTCATTTACTGTTAATATCTGCTTAGTTTCTCTCTTAACATGTTCTATCTACACTTCTGTTAAGTAATAATCACTTATTCTTCTGTTGTTTGATACTTTACATTAGTTTTGGATGATACCACGAATTTGGGTATCAATCCGATACCAAGTAGTTACAGGATCATACATTGGTCATATTCAAAGTCCTCACGGGTCCAGGGACATATTTCCTGAGTTTATAAACATAATATAAAAAAAAAAAAACGAAAGAAGATGTTGTGATGCCAAAAAATATTGACGTAATCATAGTAGTATCGACTAGATACGCTTCTGTACTTGGTATCATTACAATGGATGTTAGGTGTAGATCCACCAATGGCGTTTGTATACATTTTAACGCCGGTGAGCTACGGTGTGTAGTGAAGCATGTTTAGCTATTCCTCGTCCTGCAGGGATGATACTTGTAAGAAACTTACTTTATTTGTCGCCATGGAGGCGAGGATTGGGGGGGGGGTTATGGTGGACCGGTACTTTTCAGAGGCGGTATAGTACCGAAAATGATTCATTAGTATCGCGGTACTATACTAATACCGGTATACCGTACAACCCTAGTCTCATGTTGGTATTTGGATGGTCCGAGCACCTGAACGAGAATTTAAAGGTCCCAATATTGTACTGTGTTTTAAAAAAAAAAGTGTCAGTGTGCCAAAATAGGTTTTTGCTAAGGTCAATTTGCGCGACCGTTCAGGGTGCAATCTCTGAGAGGGTGTACGCACAATAATAATAATAAATAAAAACAAATTCAGAACAAAAATCGCCAGTTTTCTACACTACCGCCGCTCATTTCCATTCGTGACCCTTTTGTATAGAGAAGGCAGCACATTTGCTCCAAGGTAATTTGGCAATTTGCCTGCCTGTCTTTTTAAAATGGAGGCGTAATATTCCTCCTTTTGCAAAAGTAGCCTATGGACGGGCTTCACAGTGTCTTGGCTGAATGAGCAGTATATCGGACACCTCGGTCTCCTTAGACGCATCCTCGCTCATCCATGCGGACTGGACACTGGCCGAGAGTTAGTGGGCGGCCGAAACTCTCTCGGTTGCTTTGTTGGGTGTGCTCCTGTCTCTGACCCCCCACCCCAGCAGACGGTGGCGTTGAACACTGCAGAGGCCACCACAGTGTATATGTTTTTTTATTTTTTTATTTATTTATTTATTTATTTATTTATACTACCGTTCAAAAGTTTGGGGTCACCCAAACAATTTTGTGGAATAGCCTTCATTTCTAAGAACAAGAATAGACTGTCGAGTTTCAGATGAAAGTTCTCTTTTTCTGGCCATTTTGAGCGTTTAATTGACCCCACAAATGTGATGCTCCAGAAACTCAATCCGCTCAAAGGAGGGTCAGTTTTGTAGCTTCTGTAACGAGCTAAACTGTTTTCAGATGTGTGAACATGATTGCACAAGGGTTTTGTAATCATCAATTAGCCTTCTGAGCCAATGAGCAAACACATTGTACCATTAGAACACTGGAGTGATAGTTGCTGGAAATGGGCCTCTATACACCTATGTAGATATTGCACGAAAAACCAGACATTTGCAGCTAGAATAGTCATTTACCACATTAGCAATGTATAGAGTGTATTTCTTTAAAGTTAGGACTAGTTTAAAGTTATCTTCATTGAAAAGTACAGTGCTTTTCCTTCAAAAATAAGGACATTTCAATGTGACCCCAAACTTTTGAAGGGTAGTGTATGTTTTTGTAGCTGTATGTAGAAATGGCTGGTTGCATTAATGTCTTTAATGTCCTTTGTGTTCTTTGATGTTTGATGTTTCCCTCTTACACACATGTTTATGTGTGCTATGGCTATGAGTTTTTTCCCCCTTGGCCTCAGTCTGGAGCCCCTCTCCAGGGGCCCAGGCTTAGACTGAATTTTTTTTTTTTTACCTGTTTCTCACCTTATTTGTAAGGGGTGTCGGGAGTTGGCACACCCGTCAGCGATCCTGTTCTGTCTCCCTGTAATGTTTGTCTGCTCTTGAATGGGATTGAATTTCCCCTCCGGGAATAATAAAGTATTTCTGATTAACGGCGCCGCCCATCTCACCCACGGGCTTTAAGCGGATATACTGTAAGTGTACCCTCCGAGGCAGAAAATCGGCTGACCAAAACAGACTCCCAATTTACCGCCCTCTGTATAAAAACGATGACTGCAGCTGCCAAAAGAACGGGCAAATTGTCGGCTTGGTGTATGCCGGGGGTCGGCAACCCGCGGCTCTAGAGCCGCATGCGGCTCTTTAGCGCCGCCCTAGTGGCTCTCTGGAGATTTTTCAAAAATGTATGAAGAATGGAAAAAGATGAGGGGAAAAAAATCAATTTTTTTGTTTCAGAATGTTTTCTGTGGGAGGACAAACATGACATAAACCTCGCTAATTGTTATAAATCACACTGTTTATATTAAACATGCTTCACTGATTCGAGTATTTGGCGAGCGCCGTTTTGTCCTACTAATTTTGGCGGTCCTTGAACTCGCCGTATAGTTTGTTTCCATGTATAACTTTCTCCGACTTTCTAGGACGTGTTTTATGCCACTTTTTCTATCTCATTTTGTCCACCACACTTTTAACGTTGGGCATGAGTGCACAAAGGTGAGTTTTGTTGATGTTATTGACTTGTGTGGAGTGCTAATCAGACATATTTGGTCACTGCGTGACTGCAAGCTAATCGATGCTAACATGCTATTTAGGCTAGCTATATGTACATATCGCATATGCCTCATTTGTAGCTATATTTGAGCTCATTTAGTTTCCTTTAAGTCCTCTTAATTACATGTATATCTCATGACACATGTAATATGGCTTTTAATTTTTTGCGGCTCCAGACAGATTTGTTTTTGTATTTTTGGTCCAATATGGCTCTTTCAACATTTTGGGTTGCCGACCCCTGGTGTATGCAAATGACACCTCCACTTGCTGCTGAGAGTGATACAGGTTGTGTGTGTCAGAGGAGGCAAAGGGGAGGGGGGGCGTCCCACTTGATGTCCCACTTGATGTCACAGGAGTGTCTCTCTGGACTTGCCATCATCAGCATCACGCACAACGGATTTCGTATGACGATGTAATTGATGATTTTACTTTAAAGAAAGCTAGAAAAGTCAGGTTTTAGATTGCACTTCACACTTGCGGTTAAAGTTAATGCCAGTTGTGAACAGGGTGAAAAATACAGGTTAAAGAATTTGGTACAATGTGAGCACGAAATTCATATGATAATTATTTGCTGTTTCTCTATGTGCCAAACTTGGATGTTATCAGGAACTGATCAGACGTTATTAGAATGACGCGAAACAAAATTTGTATGTTACAATACGAAATAGTTTACTGCAGCCATCTTTTTTTTTATGCTCAATAGAGTAGTTGTTTGTTGTTGTTGTTGTTAGCTTTCTTCAAGCACGGTTATTAGAACCGTAATAAAGGCATTGTGCAATTTTTTTGTTTTATATAGTGCATTTAATTAATCTATCTTGTTTTTCCTCTGTTCTTGTTACCTTTTTGTATTTAAGAGTATATGATAAAATCATACAAATAATATAATACACTGTTGTGTTGGTGGCGACATTTAGGGGTAAGTGTGTTTTGTGTCTGGAGCTTTAAAGGGGTCGTATTATGATTTTTTTTATCAACATTTAAAACACTTCCTTGTGGTCTACATAACCTGTAATGGTGGTCGATATTTCAACAGAGTCTGACCCGCAGCGAGGGTAAAGCGAATAAAAAGAAACTTTAGAACCGAGAAGATAAAATCACTTTAAAGGTTAGTTTATAAGCTCTTTCTTTAAACGCCTTACTGTCCATTAAGATATAAGAATACAGGCAATGTGGTATTTTAAAGTCTGTGTCCCGATTTGAAAAGACTTTGTACATCCATGCAGGAATATAGTATTATTAGTTTATTAGTGATGTGTGATACTGCTGATTTTCTTTCCGATCCGATATCGAGTAAAATTCAGTCTGGTATCGGCGATACCGATCCGAGAACGATACTGTGTGGAGATATACCTAACATGTCTGCTAAAATTTAAAAAGTTGTGAATTTTCAAATAACATATCTATCTAAAAAACAAACAAACAAAATCGGAATGTAATGAGAAAAAGCTGAACATTTTAAACTAATAATTATTAATAATATTAATTATTAATAACTTTAAGAAGGTTGTCACACAAGTAAACAAGGTAGGATTTGAACTTTCACCTACTCTTAATAACCGATTATAATATATACACACATATATACATACATGTACACATTGATACACACATATATACATACATGTACACATTGATACACACATATATACATACATACATATATACATACATACATACATACATACACACATCTATATATATACATATATAAAACATAACAAATTGCCACCAAAAGTCGGGAGCAAAGCTCAAACCGCTTGTTTGGAAGAAGGCAAACTTGTTTATTAAATATCTGCTTAACAAAGCCTCTATGGTTTGAATTCAAATTTTTGGCACTTATGAGGATCCCAAATACACAAAACAGTATGTTTTGCATAATAGGACCCCTTTAAGGCTAATGAGCTGTGTACATTGTTCATAATATGTGACTCCAAGAAGCACTATTGTCATGCAGCTAGGGCTGGTTCAGATGAGGTTCTTTGTTTATAATGTATATTTTCTGCTGGATCTGCTCTCTATTTTATGCTGCCCTTTTTTTTTGTTGCTGCAGCTGTTATATATACTGTAGTATTGTACATGGTAATTGGAATTTGTTATATATTGTATATATTATATCAAAATATAATATAATATAATATAATATATCAGTATATACTATATACTGTATATATAATATGCAAATATTACACATATATTATATTTTATATTGCTACTATGGTACATTTTTAGTCTACTTTATACCTGCATTATCCTTTCCATCCTTACCCTATCCATCCTTTGTAATTGAGCTACTGTGTGGAACAATTTCCCTTGTGGATCAATAAAGTTTGTCTAAGTCTAAGTCTAAGTATCATGTCTATGAGGAATGAGTTTTTTCCCTTTATGACGCCATAAAAACCAAAAACTTCAAAATCAACCAATTGAGCATCTTTTCAAAAATGGACAAAATAAGTGAGATGATTTTTGGTGCACATAAACAGGCTCTAGGGACACATTTTAAAAATTAACCATAATAGGGGACTTTTAAGGACAAGTGGTGCTGGGAAATCAGACGAACTCCAGTTCGTTCATCAAAAGTAAACACTTTTGAAGGGGGGCAGGGCTTAAGGCATGATGGCCGCCCTGGCATTGTAACGAAATAGGAGTCTTGACTTGTGAAGTGCTGCCACTTGGACTCGCAAGGCATCTTCAGAGGAAGAAGACATTTTGTGTCTCTCGAGGCACGCTCCTGCCAAAACGGCTGCATGCAAACATAGAACAAAGATGCTTCCTTTGTAGAGAAATGAAAAGCATCACTCTGAGGCAAGTGTGAGCAACCTTGAATGATGTTCCTCAAGTTTTAAGATGGTCCAAGTAAATTCTCTAGATGACCTGAAAATGTAGAATTGCCGGTTGATTAACAGCCATTAACGCCAAGGAGGTTCCTTACCTGGCATGAGAAGAAACTAAGTATAAGGATTGAGATAAAAACAAATTGTTTGGTTTACTGAGTCTCATCCGCCATTGCTAAAGGGCAGATTTAAGCTTTTCAATCTGGCCCGCCGGACATTCCCAAAAATTGTTTTTAGATCTTTAAGATCGAAACTGTAGGATTATGATGTGCAATGATGTATTTCAATGGCCGGAATCTGCGCTTTTGCATGATATACTAGTTACTATGGTAATCTAATTAGTTACTATGGTAATCTAAGTCACAGCAGCTCAGACGAGGCACCAAGCACTGTGGGTGGGGAGCATTTCCACAGAGAGTTTCCAGGGCGGCCAGCCTGAAATGCGGGTGTCAGGGACAGACGCGGAAGGAGATTTTTACAACAGTTCTAAAGCTTAGTGATACATCCGATATATCAGATTGTAGGTGGGTTGTTTTTTTTACCCTTCGCGTTCATATTTGGCTGTGTTTAATGCATTTTTGTTGCGTTTCGCTTGATTGTAAAATATGTCGATCGAGAGGGTGTGTGACGTTCATATGTTGTCAATATTCAGTGTTTTATCGTTCATAGTTAATATTGTAAACCCCACATTCTTTATTTTCATGTACATTCTGGGTGTCTCATTCAGTAAAAAATAAAATAAAATCCATTATAGTTTTTTAATTATTGTGAGGTTTTGTATTAGTGTTCCTAAAAATAGGACCCAAGCACACATACTGTACAGCAGATTTTCACAGATACAAATACATACATATATACATAAATATATATATATATATATATATATATATATATATATATATATATATATATATATATATATATATATATATATATATATATATATATATAAATATATATATATACACACATATTTACATGTATACACACACACATATATATATATATATATATATACACATATATATACATATCATATATATATACACACATATACTATATATATATATGTATACATGTGTGTGTGTATATATATATATATATATATATATATATATATATATATATATATATATATATATATATATATATATATATATATATATATATATATATATATATATATATATATATATACACACATGTATACATATATATACATATCATATATATATACACACATATATATATATATATGTATACATGTGTATATATGTATATATATGTGTATATATGTGTGTATATGTATATATACGTATATTTGTATACATAGATAGATAGATATACTGGCCCCCAGACACATTTTTTCTCTCTAAATTTGGCCCCCCGAGTCAAAACAATTGCCCAGGCCTGCTATAGGGTATTTGTTGTTGTCCTGCAGGTTGTTCACACTGCCAAGAGGTTTATCCAATTTTGTTGTCCAGTGTACTTTTATTTTAACTTAAAGTTTGTTCATTGAAGGCTCCAATCGCAAAGGGTGGAGTTTTATCATCGATATACAGTATATACAGTATAGTTGATTCTCGGAATTTAACCTCCGGTTAACTTGAGAATTCAACCTGAGGATGTGAATTCCTCTAGAAGATTGATAAAGTATCTGATGACAACTGATTTAGAGAAAAACGGAGTCCAAAAGTTAAAAAAAACAGACGGATCCTGAATAAAAATGGGAAAACACCAGACAAATTAGCTTGCTGTCATCTGATTCTTCGGGACTTTGACTCTCAGTCTGTTTTTCCACAGGGGGTAGAAGATACACTGTTGGTAAACGGTATTGACGACAAACCAGCCATTTTCTATATTGCTTATCATGTTCAAGATCACAGCAGGACTTTAGTCTATCCCAGTTGACGGGCAACAAAAGGTGGACCACCCTGAACTTATCACCAGTCAATTGTAGGCCTGGTAGTGAGCCAGTGGAGTTAACCACAACACTAGCAGTGGTCCATGACCATGGGAATTCTTAAAAAGGATCTTATCTCTCAAAAAAAATACTCTTCTAAAGTTGTGTGCACTAAAATGTTACACCCGAAACAAATGGATGGTTGAACAGACTATGTTGGACTTCCAAGGGTCAACAATCATGCCTCATGCCCAGTCCAGTTCACTTCATCAGGAGCGAGAGAAAGTGCCCTCAGACCTGGTGAGGATAATTCATTCTGGTCTTCAGTCTTTGCGTCCTTTTTTTTTTATATTCTTGAATATTTCATGACACATTTGGCATAGCATACATGTGCATTTTACACTGTATGTTCAAGGTCAACATACGTGTTCACATTTGCTACGTTTTTTTTTCTTTTCCCGGCGCTCACATTCCCTTCTTTCTCGCCATTTACGCTCTTTACTTTTCTGTTTTTTTGTTTCATAATTGTGTGAAATATTCATAAAGCTGATCTCACGCCGAGTATGGGAAAAAGGAGGGGTGGGTGTTTTTGTTTGTTTTTTTTCAAAGCCAAGCCCGCACCACTCGACATACCCCCCCCAACCCCCCTTTCTTCTTCTTCTTGTCGGAGGCGCTCTATTTTCTCAGAGTTAAGAGCGACCTCCTCTGCAATCAAACCTCTTTCTTTCACAGTCAGCCTGCTAGTCGGAGCCCAGGGAGCGCGAGTCCAAGAATATGAAAACCCCCGTCTTTGAAAAGTTGTCCCAAGATTCCGGGGGAGCCTTTCAAGTGCACCATCTCCCAGTCATTTACGGCCCGTTTCATGCCAGATATTTGGTTTCGTCAAGGCAATTAGCGCTTTCGTGTCCCCACCAATTATTCCATTAAATTAAACGACTTTTCTAGGATAATAATTGATTTTCTCTGCCGGGGGCCGCGGCCTTTTTCTTCTTGTTACACCTCATTTTCCACCCCTCATTAGTGCTGTTCAACACCCTGCCTGTGTAAAATCGTTGGTCCGCCTTTAATTGGGTGTGTGACACAAATGTTTTTGTGGCCCACGTTGACCGTCCTGCGCTGATTTCAAACGTGTGTCCGGCTTGCAATGAAAATAGGAGATCAGAAAGAGAAGGAAGTTGGGTGGTAGTGGTATTGGAGGTGGTGGAGGGGTTAAATGAATGATTCATTAGGTCCACGGAGGAAGACGAGAGACAGAGGAGGAGAATGTTCAAAGGCGGACCGCTGTTGAGGGTTTTTTTCCCCCCGCTCTCTCTTCCCTGGCCCGTTCGAGAAGCAGGAGGTCGGTGGCGAGGGGGAACCCAGGGGAGCCTGGCCATTCTCCAACCGAGAGTGTTGGAGTTCTGTACAGAACCCCCACCCCCCACCCCCACCCAACTCTAACACCCCGCCGGTGTCCTCCCCCGGTTGCCGCCTACGTGCCCCCGGGGTCGGCCTCCATATTTCTCTAATGAAGCCCCTGGCTGGAGCTGGGAAGCGCCGCAAAAAATGTCAAGTAGCGGAGATATTTCAATCTGGCATCGAAAGAACCCGCCATGAATCTGTCTGTGATTTTTTTTTTAAATTAAATAAAAAGTACTGAATATTCTATGGCAGGAGTGTCAAACTCAAATACAGAGTGGGCCAAAATTTAAAACTGAACAAAGCCGCGGGCCAAGGTTGAACAAATGAACCTTTTAATTAGGGCTGCAACAACTAATCGATTAAATCGGTTAAAATCGATTATTAAAATAGTTGCCGATTAATTTAGCCCTCGATTCGTTGGATCTATGTTATGCGCTTTTTTTTTTTTAATTAAACATTTTTATTATTATTTTTTTTTTTAATAAACCTTTATTTATAAACTGCAACATTTACAAAAAGCTGAGAAACAATAATCAAAATAAGTATGGTTCCAGTATGCTGTTTTTTTTCAATAAAATACTGGATAGGATAGAAATGTAGTTTGTCTCTTTTATCCGATTATTAATCGATTAATCGAAGTAATAATCGACCGATTAATTGATGATCAAATTAATCGTTAGTTGCAGCCCTACTTTTAATAGGGACCCAAACAAGTTTTGCATTGAATATTGAACAAGCAAGGCTTATATAAATTTATAGTGACATGCAAAATCGAGTTTCAAATAATAATATTAATAATTAAAAAACAACAATGGCATATCGAATACAATTTAAATAAAAATTGAATGACTCTTTTCTATTTGCAGCCTTCTGAGGTAAATATCAACATTAACTTTTTCCACAGGCTAATAAATTTGAAAATAAAATAACAATGAATAAACCAACCATTCAGGACTTTAAACTGCTCAGTTTGCAACACACTGATCTAATCTGATGTGCCCAAGCCAGATACCTGCCATCTTTTCTGGGATGCTAGTTTATTAATGTCGGGGATCAGGCTTTGAGCTGAGGCAACCTTCATTATCGAACGAAGGTGTTCATCAGTCATTATATCTCGTAGTCCACCCAGACCACAGTCTTGGGGGCGTGCCTTAAAGGCACTACCTTAATCTAACGTCCTCTACGAGCTGTTGTCACGTCCGCTTTTCATTAGGGATGTGCGTATCGATCCTGTGGTATCGATATATCGATACTCACACGCTACTCATTTGGCATCACTTTTCTGAAAAAAGTATCGATATAAACCAAAAAACGGCGTGTGGGGGGTGCAAGCATCACTTTCAGATGTTTTTGATGACTTACTTAACTTACTATGTGCTGGGACACCCCTGTACCTGGCAGAGTATAGAGCTGGCCCAGTCACGTGACAGGAGACAGCGAATGAGCGTCGTCAACGTGCAACACACACAGCCAGCCGACTGTAGCGATGCAGCCAGGCATATCCAGTGTCAGGCATTGTTTATTTAATTTTTTTACTGAATATTTTTGTTTAAATGATTATCCTAAATTCAAATAATGTCCACACAGGGGAATTTACTGTTAGTTGAAAATTGCTTGAGTATTTAAAACAAGATAAGAAAGAGATACACTTTGGAGATTCTTCATCTTTGCATTACAGTTTTATTTTTTTCCAAGAAAATCTTGAATATATGATTGAATGTGATTTTGGTTTTAATCTGTAACATGATTTCTTACATTTCGAAAACATTAGCCTATTTCATATTTCATTAATTGCTAATTATATCACAAACTTTAAAAAATAACTGCAGCTTCTTGCGATTCAGATTTGACAGTTAATTGGAAAGCCCTAATATTTAATTATTATTATATATAACATATAGTTATTATTATATATAATATTTAATTTATTTTTCATATTTATGTTATTTTAATTTTACTTTTATTATATATTGATCATAATAAATGTGGTATAAATGGTCTGTATTTGTCTTGTGATTTGTCTTAAATAATAACAATAGTAATAATATTTTTGACTGACAAAAAATTGCCATAAGAAATTATTGGTATCGGTATCGATGAAAATGCAAGAAAAAGTATCGGTATCGTATCGAATCCTAAAAGTGTGGTATCGCCCATCCCTACTTTTCATCCATTCTAACAACGTGCCGGCCCAGTCACAAGATATGTGCGGCTTCTGTACGCACGCACACGTGAATGCAATGCATACTAGATCAAAAGCGATACAGGTTACACTGAGGGTGGCCGAATTAACACTGTTAGAAATATACGCCACACTCTGAACCCCCACCAAACAAGAATGACAAACACATTTCGGGAGAACATCCGCACCGTAACACAACATAAACACAACAGAACAAAAACCCAGAACCCTTTGCAGCACTAACTCTTCCGGGCTGCAATATACACCCCCGCTACCACCAAACCCCGCCCCCCACCCCCCACACACACACCTTGTAGCGTCCCGGAAGAGTTAGTGCCGCAAAGGGTTCTGGGTATTTGTTCTGTTGTGTTTATGTTGTGTTCTCCCGAAATGTGTTCGTCATTCTTGTTTAGTGTGGGTTCACAGTGTGGCGCATATTTGTAACAGTGTTAAAGTTGTTTTTTACGGGCACCCTCAGTGTGATCTGTATGGCTGTTGATAAAGTATGTGTTGCATTCACTTTGTGTGTGCGCGTGCGTGCGTGCGTGCGTGCGTGCGTGCGTGCGTGCGTGCGTGCGTGCGTGCGCACATTAAAGGCACTACCTTGCACATTAAATAGTGCCTTTAATGTGCAACAGCCGCACATTTCATGCGACCAGACCAGCACTTGTTGGACTGGATGAAAAGCAGACTTGATGGTTTTCGGGAGGGGCACTGAAAGTTGGGAGTCTCCCGGGACGCAGCACCGCCGCTGTATATAATCGGCGGGCCAGCTCTAGTGTTAATTTCATATCGCCTCAAGGGCCAAGTGAAATTACACGGCGGGCCAAATTTGGCCCGCGGGCCAGAGTTTGACACCATTGCTCTATGGGCTTTTAAATGCGGCTCATTTTGATGGAGGTTATGTCACACAGGCACTCACGACCGTGCGGACGTAAGATGCCAGTCTTCTTATGCCACCGAAACCCTGTTTCAGTGGTCCTGTGGTTAGAGTGTCATGAGTTCAAACCCCGGCCGAGTCATACCAAAGACTATAAAAATGGGACCCATTACCTCCCTGCTTGGCACTCAGCATCAAGTGTTGGAATTGGGGGTTACATCACCAAAAACGAGGCCACCGCTGCTGCTCACTGCTCCCCTCACCAAGCAGGGGGTGGAACAAGGGGGATGGGTTAAATGCAGAGGGTAATTTCACCACACCTGGTGTGTGTGTGACTATCATTGGGACTTGAACTTTAACTGTTCCATAACAGCATCGGCAGCCACCAACGTAATTGTTAGTAACCAGAGGTGGGTAGAGTAGCCAGAAATTGTACTCAAGTAAGAGAACTGTTACTTTAGAGAATGGGTGTCAAACTCATTTTAGATCGGGGGCCGCATGGAGAAAAATCTACTCCCAAGTGGGCCGGGCTGGTAAAATCACGGCACGATAACTTAAAAATAAAGACAACTTCAGATTGTTTTCTTCGTTTAAAAATAGAACAAGCATATTCTGAAAATGTACAAATCATAATGTTGTTTTTTTTTAACACGTACATGTTGCGGTTAATAGTATTCTGTCTTTATTTGTCGTTATTTATATTTTCTAAATAAATTATGTGATAATGTTAATTTATAATAATAATAATAATAATGTGTCAATTTTCAATCTATCAAGATAGAAAAATTATATCAAAATCAAATTACAGTATGTTATTTATGTAGTTTGATGATTTTCCTCAACTGATTTGCTAACATTGTGTGGTTTATTTTGTACATATGTAGCATCATCTACAAAGATACAAAGCATTGCTATTGCGACATCTAGTGGACACATTTAGAACAGCCGTTTCTTTCATTCAAAAATTTCCGGTTAATTTTCATACTTAGCAAACTCATCTGTTCGCGTGCCTGATCCGGCCCTCGGGCCGTACGTTCGACACCCCTGGCTTAGCATATGTTGACCTACAATTGCTTTAAGCATCTTTCATGCTAAAAATGTATCAGTGTAGGCCCTCATTTTTTTTAATGCAGGAAAAGTTGGAAAAAGTTTAGAAACGCCTGGCCCACAAAGCTTTGTGTGCAAGTTTTGCACAATCTTTTTAGCTAATAAAACAATATGTTTCTTGCATTTTCACTGGATATAATTTATTGGTTGATTATTAGCCTACATTACGTAAATGTCAGTTCTGATTGGAACCGTGGCGACTAAATTCAACGTTGATTATTCCTTGAACATCCCTTTGGAAATATGCATACTCAGCGGCATTTAACTTTATAAAACTAGCAGTATTATCTCTACCATGTAAGCTTCTGGTGACGTCTGCAGGGACTAGAGGGGCCTGATGTGCGCGCTAATTAAGCTAATCCAAACACTTTGAGAGTTCTTCTAATGAGACTAATTACGGCTGCGGGATCGGCATTAAGCGCTGCGGCGAGGCCTCGTTAAAAGGAGGCCACTTTGAGCCCCATTAGAACGCTGTTGTTGGTCCTTCGGAACGCTTTTTTACATTGTCCAAAAATGTTAAAGTAATTTTAAAAACTTCTCTATGTTGTAAAAAAAAAAAAAGATGTTTTTTTTTTTACAACAGAGAAGTTCTTAGATACATTGTTTAGTAGGGGTATAGGGTAAATAAACTGCATTGAACAATTTTTTTTTTTTAAACTTTGACCCTGATCCCTTCAGCAACCTCAAGGGTGCTTGTGTTGATCACCACCAAAACCAACTGTCATTATTGCGTTGATACACTGCAATAGCACAAAAACGGTGAGGATATTGCTTGAAAATAAAAAAAAATACTGCATCTCACACGGTCTGCAGAGCAGCGGTGGCATCTGTAAAGCCGATATTTCCAGTGGAACTTCAAGAAAAGGCACATTGCACACTAAATAAGGCTGGGTTATTCTGTTAACCAGTTTATGAGTTGCTGGTTTTGGGTTACATTTTGGAGTTATTTTTATGAAGAGCAATACATTTTTGGGGTTATAAGTGTATTATTTTAACTAAATATCTGGGTTTTCAAAATTATGAACCATTTTTGGGTTGTTTTTCAATGAGTAACACATTTTTGGGTAAAATACTTTTTTTTTTTTTAAATAAAAAGTTCCTTTTTTCTTGATGGAAATTTTATTATGGCTTAACTTCATTAATATTATTTACAATCACACATCTTATGCACATGAACATATGACCATGAACAGCAATTCTTGTAAAAAATGTCACCCATATCTTGCTTTTGAGTATATTTTAATGAAATAAAAATAATTTTGATCAGTAGTTGGGAAGGAGTAGGACAAAACAGCAGTAAAATGTATAATTTTTAACCAACTATTTGGGTCAAAGAGCACTAAATAGCGCTACCAAATAGTTGGGTTGGGAATAACCCAAAGGCGAGATGTCCATTTTTTTGGTCAGATAGTTTAGCACAGGGGTGTCAAACTCATTTTAGATCGGGGGCCACATGGAGAAAAATCTACTCCCAAGTGGGCACGATAACTTAAAAATAAAGACAACTTCAAATTGTTTTCTTTGTTTAAAAATAGAACAAGTATATTCTGAAAATGTACAAATCATAATGTTGTTTTTTTTACACTTACATGTTGCGGTTAATAGTATTCTATCTTTATTTGTCGTTATTTATATTTTCTGAATAAATTATGTGATAATGTTCATCAGTCAACTCATTGGTGTTACTTTTCAATCAAGATAAAAAAAAAACATTATATCAAATTACAGTATGTTATTTAAGTAGTTTGATCATTAAGTTATCATAACTCAACTTTTTGGTTAAATCATTCAACGCAAAAGTTAGGTTGAAAAAACGAACCCAAAATGTTGAGTGAAAATAACTCAAATAAGGGGTTTGTCCTTTTCTGAACCAGCAGTTGGGTTAAAATTGGATTCTTTTGTAACCCAACATTTTTTACAACAATGTTTCTGAACAAATGCCACAACCCTAATCAATGCCTCACAGTCTCTGCAGTTGAGTAAACAAAAACTGCTGACTACTTTATGAGGATATCCATCCATTTTCTACCGCTTGTCCCTTATGGGTTGCTAAAATCATGTACTTTACTTAGAAAAACGGTGTTTTGTCCGAAAATGTTACACCCACTTTCATACACTTTCCTTAATAAGCCGAAAAGTTAATTTTTTTTTCTCCCCCAGACTGCTGTCAAACTTTGTCAGCATCGATCCTGACGGCATGTCGGAAAAAAAGAGCGTGCGTGTACAGTAGAGTGCACTAGAGTGGACACGGGGGCCGAGCGGAGGCAGAAAAACAAGGGGCCCCTCCATCCATAATTCACCAGCTGGAAGAGGCCTGCAAGAGTGTTGCTGGGGGAAGAGAGCCAAAGCGAATGAGGCAAGGCGGCTCCATTAATGGAGTTATCTCGTCCAGAGTGGTGAGGGAGTAAAAAAAAAAAAACATTCTACTTCCAGTTTTTGATGGGGGGTGTCTTTTTTTTCTTTTTGTTTAACTGTGGCTTAAAACTAACATCCTAATTCATGAGTGAGAGTGAAGTGACCTTTGCCCCCTCCTAATAAAAACTACTTTAAACAACACTCTATTTCGAGACATTGCTAGCACAACTTTAATAATAAAATTGTAATGAATACATTACTAAAATTGTTTTTTTTGCACCATTTTAGAAGGAAAGAAAAATATACTTTCACTAGCACTACTACACAAAAAAACAATTGTTATTATTATAATTATTAGGTGCTTTAACTGCACCATTTCACAGTGATAGACAAATTTACTACCACTAGAACTCCTACAAATAATAATAATAACGATAGTTATGATAACAATAATTTTAGTATTAATGATGATAATAATAAAAATGATAATAATTAAGTGTTTTTTTCTGCACCATTTCAGCGTGAAAGATAAATATACTGACACTAGCACTATTGCAAATAATAATAAAATAAATAATAATAATAATAATAATAATAATAATAAAAGTAATAATGATAATAATAATAACACAAACGCTAATGATTATAAAGTGTTTTTCTGCACAATGTCAGCGTGAAATAAAAATATACTACCACTAGCACTATTGCAAATAATAATAATATAAATAATGATAATAAAAATAATAATAATAATAATAAAAGTAATAATGATAATAATAATAACACAAATGATAATGATTATAAATTGTTTTTCTGCACCATTTCAGGGTGAAAGAAAAATATACTAGTACTAATTAAAATAATAATAATAATGATAATAATAATAATATTCATAATAAAATAATACATTATAATAACTACATTATACCAATGAAAATATTAGAACAATAAATAATGTGACTGTCCAGGGAAATCTCCAATTATGTGAGTTTTTTGTTTTGTTTTTAACCCAAACAACAATATTTTTGGTGTTTTTTTAGATTTTGTTTTAACTAGAAACACCTTCCAAAAAATTTGAGACATGGGGAAGAATAATTAATATACTTTTTTATTTAATAAAATAAAAAATTAAAAATGCTTGATAAATTATACAAAATAAACAGATAAAATCGGCATGTATTCATTATTATTTTTATTATTATTATTATTATTATTAGCATCATCATT
>NC_084735.1:75285771-75303271 GCF_033978785.1 Entelurus aequoreus
AATAAAAACAATGCGGACGTTAAAAGATTAAAATATTTAGCTGAAAGCTAAGGTGAACATAGAAGTTTTCAGTCTAGTTTTAAAAGTAGTCAGAGTTGGGGAAAGTCTGACATCTTCAGGAAGTTTATTCCAGCTATTTGTTGCATAGTGACTGAATGATGCTCTCCCTTGATTTGAGTTTACTCTGGGAACCGCTAACAGATTGGTCTCAGAAGATCTTAGTGATCTAGAGGGCTTATATAGTGGGAGCATATCAGTGATATACTTGGGCCCTAGACCATGTAGTGATTTATATGTGAGCAGGAGGATTTTGAAATCAATTCTCTGATGTACAGGGAGCCAATGTAAGGATTTAAGAATTGGTGTAATGTGCTCACATTTTTTGGTCTTTGTTAGAACTCTAGCAGCAGCGTTCTGAACAAGCTGTAGCTGCCTGACAGTTTTTTTGGGAAGACCTGCAAGGAGACCATTACAATAGTCTAGCCTACTGGTAATAAAGGCATGTACAAGTTTTTCAAAGTATTGAGCTGACATGAGCCCTCTAAGTCTTTTTACATTTTTGAGGTGATAGTAGGCCGATTTTGTTACTGAATTGATGTGACTGTCGAAATGTAAATCAGAATCTAAAATAACCCCAAGATTTCTGGCTTTATTTGAGGTTTTCAGGGACAGTGATTGAAGGTGTTGGATGACTTTAAACCTTTCTTTTTTAGCACCAAAAACAATTATCTCAGTTTTATCTTCATTTAGTTGTAGGACATTTTGGCGCATCCAGTGTTTGACTTGCTCAATGCACTGGCACAGAAGATCTATGGGGCGATAGTCATTTGGTGATAGCGCTACATAGATTTGGGTGTCATCGGCATAGGAATGATGGTCAATGTTATTATTTTGCATGACTTGTCCTAGTGGAAGCATATAGATTAGGGTTGTCCGATAATGGCTATTTGCCGATATCCGATATTCCGATATTGTCCAACTCTTTAATTACTGATATCAACCGATATATGCAGTCGTGGAATTAACACATTATTATGCCTAATTTGGACAACCATGTATGGTGAAGATAAGGTACTTTTTAAAAAAAATAATAAAATAAGATAACTAAATTAAAAACATTAACATTTTCTTAAATAAAAAAGAAAGTAAAACAATATAAAAACAGTTACATAGAAACTAGTAATTAATGAAAATGAGTAAAATTAACTGTTAAAGGTTAGTACTATTAGTGGACCAGCAGCACGCACAATCATGTGTGCTTACGGACTGTATCCCTTGCAGACTGTATTGATATATATTGATATATAATGTAGGAACCAGAATATTGATAACAGAAAGAAATGGGGGGAGGGAGGTTTTTTGGGTTGGTGCACTAATTGTAAGTGTATCTTGTGTTTTTTATGTTGATTTAATAAAAAAAAAATTAAAAAAAACCCCAAAAAAACCCGATAAAGATAATAAAAAAACCGATACCGATAATTTCAGATATTACATTTTAACGCATTTATCGGCCGATAATATCGGATATTATCGGACATCCCTAATATAGATGTTAAATAAAGTCGGCCCCAAGATTGAACCTTGGGGGACTCCACACGTTACGTTGGTTGGTTCCGATACAAAGTCACCAATGGAAACAAAATAGTTCCTATCTTGTAGATGTGACTTGAACCAGCTTAAAACTGTGCCTGAGATCCCCACCCAGTTTTCCAACCTGTCCAAAAGTATTGAGTGGTCGACAGTGTCAAATGCAGCACTGAGGTCCAAAAGCATTAATACTGAAGTTTTGCCAGAGTCTGTGTTTAGACGGATGTCATTCATGACTTTAAGAAGGGCCGTCTCTGTGCTATGAAGAGGTCGAAATCCTGACTGGAAGTTGTTGTGGCAGCCAGTAGAAGCCAAGAAGTGATTTAGTTGTTGAAGGACAACTTTCTCAATTATTTTACTTATGAATGGTAGATTTGAAATTGGTCTGTAGTTGTTGATAACAGAGGCATCTAGGCTCCACTTTTTTAGAAGAGGTTTAATGACTGCAGTTTTGAAAGCCTTCGGGAAATTGCCCGATTGAATAGAATTATTAACTATTTGCAATACGTCTGTTGATAGGCAGTCAAAAACATTCTTAAAGAAGTTGGTAGGTGTGAAGAGCTGCACTTTACTACATTTGTTTACAGTGTTGCTTTGTGTGCAAGTTCTTAAATTGAATTTAACTTACCTGAATAATATCCAGTGTTGTGGTATTTCAATTAACTGGAATCCAGTGGGCTGTGGGGCCCTATTGTAGTGAATCACACCTGAGACATCATAAATTAATCAAATCTTTATTGGACATGTGAAAGTAAACAATGTGATAAAGAACGTTTTACATCAATCAATCTAGGGATCTAGATATCTGGTGAGGACACTCCTCACTCTTTTGCCTTCACCTTCATTGTCCATTCGTTTTTGGTGACTTTATATACTTTGGACCTAGACGTTGAGTAATATCGTGACATACATGGCGGACAATAACTGATACAGTCTGCTTTGCCAGTCCAAAAGCATTCGCCGTTTTCTGTAGTCTTCCCTGGAGGGCCAGGTAATACAAAGCACACGCTACCTTTTTTATCACATCCACGGGTGACCGCATTCTCGTTGTCTCTCCTTCGACAAATGGACGAAGTTTTTCGGTAAGTAGAATCACAGCTGACCTGGACATTGGAAAGTTCTCTTGTCGTTTGAGAAGTGTTGTATCCCAAATAGCTGCAATCGCTTTCTCTTAAGGTATTCATGTGTGATTTCCACAAGCGTCTGTACAGAACGAAGGAGAAACACGGGCATGTCTGGATGACTCACCCCCATCTTTCCAGTGGGTGGCTCCAGTTGTTACAAAGCTGGCTGTGGCGCGGCTAATTTTCTGATGTCACTTCCTCTCCAAACTCCGTTTATAAACGGATCGGTGAGTCCACACAGAGCTAAGAGCCGGAGATTCAAGAAATACACTGCGCACTCACCCGTGTAAAAAATTATCCAAGGAGGGGAACCTTAAACGATGGGTTAGTAGCGCCGAAACGGGGCTTAGGCTAAATAATTATTTGTTTAAGGAGTTATCCGGCTTAATGTAGACAGAGCCTTAGCTTTCTAATGTAAGACAATAGCGTCAACATGCCATAAACAATTATTTCCCTAAAAACGACTTTTATTTGGATCAGTCCTTATTGTGTTTGGCAATGGATCAGTTAATAATATAATGCGTTATTACGTTTGCGATGTAGCTTGTAGCGTAGTTTACTGTATAGCCGGCTTGAGCCTCTATTTTATTTATTGTTTACAAGGGTTCGAAGCAGCAGCGGTGAAAGTATTGACATGATATAGAATAGAACAGAATTTTATTGATAATATACACATGTGCACGTCCAGGATTTAGCATTGGATTGATTGATTGATTGAGACTTTTATTAGTAGATTGCACAGTACAGTACATATTCCGTACAATTGACCACTAAATGGTAACACCCGAATAAGTTTTTCAACTTGTTTAAGTCTGGGTCCACGTTAATCAATTCATGGAGAGAGGAAGACTCGTCATTAGTAACAGATTTGCAGCCGGGCTTTCTTTTTCTGTCTGCCGCGTCATCTCCTCCTTGGTTCTGACAACATCTGGGTTGTTGTGTTGTGGTGAAAGTCAAGTAAAAATTAGGTGGCTGGGCACGAAAGCCCAGTCAGCGAGCAGGGGCGTGGTAAGGAGGGCCTCATTTGCATCTAATAACTCTTGTCCCTTAAAACCAACTGTTTTTAGAAGCAGTCAAAAAGTCACTTAAAGATAGGTCATTATCAATCAATCAATCAATCAATGTTTATTTATATAGCCCTAAATCACAAGTGTCTCAAACTCACAAGTGTCTCAAAGGGCTGCACAAGCCACAACGACATCCTCAGTACAGAGCCCACATAAGGGCAGCAAAATCCATGCAAAATTTTGACCAAAGAACCACCGTTACATATTATTATGTAGACCAAAATTATAAAGTGCAATGACGATAAAGATGTATTCAATTCTATTGTCTTTATGTTGGTAAATCAATGGTAAGACACGAGGTTATGAAAAAAATGTTAAATCAACTTTTCAAAATTAAACACAAGAAAAGTATTTCTACAACTATTTTTACAAGTTGCCGTATTTTCCAGACTATAAGGCACACTTAAAATCCTTTTTTTTCCCTCAAAATTCGACAGTGCGCCTTAAAACCCGGTGCGCCTAATGCAGGGGTCGGCAACCCAAAATGTTGAAAGAGCCATATTGGACCAAAAATACAAAAACAAATCTGTCTGGAGCCGCAAAAAATTAAAAGCCATATTACATGTGTCATGAGATATAAATGTAATTAAGAGGACTTAAAGGAAACTAAATGAGCTCAAATATAGCTACAAATGAGGCATATGCGATATGTACATATAGCTAGCCTAAATAGCATGTTAGCATCGATTAGCTTGCAGTCACGCAGTGACCAAATATGTCTGATTATCACTCCACACAAGTCAATAACATCAACAAAACTCACCTTTGTGCACTCATGCCCAACGTTAAAAGTGTGGTGGACAAAATGAGATAGAAAAAGTGGCATAAAACACGTCCTAGAAAGTCGGAGAAAGTTATACATGGAAACAAACTATACGGCGAGTTCAAGGACCGCCAAAATTAGTAGGACAAAACGGCGCTCGCCAAATACTCGAATCAGTGAAGCATGTTTAATATAAACAGTGTGATTTATAACAATTAGCGAGGTTTATGTCATGTTTGTCCTCCCACAGAAAACATTCTGAAACAAAAAAATTGATTTTTTTCCCCTCATCTTTTTCCATTCTTCATACATTTTTGAAAAATCTCCAGAGAGCCACTAGGGCGGCGCTAAAGAGCCGCATGCGGCTCTAGAGCCGCGGGTTACCGACCCCCGGCCTAATGTAAGGAATAATTCTGGTTTCGCTTACCCACCTCGAAGCCATTTTATTTGGTACATGGTGTAATGATAAGTGTGACCAGTAAATGGCAGTCAAATATAAGAGATACATGTAGACTGCGCTATGATGGCAATATGACTCAAGTAAACAACACCAACATTTTATATGTTCCATTGAAAATATAGAACATATACACACGGCGCTCAAAAATCTATCAAAATGTTTTAGTACGACTTTGGTAAGCTATGATGTGCTTCAACATACGAGTATTATTATGGTGTGTGTATAAGGTAAGACGGTGTGTGTATAAGGTAAGACATATTCTCTGGCATTTTGTTTCGCAATATTATGCAAAAGCACCTTTTCTTACCTTCTGGTACCTGCTGATCTGTATTTGGGATCTGCATAAATCCTGAAAAATTGTGCACATTTGCCTTTGTAGTCCTTGCCGACCACGTAGTCGATAAGCTTCTTCTTTTTCTCTATCTTCTTGTTATGGGACATTCATCCTCCGCTGTTGCCATTTCTAATATAAAGTAGCGTAAAGTTTTCACTTATATCTGTCAGTAAACTCGCCATGTAAGCGCTAAAACATACCGGTGTAGTGAGTTTACATTATTCACCCAAGGAACTTTAGTTATTAGAGAGTTCCGGTTGGACGGTTTTTTCCCGGGACACTTTTCCGGTGTTGTTGTTTCCGGATGAGAAGATGCTGCTCCGTTATTGATTGAAGTAAAGTCTGAATGTCATTAAAACAGTTAGTTCTATCTTTTGACACTTCTTCCACTCCCGTCCTTGCACGCTACACCGCTACAACAAAGATGACGGGGAGAAGACGCTGCCGAAGGTGAGCCACGTAAATACGACCGCCCACAAAACGGCGCATCTGTCAGAAAGCGGCTTGAAGATGATCTGTAAAACATAATCTATGCAACATTTTTACCAAAGAACCACCATTACATGTTATGTAGACCACAAGGAAGTGTTTTCGATTTAGAAAAAAAATTAAAAAATATGACCCCTTTAATGCGCCCTATAATTCGGTGCGCCTTATATATGAAAAAAGAGCAAAAATAGATCGGTGCGCCCTGTATGGTCCAGAAAATACGGTATATATTGTGACTGTTTGTCCCGCGATCATTTATTGCATAAATCATTGTACTGTTACACACAAATATTGTCACTAAATCTGACTTCTTGTATCTTATGTGCAGTTCAATGCTGGAATCATTTAATATTACAGTATATCAACATAATAAATGAACAAGATGAAATGTGCAATATCAAATAAAGACAAACTAAAGACAAAGGCTGTTCAGTGCTTTTACTTTGAATGGAAGCCCTCCACACATAATCCTCTGCAGTCATCTCAACATGACCTCATCATCGCTCATGAATCATCTGAACTTAATGTTACTTTTAAGAAAAGGCGCACGGGAGGATTTGTAAACTTCCCATTTGGTCCTCTTTGCCAATGTAAATATTTCAGGCATTGAGGACCCAAAACTGTGATTAATTCATCTTGGTTTTTAAAAGCTTTAACGGGGGTATCATTACTCGGGGCTCGGTATCTCTGATCCTGCCCAGAGGAGGGCAATCATCCTGCTTGTAGGTCTTTAGCCATTTACCCATCCTGCTTTAAAAGTAGTAGAGTCACTTGGTGAGATGCCGTCTAAAGGTTTAGTTCTCTGATTCAGTCTACATATTGTGCAAGAGAGAGATCTGTACCGGTCTTAACTGCCAAAGTTTTGTGATTTTCCAACACGGACCAAAGATTCCCAGAGTTCAGATGGTATCGTTCCAATATTTTGGTACCGGTACCAAAAGTATTTCGGTACTTTTCGGTACTTTTCTAAATAAAGGGGACCACAAAAAAATTGCACTATTGGCTTTATCTTAACAAAACAATCTTACGGTACATTAAACATATGTTTATATTTGCAAAAATAGTGAACATACAAGACAACTTGTCTTTTATTAGTAAGTAAACAAACAAAGGCTCCTAATTTAGCTGCTGTCGTATGCAGTAACATATTGTGTCATTTATCATTCTATTATTTTGTCAACATTATGAGGGACAAGTGGTAGATAATGAATGATTAATCTACTTGTTCATTTACTGTTGATATCTGCTTACTTTCTCTTTTAACATGTTCTATCTACACTTCTGTTAAAATGTAATAATCACTTATTCTTCAAATTTGGGTATCAATCTGATACCAAGTAGTTACAGGATCGTACATTGGTCACATTCATAGTCCTCATGTGTCCAGGGAAATATTTCCTGAGTTTCTACACATAATATAAATTTAAAAAAAAAAACGAAAGAAGATTTTGTGATGTTAAAAAATATCGACGTAAGTAAAGTAGTACCGACTAGATACGCTATTGTACGTGGTATCATTACAGTGGATGTTAGGTGTAGATCCACCAATGGCGTTTGTTTAAATTGTAGCATCCCGGAAGAGTTGGTGCTGCAGGGAATTCTGGGAATATGTAGTTTTTATGTTGTGTTGCCGTGCAAATATTCTTCCAAAATGTGTTTGTCCTTGTTGTTTACTGTGGTTTCACTATATGGCACATGTTTATGACAGTATTGGCATTATTCATACTGCCACCCTTAGTGTGACATGTATGGCTGTTGAGTAAGTATGCACTTCATTCGCTCGTATGCAGTGTGTCCAAAGTCAAGATGCTTGTGTCATTAGTTCAATATCAGGCAAAATGAAATCTGGGTTAGGGTTTGTTAATTACAGACTATATGTGTCATGACTTGGACTATGGAGCAGTTTCCTGCGTGGATTGTTTTGCCGTGGTGCAAGCGAACCAGACTGGACATCGGATGAAGGTAGATACATGACTTAATCTCTTACTAAAAAGTACCAAGCACAAGGCGGAGACACAAAACTGGCTGAAGAACAAAAACTTACACTTCACATAAACTATGGACATGAAACAAAAGAACTGCTAAACGTGACATGAATAAACAAAAACTTACTTGGGAAAAGCATGGAAACGAGCATGGAACAATGGCATGGAATACAAGCATGAGTGACAAGGGTAATGTCGCCAGGCCGACCAACAGAAAATGACAGGCTTAAATAATAGTGACATGATTGGCAACAGGTGCGTGAGTCCAAATGAATCAGGTGAAAATTAATGGGTTGCTATGGTGACAAAAACAATGGAGCGTAAACAGAAACTAAAATAGTCCAAAAACCAAACAGAACATAGCCAAACAAAACATGATATAAAGACATGACAATATGATTTGTGACTTTTTAATGTAAAACGTACCAAACTCGCCACAAAACTGACAACAAGATTGAATTTGCAAAAATTAATTTAAAGATTGTAAATTGCCAACAATCCCACGTGGGTGCTCGAGTCCCGAAGCACCCACGTACAAGAGCCCTGTTCCTCGATGAATTTGACGGACAAGGAGTCTTTTCGTATACAGGTTTTCAAAATGCCTCACGATGACGCTAAAGACGGGCTTGTTAAACCAGCAACAGAAATAACAGCAAGGAGATTATAACGGGAAACGAAGGAAAGGGGAGTGGAGCTGGCAAAAAGTCGGAAATTGGTGGAGATGAGTCACTGCAGAGTAGGAAACAGATAAACAAAATGGAAGCGAAGAAGAAGTGGAGGTTACGCTGCACCTGGCAAGGGGTCAGCGAAGCACTCTGCACGCATAACCAGGTTAATAGGGAGGCGGGCGGGAGCCTAGATGGGCCTGATGGGAAAAAGGAGGGAGGAGTGGGTTGTTTTTGAGTGAAGCTTTAGAGGAAAGTAAAAGTGGGGGGAAGGAGGAGAGGGCCAAATGGAATGATGGAGGAAGATTTTATTTTGTCTGCCTTCCTATTTCCTTTTACTTCCACCCGCCCCACCCTACGCCCTCCTTGCCTATTTTAATCTGACTAAATAGGATAACCTGCTCTTCATAAAAAATGGATGCCACTTCATTCGTCGGGACCCGCCGGCTGCGCCCCCGGAGGATTCGGGCCCGGCCAAGCACGGGGGATCTCGATTGCCAAAAATCACTGGCCGTAATTAATTACCCCGAGCTCGCCCGCGCGGACGCCGCCCACACGACCTGGCGTCCCATCACGGTGCATCTTCAGCCCGGCCCAATTCCCATCACCGAGATGAATTCAGCAGAAAGAGTGATTCCGAGGTGTAAGCAGAAAACAAGAATGAAATGGGAGGGTGTGTGTCTGTCTGCTTGCTAGGCACTGTCAGTAGCTTTTTAGCCAATCACGTGGGAGAGTTTGTCAAGCAGGAGATTGCAGTCTAAAATATTAATGTAGCACCCCCGCTTACACCCCACCCACGCCTCCACCACCAGCACCACCAAACCTCCTCGCAAGACCGAGCGAGCCAGCTCCTGGAAGGGACACTCGGCCGTCAATATTTCATGAGGCGGGCCCAGACACGGGCAGGCGCTGCTGGGCCGCCCGCCCTCCCCTGCCCCCTTTAACGGTACACGCACCAGGCAGCCACCCCCCCCCCCCCCCCTTTAATGTAGCCGACTGTGGTGAAGGTAAAAGTGGGGAGTGGGAGGGGGGGGTGATGGCCATGCACGGGTGAGAAAATATCTTGGGCCTCCTAAAAAAAACTGAAGAAGTGTGCTAAAGTTGCGTACAGAACTCAAGGCGATTCGAAAAGATGTGAGGTTAAGGGGTGGGTATGAAAGGCGGGCGGGTTCTAAGTCTTCAGAACCCCTCCAAGGTGTGGACCGCTGCTGCCGAACAAGAGAGTCAATAAGTCAGGCGTTCAGGGAGACGAGAGGCCGCCCGCTCTGAGCAAGTTTAGCCGCTTACGCTGCAAAAAAACAAAAACCCTCAACTCATACATGCAGACTTGATTTACTCTGAATTTATGTTCTTGGTAACCCTGAAGGCCTCACTGGACAACGTGGTGTTCAATCAATCAATCAATCAATCAATCAATCAATCAATCAATCCTCTAATTTAGTCAACCTTTATAATCAGCCCATTGATGGAAGAGTGAATTGACGTTCATCTTAAGGGAGTCGGCTCCAACGCATGACCATATTACTATTCAAATATAGAAATGCTACCTAACAATGCGTTGGCAAACAGGTATCAAATATTTATGCATATCCATCCATCCATTTTCAACCGCTTGTCCCCCTCGGGGTCTGGTCTCAAATATTTAACACATTGTCTGCAAATTTGGTGAACACCAGTGACGTGCGGTGAGGTTCATGGCTGGTGAGGCACTGACTTCATCACAGTCAGATTTACAAACATATGAACCCTAAAGAGTATCTTATTCACCATTTGATTGGCAGCAGTTAACGGGTTATGTTTAAAAGCTCATACCAGCATTCTTCCCTACTTGGCACTCAGCATCAAGGGTTGGAATTGGGGGTTAAATCACCAAAAATTATTCCCGGGCGTGGCGCCGCTGCTGCCCACTGCTCCCCTCACCTCCCAAGGGGTGAACAAGGCGATGGGTCAAATGCAGAGGACAAATTTCACCACACCTAGTGTGTGTGTGACAATCATTGGTACTTTAACTTAACTTTAACTTTACACATACAAACTGTAGCACACAAAAAAGCACATTTAATAAAAAAAAACGTTATTATTCTTACCTTTACTTATAAATGAAGTCCATGCGCCGCTGTTGTGCTGGATTAATGCACCCCCGCCGTAGAATGCACCCCCTGACGGGAGTGTTAAAGCCCACACTTAAACTTTCCACGTGCAAAATGTAATCTATTTAAAAAAGGTATTTAATAAGAAGCCAAAAAGTGCAAAAACAATAATGTTCGTGTTGGAGGAGTTGTGAATGAATGAAATATGAAATCCGTGCTGCAGTCTGCAGGTGTACCTAATGTGGTAGCCCAGCAATCATTCACAACTCCTCCAACACGAACATTATTGTTTTTGCACTTTTTGGCTTCTTATTAAATAACTTTTTTAAATAGATTCAATCTTGCACGTGGAAAGTTTAAGTGTGGGCTTTAGTTGATACAACACTCCCGTCAGGGGGTGCATTCTACGGTGGGGGTGCATTAACCGGCACAAGGAGGCGGGATTACTGCGAGCCTCAGCCAGTGCGTCTTCGCAGCCGTTTTATGATTGCTCAGCACAAGAAATACTTACACACATACAGTTGTTGACAAAATACACTGTACATTATATGCCTCAGCTAACTAAACTATGGAAATGTATAATATAGTTCATATAGCAATACGATCTCACTGCACAGCAGGCCAGCAGTTAGCCGAGTCCGCAATCCATGGTGAGGCACAACGCAGTGACGTGCCTCAACTGGCTGCTGATCACCGCAAGTCTCTTCTCAGTATTTGAACGGCAAATGCGAAAATTCAGCGATTTTGAATAAAAATAATCTAAAACTGGTGAAGTTAAATGGAAAATAACGTTATAGTATAATCACTGGATACATATAACAATTTAATTTTTTTTTTTTCATTTTACATTTTTTTTCTTTACATGATGGCACGTGAGGCCCCGCCTCGCCTGCCTCCAGTGACTGCCCTTTATAGGTCTTTAGCTGCTCTGCTGATCTATTTCTGGTGCCAGGTTCCTGTAACCCAAAATGAAACACCAAAGGTCAAAGTTGACAATTATTCCAGTCGAGAATAATTTTCGCAACAAACCTCAGGAAGTCATACCTCATATTAAAGATAGTGACCAGTACTTTTTAAGACTTGAATTATTGTGTTTATTTGTTTGCCTCGTCCTTCACTTGAAGCGTGGTTGAAGAATGCGCTACTGACCCGATAAGACCCGATAAGTCAGAAAGAGAAATCGATGATACAGTATAGTGTTGTCCCAATACCAATATTTTGGTACCGGTACCAAAATTATTTTGATACTTTTCAATACTTTTCTAAATAAAGGGGAACACAAAAAATTGCATTATTGGCTTTATTTTAACAAAAAATCTTAGGGTACATTAAACATATGTTTCTTATTGCAAGTTTGTCCTTAAATAAAATAGTGAACATACAAGACAACTTGTCTTTTAGTAGTAAGTAAGCAAACAAAGGCTCCTAATTAGTCTACTGACATACGCAGTAACGTATTTAGTCATTTATCATTCTATTATTTTGTCAACATTATTAAGGACAAGTAGTAGAAAATTAATTATTAATCTACTTGTTCATTTACTGTTAATATCTGCTTACTTTCTCTTTTAACATGTTCTATCTACACTTCTGTTAAAATGTAATAATCACTTATTCTTCTGTTTGGATACTTTACATTAGAGGCAGCATAGCTCGGTTGGTAGAGTGGCCGTGCCAGCAACTTGAGGGTTCCAGGTTCGATTCCCGCTTCCGCCATCCTAGTCACTGCCGTTGTGTCCTTGGGCAAGACACTTTACCCAGCTGCTCCCAGTGCCACCCATACTGGTTTAAATGTAACTTAGATATTGGGCTTCACTATGTAAAGCGCTTTGAGTCACTTGAGAAAAAGCGCTATATAAATATAATTCACATCACATTAGTTTTGGATGATACCACAAATTTGGGTATCAATCCGATACCAAGTCGTTACAAGATCATACATTGGTCATATTCAAAGTCCTCATGTGTCCAGAGACATATTTCCCGAGTTTAGAAACGTAATATACATTTTTAAAAAACGAAAGAAGATGTTGTGATGCCAAAAATATTGACGTAATCATAGTAGTATCGACTAGATACGCTCCTCAACTTGGTATCATTACAGTGGATGTCAGGTGTAGATCCACCCATGGCGTTTGTTTACATTTTGACGCCGGTGAGCTACGGTGTGTAGTGAAGTATGTCTAGCTATTCCTCGTCCTGCAGGGATGATACTTGTAAGAAACTTACTTTATTCGTCGCCATGGAGGCGAGGATTAGTGATTTAGAAGTAGCTAAAACACTGCAGACTGGGGCTGGACTTTAGCCGCTAGCTAGCAAGCCATGTTTTAAAGCACCTCTTCCTGAGGGCGTTTCAGTGTTATAACTTCACCTTTATCGTTAGTTTTTAAGCAACAATGCGTCCGTTCTCCCTTTTCTGTCTACACCCTGTGTCTGCTTGTAAGTACTCCGTGATTGTGCGCTGCCGAACATGCTCGTCTGCTTGTAAACCAGCAATGACACGTCGTGACGACAACAGGGGGGGGTCATTGTTGAGACAATGACCCAAAAGTATGCTTTGTGGTATGAAAATGTAGCTTTTGATAGGTCATAGATCACATTAAGTCATACCTTATATTTAGGATATCAGGGCTTTCCAGATTTGTTCTGGTTTTGTGAATACAGTATGAAATAAATACAGTACATAAAATCCGGTGAAGAGCTCAGCAAACATATGAAGTGATAAAGATTGGTTATCTACGATGTGTATAGTTTGTTCCCACTCCTGATAAACCAGGGGTGTTAAACTCAGTTTAGATGGGGGGCCACATGGAGAAAAATCTACTCCCAAGTGGGCCGGACTGGTGAAATCACAGCACGATAACTTAAAAAGAAAGACAACTTCAGATTGTTTTCTTTGTTTAAAAAATAATGGGTTTTTTTACACTTACATGTTACGGTTAATAGAATTCTATCTTTATTTGCCGTTATTTATACTTTTTGAATAGATTATGTGATCATGTTCATCAGTCAAGTCATTGGTGTTAATTTTCAATTTATCAAGATAAAAAAATTATATCAAAATCAAATTACAGGATGTTATTTTTGTAGTTTGGTAATTTTCCTCGACTGGTGCACTAACATCATGTGGTTTATTTTTTTTAATATATGTAGCATAATCTACAAAGATACAAATAATTGCTATTGCGACATCTAGTGGACACATTTAGAACAGCAGTTTCTTTCATTCAAAAATTTCGGCTCATTTTTAAACTCGTGGGCCGGATAAAACCTGTTCATGGGCCTGATCCGGCCCGCGGGCCGTACGTTTGACGCCCCTGTGATAGACTATTCTTTTGGTGGAGGTCTGTGCTTTACTCTGTGCCTTTCTAGTGTATTCTGCAGTGTATATAAGGTGACCTGGAGCACAGTGTGAGTGAATAAAGACACTATTTGGCTTGAGTGTGTGCGTGTGTGTGGTTGGATTGAGGGACATGAGGGGGGCCCCCCGAAAGCCCTTTAGAGCCCTGGTCTCCTGACCTCTCACCTCCCCCAGAGCCCTCTGTGGATCCTGACACCTTAATAATAGATGTGAAAAAGAGGGAACAACTTTCTCACCTGCACACACTTCTCGCGAGAGGCTCACACACACACACTTATTGATTTTGTTAACTGAGTCAATGTGGACATGTGATGTGGGTTAACACATCTTATCACACTTCTGACTGTCTTTGCTCAATAATGATGTGCAATATTATGTTTTCAACATATATTTTTGTATAGAAATTTGCAAAACTGTCATATTTTGGTGGTTTGGAGGTAAAGGTATATCGTAAGGATATATTGTCTTTGTAACAGTCCTCATTATCAATCAATCAATCGATCAAAGTTGATTTAAATAGCCCTTAATCAGTGTCTCAAAGGGCTGCACAAGCCACAACGACATCCTCGGCTCAGATCCCACATCAGGGCAAGAAAAAACTCAACCCAATGGGGACAACGAGAAACCTTGAAAGGGGCCGCAGATGTGGTGACCCACCCCTACACTCCCTGGGTGATCGGTGCAATGGATGCCGACTGATTAAAAATATAGAATATTTTGCTCTTATTTTTCATTCACGTTGCTAGCAAACTGTTTATGTCTATTAATGTTCTCATTCATCCAGGTCATTTTAATCTCAGGGCATTCAATCGATAATTACTGGACTGTTTGGTAGAGATGCTTCAGAGTCGGCTTCATCAGTTCATGGTCATAGACTTAGATTGGTCAGATCTAGTCTTAGATTTGATTGGTTGTCATGATCTGTGGCCGGATCGTGTTTTGTTTAGTAATGTTCTGTTAGTTTTGGACTCCCTTTGATCCTGTTTTGTGCACTTCTGGGTTTGTTTTGGTTACCTTGTGTACTAATTGGTTTCACCTGCCTCTGATTAGTGTTCGGCACGTTCACCTGCTGCCGAGCACTAATCAGAGAGCTATTTATTCACGTTACTCGCCACACTCGGTCTGACGTCATTGTTTGCTGTATGCAACAGTCACGTTGGTATTTCTTGTTTCTTGGCTTCGAGTTCATGATTCAAGTGCTAAGTGGTTACCTTAGCTTTCCGTGTGTTAGGCACGCTAGCCTTTTGTTGTTTGCCTGTTATTTTGTAAGTTGGATTAATTATTAGTAATAAATCATATCCTACCTTCACGCTTTCATCCGGAGTTGTCCCTTCTGCATTCCTGGGAGAACGACCCCGCATAAAGATGCGACCCCGATTGTGACATTGGTCAGATCAAGTCTAGCGGCTGGTGCCTTTACCTCAGTAGGCGTCATCAGTTCATGCTCATAGACTTAGATTGGTCAGATCTAGTGTAGCGGCTATAGTGCCAAAACCCCAAATATTTATACTCCAAAAACCAGGAGGGTGTGCCTGGGCAAGGATGGTTTCGCTCTATTGTAATGGGAAAAACAACTGTTTTGAGGCAAACTAGCAACCCTAGTGTCAAAGCCAACGACAGTCGTTGAAGTGTAATTGGCATTAAAGGCCTACTGAAATGAATTTTTTTTATTTAAACGGGGATAGCAGATCTATTCTATGTGTCATACTTGATCATTTCGCGATATTGCCATATTTTTGCTGAAAGGATTTAGTATAGAACAACGACGATAAAGATTGCAACTTTTGGTATCTGATAAAAAAAAGGCTTGCCCCTACCGGAAGTAGCGTGACGTAGTCAGTTGAACATATACGCAAAGTTCCCTATTGTTTACAATGATGGCCGCATGAAGTGAGAGAGATTCGGACCGAGAAAGCGACAATTTCTCCATTAATTTGAGCGAGGATGAAAGATTTGTGGATGAGTAAAGTGCAAGTGAAGGACTAGTGGGGAGTTGAAGCTATTCAGATAGGGAAGATGCTGTGAGAGCCGGGGGTGACCTGATATTCAGCTGGGAATGACTACAACAGTAAATAAACACAAGACATATATATACTCTATTAGCCACAACACAACCAGGCTTATATTTAATATGCCACAAATTAATCCTGCATAAAAACACCTGCGTGTTTGTTACGCTATCTCCTAGCTCCTCTGCTAGCTCCTAGCTCCATAGAACACGCCAATACAATTCAAACACCTGATCAACACACACAATCACTCAGCCCAAAAGACCGTTCACCTAACCCAAGGTTCATAAAGCTTATATATTTTTAAAAAGTTACGTACATACGCAAAAAAAAGTTGCGCACTTACGGTCAAGCGATCAAATGTTTAGAAGCCAAAGCTGCATACTCACAGTAGCACGTCTGCGTCTTTGTCATCCAAATCAAAGTAATCCTGGTAAGAGTCTGTGTTGTCCCAGTTCTCTACAGGCGTCTGTGTATCGAAGTCAAAAGTCCTCCTGGTTAGAGTCTCTGTTATTCGAGTTCTTCCATCTTGACTGCATCTTTCGGGAATGTAAACAAAGAAGCGCCGGCTGTGTACTGTTGTTGCTGACTACGTTCGAAAAATACGTCCATTTCGCACCGACAACTTTCTTCTTTGCTTGCTCAGCTTCCTTCTCCATAATGCAATGAACATGATTGCAACAGATTCACGAACACAGATGTCCAGAATACTGTGGAATTATGAAATGAAAACAGAGCTTTTTCGTATTGGCTTCAATGTGGAAGGCATACCCGTGTTCCCCGGTCTACGTCACGCGCATACGTCATCCTCAGAGGCGTTTCGAACCGGAAGTTTAGCGGCAAATTTAAAATGTCACTTTATAAGTTAACCCGGCCGTATTGGCATGTGTTATAATGTTAAGATTTCATCATTGATATATAAACTATCAGACTGCGTGGTCGGTAGTAGTGGGTTTCAGTAGGCCTTTAAAGTATTGTGTGGCAGGACGATCGCTCTGATTCGACTACTACCAGTCCAAAATAGTTGGAATCAACCACGTTAGCATTCCATTCTGTTGTAAACAAATGGCATTCTGGTCACCTTCTGTGAACAGAATGTTTCTAAATACTGTTCAGCGATGGTTTTTCAACCTTGACATAGATGGCTTCCCTCACTCCTTTTGTACCATCCATCCTCCCTGTCCAGAATCTGTACATTCATGTTCTCAAATGAGCCCTGTTTCTCACTGAGGTGCAGGTCGACAGCTGAGTCAATGTCAATTGAGTTTTGGACATGATGTTGAGTTTTGCCAACCAGAGGTGCTAAGATGTTGGCCACATATTTACAATATTGTATATCACATAGTTGATGCTTCTGACAATGGGTCTGAGGGGAGCCCCATTTGTGTGTATTTTTGGAAGGCCATAAATGCCAGGAATAGTTGCCCTTTGTTTACAACTGAATGGAATGCTAACGTTGCGGGGATTCCGACCATTTTGGACTGGTAGTAGTCCATCCACAGCGACCGTCCTGCGACACGATACCTCAATGCCAACGAGGGGAAATTACACTTCAGCGACTGTTGT
>NC_084735.1:75308271-75333271 GCF_033978785.1 Entelurus aequoreus
AAAGTGTGTTAACGCCAACACTGGTTGACAGTATAACACAATAAGTCACACTTATATTCTGTAACATTCACAGTTTTGGAAAAAAGTGCAGAGGTAGAAATATTCAAAATAACTTCTTGTATATAATCTATACATAAATAATGCCTCAAAACAAGTTCATTAAATTCAAACAAAAAACAGCAGACGAGCTCTCACAGCTGTTTTGTGCTTTGTAGTTTCGATATGGGCTTGTAGATCGTTGGCCCCTTTATTTGCCACATATATATATACGTTGCTGCTTTGCACACAGTGCATTCTGCTTTCCATGTGTCACGGCCAGGACGAAAACACAGATACTTTTCCCGCAAATCATCCGTGAAGTTGCATTTACGTGTCGGCTTCTCTCTTGTGTTCTGTCTGTCTCTCGACTGTCTCACTCTCTGTCTCTGCCCCTCCCTCACAAATGTTGCTGTGTGCGCACTCCTTCACAATTTGTTTTGTTTTTAACCCCTTCTTAACCCTGGACGTACATTGAAAATACATACAACCCTAACTCAAAATACCGGACATTTGAGGCATTTAAGAATCCCCGCCCGGACAGCCCGGACAGCCCCGGAAAAGAGGACATGTCCGGGGAAAACAGGACGTATAGTCAGTCTATGCTAAGTACTGTATAAGCATACCAAAAGTTTGCACTTTATCCATAATGTGTTATATACTCCCACAAGGCTTTTTAAAATAGTACACCCTTAACGGTATACCTAAATGTAATATTCTTCAAGATTTTTACAAAACCACTATTAGCATGTTAGCCTTTTTAATTGAGCTCATGTAATCACCCTTAGCATTTGTTTTCTTCACTCAAGATAGTAGGTAGCATAACCACTGTTAGACTTAGACAAAATGTATTGATCCACAAGGGAAATTGTTCAATTATAATCATTCTTATACAACTAATTCAAATTTTTTAGCATGTTAGCATAGCATGTTCATTTCATTTCATTATAGTCTATACGCGATTTCCTTTATTCAAGTTGTGAGCATAACAAGTTGCTCAAAAAGGTTCATTATGTCCTCTTATTCATATACTCTTTAAAATGGGATTGTAATCAGACCATATTTTTTGGTATATTAGATGGAATAGGTAAGGATTCCATTTAATATACCGAAAAATATGGTCTGATTACAAGAAAATGGTAAAGTGTGAGCATAACAACGGTGACAAGGTTAGCATCTTAAGTCCTGTTAGAGTTTTCAAAATCCATATAATCGTATTACGTCCTGGGTATGACGTTAAACTACATCCAGGCATGAGATGGGAGGTTGTGTGTGGGGTTAGTGAGTCCCAACTAACGTCTATAAAATGCACACAAAGAACCGTTTGCACCTTCTCTTGTGACTGGCGGGCGGTCAGCGCCATAAAGCTGAGCGGGTCCCTGGGTAATTGGGGTGCGGACAACCAACAGGACAGACTAAGTTCAACAGCCCAGTAAGGCAATTAGTCTAGGAGAAGGATCTCTGATATAAAATACCCCTTCCAACCCGCACCAAGCCAGCGTGGAAGGTGTAGGCTAATAACCAGCATGAAGAGTACGCCAAGAGAGATTGTTCACTATGGCAGAAACATGCTGAGGCTTTCGTCCAGCAGTGGACTGACAACGGCTGATGATGATATAATCGTAATGGGGCTACATTGTTTGATTTCGTTTTTATAGTACAGTAGTTTGCATGTAAACTGTTAGCATGTTAGCATTTTAGCTAGTCTCATTAGGCTTTTGACATAGTGCCTGTCTACGAGTGTTTTTCATCATGCTAGCACACTAGATGTTAGCATTTAATTTGCATTTTTACGCTTCAAGAGTAAATTATTAATGAAATGTGAGTTATTACCAGAGATGTCCGATAATATCGGCAGTCCGATATTATCGGCCGATAAATGCTTTAAAATGTGATATCGAAAATGATCGGTATTGGTTTCAAAAAGTAAAATGTATGACTTTTTAAAACGCCGCTGTGTACACGGACGTAGGGAGAAGTACAGAGCGCCAATAAACCTTGAAGGCACTGCCTTTGTGTGCCGGCCCAATCACATAATATCTACGGCTTTTCACACACACAAGTGAAAGCAAGGCATACTTGGTCAACAGCCATACAGGTCACACTGAGGGTGCCCGTATAAACAACTTTAACACTGTTACAAATATGCGCCACACTGTGAACTCACACCAAACAAGAATGACAAACACATTTCGGGAGAACATCCGCACCGTAACACAACATAAACACAACAGAACAAATACCCGGAACCCCTTGCAGCACTAACTCTTCAGAGACGCTACAATATACAGCCCTGCTACCCCCTAACCCCTCCACCTCAATCCCGCCCACCTCAACCTCCTCATGCTCTCTCCAGGGAGAGCATGTCCCAAATTCCAAGCTGCTGTTTTGAGGCATGTTAAAAAAAATAATGCACTTTGTGACTTCAATAATAAATATGGCAGTGCCATGTTGGCATTTTTTTCCATAACTTGAGTTGATTTATTTTGGAAAACCTTGTTACATTGTTTAATGCATCCAGCGGGGCATCACAACAAAATTAAGCATAAAAATGTGTTAATTCCACGACTGTATATATCGGTATCGGTTGATACCTCATTTCATTCGGCACAGTCGAGGCTGGCATACCAAATTATGGCGTTCTTTTTTTTTGTGTCAAAATTTCTGCTCGAGTTTTTTTGTCTCCAGTAATGACAAATCACTTGCCTTGTTCATGGCGTATTTAGGACACAAGTAGAGCCTGTGAGGTCACATGGTGACGACATGCAGAGTGGATGATGCCATCAGCGTGCAGTGTCAGCATCTATTTCCATTCGCCCGCATGCATGAGTAGTGCTTGTTTTTCTTGCCTACTACTACCGTGGTCGTATAATGTGTCCTCATGACAGTGACGTGCAGTCAGGGGAGGCAGGTGAGGCAGGTGAGGCGGGGCCTCACGTGCCATCACGGAAAGAAAAAAAATGTAAAAAGAAAACAAATTAATTAAATTGTTATAGGTATCCAGTGATTATACTATGAAGTTATTTTCCATTTAACTTCACCAGTTTTAGATTATTTTTATTCAAAATCGCTGAATTTCCACATTTGCCGTTCAAATACTGAGAAGAGACGGTGCGGTGATCAGCAGCCATGGATTGCGGACTCGGCTAACTGCTGGCCTGCTGTGCAGTGAAACCGTATTGCTATATGAATTATATTATACATTTCCATAGTTTAGTTAGCTGAGGTATATAATGTACAGTGTATTTTGTCAACAACTGTATGTGTGTAAGTATTTCTTGTGCTGAGCAATCATAAAACTGCTGCGAAGACGCACTGGCTGAGGCTCGCAGTAATCCCGCCTCCTGGTGGTAGAGAATGGACCCCCGCCGTAGAATGCACCCCCTGACGGGAGTGTTATATCAACTAAAGCCCACACTTAAACTTTCCACGTGCAAGATTGAATCTATTTAAAAAAGTTATTTAATGAGAAGCCAAAAAGTGCAAAAACAATAATGTTCGTGTTGGAGGAGTTGTGAATGACGGCAGGGGCACAACATTAGGTACACCTGCAGACTGCAGCACGGATTTCATATTTCATTCATTCACAACTCCTCCAACACGAACATGATTGTTTTTGCACTTTTTGGCTTCTTATTAAATAACTTTTTAAAATAGATTCAATCTTGCACGTGGAAAGTTTAAGTGTGGGCTTTAGTTGATATAACACTCCCGTCAGGGGGTGCATTCTACGGCGGGGGTGCATTAATCCAGCACAACAACAACTTCATTTATAAGTAAAGGTAAGACCATAATAACGTTTTTTTTATTAAATGTGCTTTTTTTGTGTGCTACAGTTTGTATGTGTAAAGTTAAAGTTAAGTTAAAGTACCAATGATTGTCACACACACACTAGGTGTAATGAAATGTGTCCTCTGCATTTGACCCATCCCCTTGTTCACCCCCTGGGAGGTGAGGGGAGCAGTGGGCAGCAGCGGCGCCGCGCCCGGGAATAATTTTTGGTGATTTAACCCCCAATTACAACCCTTGATGCTGAGTGCCAAGCAAGGAAAAATGCTGGTATGAGCTTTTAAACATAACTGCCAATCAAATAGTGAATAAGATACTCTTTAGGGTTCATATGTTTGTAAATCTGAATGTGATGAAGTCAGTGCCTCACCAGCCATGAACCTCACCGCACGTCACTGCCTCATGATGCATTACTTGAGTAAAATAAAGGAAACATACACCAAAGAGAGCCAAAGCACACAGAATTCCATAAATAGTCACCTTCTTTATGATTAATATTCAAAAGGGTCCCTGTCCTGAACCAGACAAGCACCAGATCAATTATGACTCTCCGAGTGGGCATTTGCCAGGTTTTTACTCCCCAAAACAAACGTCGTAAATTTATCATGGTTGCTACCACCTCGCAAACAGGCGGCTCTAATCGTATGCTTGGGGGAGTTCCTTCAGACGGATGGGAAATATATCAAATATTTACTGTTGGGCGCTAGCTCGCAGTGACACACACACGGCATGAATTTAACATGGCCGCCGTCGAGACAAAAGGCAGGGTTGCCCGCCAGAAGCCAGAGCTTCCTGGAGTGCACATGGGCCGAGCCGGGCCGGGCCGGGCCGGTACGGGCTTGGCTTTAATAGAGACCGATGTGCAGTGTGTGATCTGGGCCGGGCCTCAAGGCTGCGCCAGTGAGTCGCATGCAAGCTTGTGGCGTCTCTCGGCACGCAGGCTTTTATTTCCTGTATGTGCGCCCCGAGCCTGCACGTGTGTGTGCGTGTGTGTGTGTGTGTGTGTGTGTGTGTGTGTGTGTGTGTGTGTGTGTGTGTGTGTGTGTGTGTGTGTGTGTGTGGGTTTTGCCTTAAATTACAGGCGCTGTTTGTTGAGTGGTCCAGTGGAGCGCGCAGTGACAGATGATGTAAATTATTAATTGCTTTCCTGTAGCTGAGTGTGGTGGGCCTTGTCCTCCTTCTCTTTCTTCCGTCTTTCTCCCTCGCTTACCCTCTTTGTCTCGCTCCTTACCCTGTCTTGTTTTTTTTTTGTTTTGTTTCGGTGCCCACCGTCAGCCATATTTGTTTAGTAAAGTCTTTAGCCCGGCCCCCAAACTAAATTTTTTTCTGCCAAATATGCAGAAACAAAATGATTCAATTGACACAGTTTTCTTGGTTTCATGGTGTACCTTTCCTAAAATGTCCATCCTGAACCGTCCCAATTTTGTAAGCTGCACTCCAACCGAAAGACTGTCACTTCCGTATTTCGGTCGAATTCTAGAGCAGTGGTTCTTAACCTTGTTGGAGGTACCGAACCCCACCAGTTCCATATGCGCATTCACCGAACCCTCCTTTAGTGAAAACTAAAATGTTTTTTTTCAAATTCAAGACACAGTTGTATGTTTTTGGTAACACTTTAGTATGGGGAACATATTCTAAGCAACAAAGACTTAATTTAGAGTTATTTGGTTAGGGTTAGGGTTAGAGCAGGGGTGTCAAATGTACGGCCCGCGGGCCGGATCAGGCCCATGAACAGGTTTTATCCGGCCCACGAGTTTAAAAATGAGCCGAAATTTTTGAATGAAAGAAACTGCTGTTCTAAATGTGTCCACTAGATGTCGCAATAGCAATTATTTGTATCTTTGTAGATTATGCTACATATATTAAAAAAAATAAACCACATGATGTTAGTGCACCAGTCGAGGAAAATTACCAAACTACAAAAATAACATCCTGTAATTTGATTTTGATATGATTTTTTTATCTTGATAAATTGAAAATTAAAACCAATGACTTGACTGATGAACATGATCACATAATCTATTCAAAAACTATAAATAACGACAAATAAAGATATAATTCTATTAACCGTAACATGTAAGTGTAAAAAAACCCATTATTTTTTAAACAAAGAAAACAATCTGAAGTTGTCTTTATTTTTAAGTTATCGTGCTGTGATTTCACCAGTCCGGCCCACTTGGGAGTAGATTTTTCTCCATGTGGCCCTCCATCTAAAATGAGTTTGACACCCCTGGGTTAGAGGGTTAGGGTTATAATAAGGCCTTGCCGAATAAGGCATTAATAAGTACTTAATAATGACTAGTGAAGAGCCAATATGTTACTAATTTGCATGTTAATAAGCAACTAATTAATGGTGAATATGTTCCCCATACTAAAGCGTTACCATGTTTTTTTACTAGTGCACAAAATGAACCGTGCATGAACATCACCTTGTTCAAACAACAAAACCAACACAGTGCATAAACTCACAACAAATTACACAACTGCAAATCAGTGTGACTTCTGGTGTTGCGGTATCCGTAATACGCCGATAGGGAGAAGTTTTTATTCAAACGATGAGTCGGGTGTGTTTTGACCTCCGCCGAACCCATGAGCCCGACTCACCGAACCCCTAGGGTTCGATCGATCCCAGGTTAAGAACCAACTGTTCTAAAGCCTTTTTCTTACAGAGATCCTGCAAAAAAATCACAACTTAAAATGTTTATTGTCATATATTAGTCTGATTTCTCAACTAGTTTGCCTCAAAATGAGCATTCTATAGCCCAGGGATCCACAGGGGCCGGGCTAAATATACATATATACAGTCGTGGTCAAAAGTTTACATACACTTGTAAAGAACATAATGTCATGGCTGTCTTGAGTTTCCAATAATTTCTACAACTCCTATTTTTTTGTGATAGAGTGATTGGAGCACATACTTGTGGGTCACAGAAAACATTCATGAAGTTTGGTTCTTTTATGAATTTATTATGGGTCTACTGAAAATGTGAGCAAATCTGCTGGGTCAAAAGTATACATACAGCAATGTTAATATTTGGTTACATGTCCCGTGGCAAGTTTCACTGCAATAAGGCGCTTTTGGTAGCCATCCACAAGCTTCTGGTTGAATTTTTGACCACTCTCATTCTTGACATATTTGGTGCAGTTCAGCTAAATGTGTTGGTTTTCTGACATGGACTTGTTTCTTCAGCATTGTCCACACGTTTAAGTCAGGACTTTGGAAAGGCCATTCTAAAACCTTAACTCTAGCCTGATTTAGCCATTCATTTACCACTTTTGACATGTGTTTGGGGTCATTGTCCTGTTGGAACACCCAACTGCGCCCAAGACCCAACCTCCGGGCTGATGATTTTAGGTTGTCCTGAATAATTTGGAGGTAATCCTCCTTTTTCATTGTCCCATTTACTCTCTGTAAAGCACCAGTTCCATTGGCAGCAAAACAGGCCCAGAGCATAATACTACCACCACCATGCTTGACGGTAGGTATGGTGCTCCTGGGATTAAAGGCCTCACCTTTTTCTTCTCCAAAACTTATTACTGGGTATTGTGGCCCAACAGCTCAATTTTGGTTTCATCTGACCACATAACTTTCCTCCAGAAGGTCTTATCTTTGTCCATGTGATGTCAGATGAAACAAAAATGTAGCTGTTTTGGCCACAATACCAAAGTCCTGACTTAAACGTGTGGACAATGCTGAAGAAACAAGTCCATGTCAGAAAACCAAAAAATGCGCCTATTTTTGAAGATGATCTGTAAAACATAATCTATTGAACATTTTGACCAAAGAACCACCATTACATGTTATGTAGACCACAAGGAAGTGTTTTTAATTCAGAAAAAAAAAAAAAAATATGACTCCTTTATTGCGCCTTATATATGAAAAAAGATAAAAAATAGACCATTTATCGGCAGTGCGCCTTATAATCCGATGGATTATAAAAAAATACGGTACATGAAAACAGTCATTGAGTACAACAATGATGAATGAGATCAGGTGGAAACTGCTTGATCAGAGTAATAGATAGATAGATATAGATAGTTCCCTCAGGAAGGAATAGGTCTTAAATGTATTTGTTTGTGTATTTTCACATAGAACTCAGCGAAGCAACACAGAATCCCGCAATCAGACAGAGAAAAAACACACTTACTGCAATATTCCGTTTGGTTTTGTTCTGCCGAAAAAGGAACAGGTGTCTAAATCCTGGGTCTGTTCTACTGTCTCTGACGTGGCAATTTGACAGGATCTCTGTATGAAATCGTCGTAAAAGTCTGAAGGGGTCAAAGTATGACTGTCTTTCCCTGCAAAGTGGTGTCATTAAAGTAAAAACAGAGAATGAGCATCCAGGATCAGATCCAAAGACCATTCTCAGTCCATGATCATGGGAGATGTCCAAGGCGCGACACGGATGGCTGAAACATTTATGACATTTTTGCGGTGAGGTAATTCTTTTTTTTTTTCTCAGGGCCGCTTACCGTCTGCAGGTATGTTGTCACCTCCGCCTCCAACCATACACATGACCATGCGGCGTTTCAGAGGGGACGGTAAGTGGGTGCGTGTGAGCTCGCGCTGGGGGCCATTTGCAGCTGGGGAAAAATGGACAAGCCGCGGCACTCAAGAGGGTGACCCCCCTGCCTTTCCGTGTGCACCGAGCGTAATCGGCCCTGAGCTGGCAGCTGAAGACCGGAGAAGTGTTGTGGTTTTTTATGCATAGAGGGATGCAATCTAGAGTGCACGGCTAAACAACCGCCAACCGCACTAATAGTGAGAGAAATAGTGAACTTTGGATGTAGACTGAACTATCTCCACAGGAGAGCTAAAGTTCAACTCAAGGGTGACTCTTTGGGGCAATCAAGTTGAAGACTACAGCAGGGTTTCCCATACAGTCATTTATTTCTTATGGCACTTGGTCACAAACACATTATAATGGGACGGTCTGTAAATGTAGCTTGTCATTACAACTCTGTGCTGTAGGTGGCGACATGCGTCTCCGCTTCTTAACACACCTAATGTGCACCTGGTTAGCCAGAGAATGAGGCCCTGTCTACATTAAGCCGGATAACTCCTTAAACGAATAATTATTTAGCCTAAGCCCCGTGTCAGCCACACTAAACCATCGATTAAGGTTCCTCTCCTTGGATAATTTCTTGAATCTCTGGCTCTTAGCTCTGTATGGACTCATTGATCGTTTACAAACTGAGTTCGGAGAGGAAGTTACATCAGAAAGACCGTGCCCCACACAGGAAGGGACGTTAGAAAGAACTTCATAACCGGTTTCGTAACTCAGAGATAACGACTGGAAAGATGGGGGCGAGTCATCCAGACATCAGGGGTGTCCAAAGTGCGGCCCGGGGGCCATTTGCGGCCCGCAGGTAATTATTGAACGGCCCCACGGCACAAAAAAATAAATAAAAAACATAAAAAGTGGTATAAAAGAGCAAACAGGTGAAATGTAACAAGAAAATGTTGCATTATTTACTCTAATAACACAAAGCTGCCGTGCAGGCTGTTTCTTTCTTTAAAAAATAATAATGACTCAAAATCAATGACATTATGAATTATTGACCTATTCAAGGCTCCATTTACTTCACATTAAATATTCCACTTTGAGATATTTTGGGCGGAAAATGTTGCATATTTTTTGGTTGCCATTTAAAAAACAAAGTTTTTTAAAGAAGGGCCTAAAACGAACAAACAAAAAACATAAACAACAATAAAACTTATAATTGACGGATGGATCTGAAGTTGATCTTGAGACTATTGTGGTAGAAGTTAAAAAAAATGTTGGATTTATTTTTTTAAACTTTACTGAGCAGTACCCTTTTGGATCCCCAATAATTTTAGTGGGACTTTTTTTTTTTTTTTTAAGTGTCATTGCTCAAAAAAATAATGAATTAAAATCAATGTTGTTATGAGTTATTGACCTTTTTAAGACTCCAATTATTATATAATCTGAAATATTCCACTTTAAAATGTTATTGGGGGAAAATATTGCATATTTTGTGTTTTTTTCCATAAAAAAAACACGGTTTTCCTTGACAAAAATGGCATACAACTTAAATCTTTAAAGCGTTATATTGACAGATAGACCTAATGTTGATCTAGAGATTTAAACCTTGAATAATAATAATAATAATAATAATAATAATAATAAATAATGACACATTTGTAATATTTTTTTTGACCAAAACCTTTTGGGGTCCCCGGGATCAAGTCTGAGTTAAGGCCTAAATGTATCTTTTTTATACATATATTGTATTGGTTTTTAAAATAAAAAATATCAAAATGGCCCCCGCTTGCTTTGATTTTTCAGTGTGCGGCCCTCAGTGGAAAAAGTTTGGACACCCCTGTCCTACATGTACAGAGGTTTGTGGAAATCACACATGAATATTTTAAGAGAAGGAAACGCGCGATTGCAGCTACTTAAGATACAACACAGCAATGTTGAGCGACGGTTTTGGATAAGCCCTCGAAGAACGGCAGCCTGGTGGGATATGTTTGTCAACGAGTGTGCGTTGTGTCCAGGTCAGCTGTGATTCTACTTACCGAAAAACTTTGTCCATTTGTCGAAGGAGGGACAACGAGAATGCGGGCTCCCGTGGATGTGATAAAAAAAGGTAGCGTGTTTTTTGTATTACCTGGCCGACGAGGGAAGACTACAGATAACAGCGAAGGCATTTGGACTGACAACGCAGACTGTATCAGTTATTGTCCGCGATGTATGTCGAGCGATTACTCAACGTGTAGGTCCAGAGTATATAAAGTTTGCTAACAAGTGGTTTACTTTCACATGTCCATTAAATATTTGATTAATTTATGATGGCTCAGGTGTGATTCACTACAATAGGGCCCCACAGCACGCTGGATTCCAGTTAATTGAAATACAACAACACTGTATATTGTTCAGGTAAGTAAAATGTATTTAAAAACTTGCACACAAAGCAACTATGACGTGTGCATTTTCCGCACATGCGTACCAGGTCGCGTTGCGCCTCATCGATGAAACAATGTAAGCCTCTCCCGCTTTATCACTTCTCTACAGAATTTCCTCTCTGGTCAACAAAAGCACCTTGAGGATTCTGGCGGGAACTCTCGTTCAACCCTTTTTCGATTACGCATGCACCTCCTGGTACCCTAGCACCTCCAAAACCCTCAAATCTAAACTCCAAACATCTCAGAACAAGCTAGTCAGGTTACTTCTAGACCTCCACCCCAGATCCCACCTCACTCCTACCCACTTCTCTAAAGTGGGCTGGCTCAAGGTGGAGGACAGAGTTAAACAACTTGCACTGAGCCTAGTCTATAAAATCCGCTACACCTCCCTGATACCGAAGTACATGTCAAACTACTTCCTTAACGTAAATGACCGCCATAACCACAACACCAGGGGGTGCTCCACTAACCACGTTAAACCCAGATTCCGAACTAACAAAGGTCTTAACTCATTCTCTTTCTATGCCACATCAATGTGGAATGCGCTCCCAACAGGTATAAAAGAAAGGGCATCTCTATCCTCCTTCAAAACCGCTATAAAAGTTCACCTCCAGGCAGCTACAACCCTAAACTAACACCCTCCCCGGATTGCTAATAATCAAATGTAAACAATCAAATGCAGATTCTTTTTCTTATGCCTTCTGATCTCTCTCTCTCTCTCTCTCTCTCTCTCTCTCTCTCTCTCTCTCTCTATGTCCACTACCCCCCCCCCCCCACCCCCCCCCACCCCACCCCCCCTCCACACTCCTGATTGTAAATAATGTAAATAATTCAATGTGATTATCTTGTGTGATGACTGTATTATGATGATAGTATATATGATAGTATATATCTGTATCATGAATCAATTTAAGTGGACCCCGACTTAAACAAGTTGAAAAACTTATTCGGGTGTTACCATTTAGTGGTCAATTGTACGGAATATGTACTTCACTGTGCAACCTACTAATAAAAGTCTCAATCAATCAATCAATCCTTATCTTTGTACCGCCCCCCACCTTTGTGAACACTTTCTAATACATGGACTCATTGACCCATTGGACTTGTCTGCCATTTTTGCTATGAAGAAAGTGAAGAATTCTTTATCAAGGCTCACTTTTGCAGAAGCTCGTTCTTGGAGACACCCGCTCGTGGTTTTTACAAAACGCGAAACTGACTGATTGACAATGCTTTTGCGGGAGTGAGGCCAACATTTACTTGTGACCTGCAGAAGGGTGACCAGGACAGCGGAGAAGATTATCGCCCATCCTCTGCTGGGGTTATCAAAAAGGGGGCGAAAAGGTGCAAGACGAGAAAAGCAGTCCAGTCCAAGGGAGCAGAGTCGAAGAATGCATGAGTTTGCAGTGATTACTTCGTTAAAGGTTTGTTTGATTGACTTTTAACTTTTATTATTTCCCATTTAAGTATTGTCTTTGTATTATTTGTATTAATTAAACACCTGTTTGCTACGGAGAAAAACACGCTACTTGTAAACGGCGCGTGCAACTGCAACAAACATGGCATCTTAGATGGAAAGTTAAATCATGAAATGCATCTTTACCCGGGCAAAAATGACACAAAGAAGTTGTAGACCTCCATGCTTTTCCAAGTTTCCATCTGTTTTGTCGCGTAGAATGGCGTCTGGAGCACAATCGTTAGCGACCGACGTAATCCTTGATATCACTTGACCAATCTTTTTTTGATAAAGTATAGGGATCTATTCCAATGCAGTTTGTTGTCAGTTTTTTGCCTATTTTGTACTCGGATAGTTTGCACGCTGCTTTGTGTACAACAGCCATCTTAGCTTGGTCGATCGCCACTGATTTTCACTTCCGAGAAGACGTCACGAATACCAACTATCCATCCATTTTCTACCGCTTGTCCCTTTCGGGGTCGCGGGGGGTGCTATCTCAGATGCATTCAGGGCGGTAGGCGGGATACACCCTGGACAAGTCGCCGCCTCATCACAGGGCCAACACAGATAAACAGACAACATTCACACACTAGGGTCAAATTAGGGTTTCTAATCAACCTATCCCCAGGTGCATGTCTTTGGAGGTGGGAGGAAGTCTGAGTACCCGGAAGGAACCCACGCAGTCACGGATAGAACATGCAAACTCCACACAAAAAAGACCCTTGGCCCGGGGATCGAACCCAGGACCTTCGTATTGTGCCAACTATTCTACACTGATCTCTAAATAAACTCTACAAAAGACCCGACCTCTGACTTTTGAACAAAAAAACGTGTGTATCTCAGCTTACAAGCTTATTTGGTTCTGTGACAGAGCTCTTAACTCAAAACAGTCCGGTATGTTTTAGTGGCAGTTCTACGCTCCAACTGCTTCACCAAGTTAGCTAGCTGCACGCACTGTCATGTTTTCGATGATTTTTTTCCTTTAATTCAATTAATATCATCCAATTATTCTCAGGACTGTACTTCACACTCACTTTCTTCATTCCCACAGCTGGAAAAACAAAGTTATGTCTATCTCTAGATATAGGCTAATGCTAGCGAGTAAGACCGGATGTTTTAGTCCCGGGGTGTCAAACTCATTTTAGCTCACGGGACACATTCAAATTAAAATTAAAATCATGGCATTAAAACTAAAAAAATAAAGACAGCTTCAGATTATTTTCTTTGTCTTACTTTGGCCAAAAATAGAACAAACACATTCTGAGAATATTACAGTAAAAATATAGAAAAAAATACCGGTAGCGGTAAAGTTTAGATCCATGAAGGAAAGAAGAAAGTTAATGAATGTTTATAACTGAATACATTTAAATATGCATAAAAATGTGTTTCCTTTTGTATTAATTTTTTTAAAGAATTAATTTTAAGAACAATTATGACAACCTTTTTCCAAAACACAATATAGAATGTGAGATATTAGGTCAGGATGGCCGAGCGGTCAAAGGGGCTGCATTCAGGTTGCAGTCTCTAAAGAGGTGTGGGTTCGAATCCCACTTCTGACAGAGACTTGAAGATCCTTACTCTAATGAATATCCAGACAAGCTACTTGTAACATAGTAATTTGCAACCCATTTGAAGTAGTCTTTATCCCCCTAGAGGGGGGGGGGGGTTACCCACATATGCGGTCCTCTCCAAGGTTTCTCATAGTCATTCACCGACGTCCCACTGGGGTGAGTTTTTCCTTGCCCGTATGTGGGCTCTGTACCGAGGATGTCGTTGTGGCTTGTACAGCCCTTTGAGACACTTGTGATTTAGGGCTATATAAATAAACATTGATTGATTGATTGATTGATTGATTGATTGATATAACAGGATAATGCATACATTTATCATTTGTTTTCAAAACGATTACAAAAAAGTGGGACCCCGAAAATTTACTGTGGGACCCCATTTTTATGACTTGATGGGGTTTTCTTAGCGCCAACACTGATGGAGTATTGGCGTGTGCAAAACAGCTGCAGGCGGTTGTGGCCTGCGGGCAGGTTCTAATACTAATCAAATATCATCTCGAGGGCCATAGATAATTAATTTTTGCGGGCCGGATATGGTCCACGGGCCTTGACTTTGACACATTGGTTTTAGTCGAATCCTACGGAGTTCCCTGTGACATTCACTACGCCAACTAATGACGTAACTCAAATTTTTGCTTGCAACTTTAGTAATAGTTTGCAGAAAGACAGCTCGTATCTCAAAACACTCTTAAGTTGAGGTACCACTGTTTTCCTATGGCGTCCATTACATCCATCCATCCATTTTCTACCGCTTGTCCCTTTCATGGTCACGGGGGGGTGCTGGAGCCAATCTCAGCTGCATTCGGGCGGTAGGCGGGGTACACCCTGGACAAGTCGCCACCTCATCCGTCCATTACAATTACATACAAATACTTCATTGCCAATCATGCAAATTTGACAGTGACATCATTAAAGGCCTACTGAAAGCCACTACTACCGACCACGCAGTCTGATAGTTTATATATCAATGATGAAATCTTAATATTGCAACACATGCCAATACGGCCGGGTTAACTTATAAAGTGCAATTTTAAATTTCCCGCCAAACTTCCGGTTGAAAACGTCTATGTATGATGACGTATGCGCGTGACGTCAATCGTTGAAACGGAAGTATTCGGACACATTGTATCCAATACGAAAAGCTCGGTTTTCATCGCAAAATTCCACAGTATTCTGGACATCTGTGTTGGTGAATCTTTTGCAATTTGTTTAATGAACAATGGAGACTGCAAAGAAGAAAGTTGTAGGTGGGATCGGTGTATTAGCGGCTGGCTGCAGCAACACAACCAGGAGGACTTTGACTTGGATAGCAGACGCGCTATCTGACGCTAGCCGCCGACCGCACGGATGATCGGGTGAAGTCCTTCGTCGCTCCGTCGATCGCTGGAATGCAGGTGAGCACGGGTGTTGATGAGCAGATGAGGGCTGGCTGGCGTAGGTGGATAGCTAATGTTTTTAGCATAGCTCTGTGAGGTCCCGTTGCTAAGTTAGCTTCAATGGCGTCGTTAGCAACAGCATTGTTAAGCTTCGCCAGGCTGGAAAGCATTAACCGTGTATTTACAGGTCCATGGTTTAATAGTATTGTTGATTTTCTGTCCAGTCAGGGGTTTATTTCTTTTGTTTCTATCTGCAGTTAAGCCCAACGCTATCACGTTAGCTCCGTAGCTAAAGTGTTTCGTCGATGTATTGTCGTGGAGATAAAAGTCACTGTGAATGTCCATTTCGCGTTCTCGACTCTCATTTTCAAGAGGATATATTATCCGAGGTGGTTTAAAATACAAATCCGTGATCCACAATAGAAAAAGGAGAGAGTGTGGAATCCAATGAGCCAGCTTGAACCTAAGTTACGGTCAGAGCGAAAAAAGATACGTCCTGCACTGCACTCTAGTCCTTCACTCTCACGTTCCTCATCCACGAATCTTTCATCCTCGCTCAAATGAATGGGGTAATCGTCGCTTTCTCGGTCTGCATCGCTCTCGCTGCTGGTGTAAACAATGGGGAAATGTGAGGAGCCTTTCAACCTGCGACGTCACGCTACTTCCGGTACAGGCAAGGCTTTTTTTTATCAGCGACCAAAAGTTGCGAACTTTATCGTCGATGTTCTCTACTAAATCCTTTCAGCAAAAATATGGCAATATCGCGAAATGATCAAGTATGTCACATAGAATGGATCTGCTATCCCCGTTTAAATAAAAACAAATTCATTTCAGTAGGCCTTTAAGTCATCCCATAATTGTATGAAGTCAGCCAAAACCTTCATAGATCATACACAGTCAACAGCTGAGAGGAAAAAAACAATAAGTGAAAGCAACATACGCTATCCTACATGTTTGAGAACACACACAGCAAATAGAGACAGAGAGTCTATTGATTCCTGGATGAACATCGATCACATGCACAATTAATTGTTCTTTCAGGCGTAGCGATCATCATCCCACTTCAGTCGGCCGATCAATACGGAAGGACGAGGAAGCCAGAACCTTTGTTGAGACATGCTAACAGTACATTGCACATCTGTAACCGTGTGACCGTAGAGGATGCAAACTCACTGGCGATTGGAAATATCATTGCATCGCCTCAATTTATGATATAAATTGTGTTGTAAAAAAAACCTTACAATATATTTTTTTCCAAATATTTTCTGTAGTTTTTTTGTTTGAACATAATATGCTGTCTGTTTATTGAACTGTGTATGCTTGTCATCCCACTGTGTCGTATTGATCAGTTAGCACAGTGTTGTCTCCCCGTATTCCAGTTAAATGGGAAATTAAAGCGAACTGTCACACAATTCTGCACTGCAATCTCATCAATAATTCATCCTCCTCCTCCCGCACACACAAACGCAGGCGCACACGCTTCATAGAAACGCGATGGGATGTCGAAGAAGAAAAAAAAGTTTGACAATAGCACGCGCAGACAAGTAAAGAAAAATGACATATTTACAAAGATCTTATTTCCCTTATGAAAAACGGATAGCAGGCCCAGGCAATGATCAACAAATAGCTTTGAATGCATTGAGTTTTTGACAGTGTTGACTTTGTGTTTATTTGGAACATGCATGCATACAACATGATACATCACAATTTCCAGTTTCTCCATTCAACATGTTCGAAAAGGAGTAGGAAGAAGCAGGGCTTATTTAATCCTACCCCTTTTCCTTTACATAGCAGTTGCTAAAACTTTTGTTCACTTCCTGTGAACAATTTATTCACAACATACTCCATAACTAATAACATTAAAAATAAATAATAATTAGTGAAGTAAGTTATATTTCATATGGCGAGATGAGTAAGATTATCTAGAAAATGAATGGATGGATGAGATGAATTCAGAATGTTTATCATGGTTCTTCTTCTTTGTACTTTGTAAACACTTTAAGTTTGAATAGTTTCTTGAAGTGGATCATATTAGTACATTGTTTGATTTCTTTGCTTAATCCATTCCATAATATAATCCCACACACTGATATACTGAAGGTCTTAAATGTTGTACGTGCGTAAAATTTAAATTACATTTTTCTCTAAGATTATATTTGTCCTCTTTTTTTGAGAATTGTTGCATATTCTTGGGTAGCAGATTGGAGTTTGCTTTGTGCAAGTATAGACAGCTGTTGTATTTTTTTTACGTGCTTTTCCGAACATTTGTCAACATTTTTATCATGAAAACATTCTGAAGAAATATGTTATTATGTAACATTACAAATCCTTCCTCAGAATAACATTTATTTTTTCTTGTACCATGTTGACATCTTTTTCCCTCACATTCCGATTTTATTCATGTGAGATTCCGACATTTTTTCTTTTAAAACAGTGACTTTATTTTTGTTGGCTTGTTACTTAATTATTGTGAGATTGGGATTTTAATCTGGTCAGATTTTTATTTTTATTTTTTACAATTACAATTGCCTGCCTGTTGTCGTACACTTAAATAATACGTTTTTCAATTTAATTTCAACATTGGCCGCCATACGAGTGCTGATTTCCTTTATTTTATTTTATTTTATTTTATTTTTTTGTTGTTGATTTCAATATGTATGCTGGTGTTGTCACTACCAATATTTTGGTACCGGTACCAAAATGTATTTTGATACTTTTCGGTACTTTGATACTTTTCTAAATAAAGGGGAACACAAAAAATTGTATAATTGGTTTTATTTTAACTACAAATCTTACGTTATATTGAACATATGTTTCTTATTGCAAGTTTGTCCTTCAATAAAATAGTGAACATGCAAGACAACTTGTCTTTTAGTAGTAAGTAATCAAACAAAGGCTCCTAATTAGTCTGCTGACATATGCAGTAACATATTGTGTCATTTTTCATTCTATTTTTTTGTCAAAATTATTAAGGACAAGCGGTAGAAAATGTATTATGAATCTACTTGTTCATTTACTGTTAATATCTGCTTACTTTCTCTTTCAACATGTTCTATCTATACTTCTGTTAAAATGTAATAATCTCTTATTCTTCTGTTATTTGGATACCTTACATTAGTTTTGGATGATACCACAAATTTAGTATCAATCCGATACCAAATAGTTACAGGATCATACATTGGTCATATTCTAAGTCCTCATGTGTCCAGGGACATATTTCCTGAGTTTATAAACATAATATAAATAAAAAAAAAACGAAAAAAGATTTTATGATGCTAAAAAATATTGATGTAATAATAGTATCGACTAGATACGCTCCTGTACTTGGTATCATTACAGTGGATGTTAGCTGTAGATCCACCCATGGCATTAGCGGTGACGCCGGTGAGCTACGGTGTGTAGTGAAGCATGTTTAGCTATTCCTCGTCCTGCAGGGATGATACTTGTAAGAAACTCACTTTATTTGTCGCCATGGAGGCGAGGATTAGTGATTTAGAAGTAGCTAAAACACTGCAGACTGCGGATGGACTTTAGCTGCTAGCTAGCCATGTTTTAAAGCACCTCTCCCTGAGGGCGTTTCAGTGTTATAACTTCACCTTTATCGTTAGTTTTTAAGCCAAAATGCGACCGTTCTCCCTTTTCTGTCTACACACTGTGTCTGCTTGTAAGTACTCCGTGATTGTGCGCTGCCGAACATGCTCGTCTGCTCGTAAAACCAGCAATGACACGACGTGACGACGACAGGAGTGTGGAGGGGTGGGGGACCGGTACTTTTTAGAGGCGGTATAGTACTGAATATGATTCATTAGCATCGCGGTACTATACTAACACCGGTATACCGTACAACCTTAATGTATGCTTAACCATACATCATAAGAATATTTATGCAGATTGCTATTATAATTAATGTCCTTTTAACAACAAAATACTGCCTCTCTAAACCCCAGGCCCTGTCCCTCCTGAAGTTTGTCCCCCACCCCACAGACGGTGCCCTCTGCCAGGCTTCCAGCCTCAGAGGCGAAGCTCGATCTGATCAATAATGGATGCCGCTGTCTCCTACACTGCTGCTGAAGGGCCCGGGTACATTAGGTAATGCAGGGGCTACATTTAACTTGATGGGCTTGTTAATGCGTCCCGCTGGGGGTACGGGGCCTCCCCCTCCCTGGCCCTTTGTGCAACACGCACGCACACGCATCAACAGGAAGTGAAGGCGACAAGCGCTGACGGCCGCATGGCACGCAGTGGGTTAAAAGGTGAAAGGTCGTCAGAAGACAGTCATTCCAATATCCATACTAAATGTGTACAGTAAGTACAGTATCCAGTTGCGTTTAAAAGGGCTTCAAAAGAATGTTTGGGTATACATTTCATGGCGAAAGTTCTAATTTTGAAAAGATTACAACTTTTTTTCTGACTTTCCAAGCTAAATATTTTCTTTGAAGCGTTAATGACATTGTATTGAAATATGACTTTATTCTTATCAAAAAACGTTAATGCATTGAAGCATTTAAGTCCCATCTTAAAACTCATTTGTATACGCTAGCCTTTGAATACACCCCCCTTTTAGACCAGTTGATCTGCCGTCTCTTTTCTGCTCTTCCCCCTTTCTCCTGCGTGGAGAGGTTACTAGATGACCATGGATGATGCGCGAGCTGTTCAAAGTCGGGACCCGGGGTGGACCACTCATATGTGTATCACATACTTGCCAACCTTGAGACCTCCGAATTTGGGAGTTGGGGGGCGGGTGGGGGGGCTTGAGGTACTGGGGGATAGCAGGGGGTGTATATTGTAGCGTCCCGGAAGAGTTAGTGCCGCAAGGGGTTCTGGGTATTTGTTCTGTTGTGTTTATGTTGTGTTACGGTGTGGATGTTCTCCCGAAATGTGTTAGTCATTCTTGTTTGGTGTGGGTTCACAGTGTGGCGCATATTTGTAACAGTGTTAAAGTTGTTTATACGGTCACCCTCAGTGTGACCTGTATGGCTGTTGACCAAGTATGCTTTGCATTCACTTGTGTGTGTGTGAAAAGCCGCAGATGTTATGTGACTGGGCCGGCACGCTGTTTGTATGGAGGAAAAAACGGACGTGACGACAGGCTGTCCTCAGGTCAGCATGCGGACCTGAGTGAGGACAGCATGCGGCTGTTAAGAGGTGAAGGTTTCAGGTGAGAGAGGATGCTAAAGGCAGTGCCTTAAAGGCACGCCCCCAATATTGTTGTCTGGGTGGAAATCGGGAGAAATTCGGGAGAATGGTTGCCCCGGGAGATTTTTGGGAGGGGCACTGAAATTCGGAAGTCTCTCAGGAAAATCGGGAGGGTTGGTATGTATGGTGTATTAGTTGGGGACGTCTCCACTCAAGATGATCCCCTCTGCTGGCCCCACTATGGACTGGACTCTCACACTATTAACTAGATCCACTATGGACTGGACTCTCACACTATTAACTAGATCCACTATGGACTGGACTCTCACACTATTAACTAGATCCACTATGGACTGGACTCTCACACTATTAACTAGATCCACTATGGACTGGACTCTCACACTATTAACTAGATCCACTATGGACTGGACTCTCACACTATTAACTAGATCGGGGGTCGGCAACCCGCGGCTCTAGAGCTGCATGCGGCTCTTTAGCGCCGCCCTAGTGGCTCTCTGGAGATTTTTCAAAAATGTATGAAGAATGGAAAAAGATGAGGGGAAAAAAAATCTATTTTTATGTTTTAGTATGGTTTCTGTAGGAGGACAAACATGACACAAACCTCCCTAATTGTTACAAATCACACTGTTTATATTAAACGTGCTTCACTGATTCGAGTATTTGGCGAGCGCCGTTTTGTCCTACTCATTTTGGCGGTCCTTGAACTCACCGTCCAGTTTGTTTGCATGTATAACTTTCTCCGACTTGCTAGGACGTGTTTTATGCCACTTCTTTTTCTGTCTCATTTTGTCCACCACACTTTTAACGTCGAGCATGAGTGCACAAAGGTGAGTTTTGTTGATGTTATTGACTTGTGTGGAGTGCTAATCAGACATATTTGGTCACTGCGTGACTGCAAGCTAATCGATGCTAACATGCTATTTAGGCTAGCGATATGTACATATTGCATCATTATGCCTCATTTGTAGCTATATTTGAGCTCATTTAGTTTCCTTTAAGTCCTCTTAATTACATTTATATCTCATGACATATGTAATATGGCTTTTAATTTTTTGCGGCTCCAGACAGATTTGTTTTTGTATTTTTGGTCCAATATGGCTCTTTCAACACTTTGGGTTGCCGACCCCTGAACTAGATCCACTATGGACTGGACTCTCACACTATTAACTAGATTCACTATGGACTGGACTCTCACACTATTAACTAGATCCACTATGGACTGGACTTTCACACTATTAACTAGATCCACTATGGACTGGACTCTCACACTATTAACTAGATCCACTATGGACTGGACTCTCACACTATTAACTAGATCCACTATGGACTGGACTCTCACACTATTAACTAGATCCACTATGGACTGGACTCTCACACTATTAACTAGACCCACTATGGACTGGACTCTCACACTATTAACTAGATCCACTATGGACTGGACTCTCACACTATTAACTAGACCCACTATGGACTGGACTCTCACACTATTAACTAGATCCACTATGGACTGGACTCTCACACTATTAACTAGACCCACTATGGACTGGACTCTCACACTATTAACTAGACCCACTATGGACTGGACTCTCACACTATTAACTAGATTCACTATGGACTGGACTCTCACACTATTAACTAGATCCACTATGGACTGGACTCTCACACTATTAACTAGACCCACTATGGACTGGACTCTCACACTATTAACTAGACCCACTATGGACTGGACTCTCACACTATTAACTAGATCCACTATGGACTGGACTCTCACACTATTAACTAGATCCACTATGGACTGGACTCTCACACTATTAACTAGATCCACTATGGACTGGACTCTCACACTATTAACTAGATCCACTATGGACTGGACTTTCACACTATTAACTAGATCCACTATGGACTGGACTCTCACACTATTAACTAGATCCACTATGGACTGGACTCTCACACTATTAACTAGATTCACTATGGACTGGACTCTCACACTATTAACTAGATCCACTATGGACTGGACTCTCACACTATTAACTAGATCCACTATGGACTGGACTCTCACACTATTAACTAGACCCACTATGGACTGGACTCTCACACTATTAACTAGACCCACTATGGACTGGACTCTCACACTATTAACTAGATTCACTATGGACTGGACTCTCACACTATTAACTAGATCCACTATGGACTGGACTCTCACACTATTAACTAGACCCACTATGGACTGGACTCTCACACTATTAACTAGACCCACTATGGACTGGACTCTCACACTATTAACTAGATCCACTATGGACTGGACTCTCACACTATTAACTAGACCCACTATGGACTGGACTCTCACACTATTAACTAGATTCACTATGGACTGGACTCTCACACTATTAACTAGATCCACTATGGACTGGACTCTCACACTATTAACTAGATCCACTATGGACTGGACTCTCACACTATTAACTAGATCCACTATGGACTGGACTCTCACACTATTAACTGGATCCACTATGGACTGGACTTTCACACTATTAACTAGACCCACTATGGACTGGACTCTCACACAATTAACTAGACCCACTATGGACTGGACTCTCACACAATTAACTAGACCCACTATGGACTGGACTCTCACACAATTAACTAGACCCACCATGGACTGGACTCTCACACTATTAACTAGATCCACTATGGACTGGACTCTCACACTATTAACTAGATCCACTATGGACTGGACTCTCACACTATTAACTAGATCCACTATGGACTGGACTTTCACACTATTAACTAGATTCACTATGGACTGGACTCTCACACTATTAACTAGATCCACTATGGACTGGACTCTCACACTATTAACTAGATCCACTATGGACTGGACTCTCACACTATTAACTAGATCCACTATGGACTGGACTCTCACACTATTAACTAGATCCACTATGGACTGGACTTTCACACTATTAACTAGATCCACTATGGACTGGACTCTCACACTATTAACTAGATCCACTATGGACTGGACTCTCACACTATTAACTAGATTCACTATGGACTGGACTCTCACACTATTAACTAGATCCACTATGGACTGGACTCTCACACTATTAACTAGATCCACTATGGACTGGACTCTCACACTATTAACTAGACCCACTATGGACTGGACTCTCACACTATTAACTAGACCCACTATGGACTGGACTCTCACACTATTAACTAGATTCACTATGGACTGGACTCTCACACTATTAACTAGATCCACTATGGACTGGACTCTCACACTATTAACTAGACCCACTATGGACTGGACTCTCACACTATTAACTAGACCCACTATGGACTGGACTCTCACACTATTAACTAGATCCACTATGGACTGGACTCTCACACTATTAACTAGATCCACTATGGACTGGACTCTCACACTATTAACTAGATCCACTATGGACTGGACTCTCACACTATTAACTGGATCCACTATGGACTGGACTTTCACACTATTAACTAGACCCACTATGGACTGGACTCTCACACAATTAACTAGACCCACTATGGACTGGACTCTCACACAATTAACTAGACCCACTATGGACTGGACTCTCACACAATTAACTAGACCCACCATGGACTGGACTCTCACACTATTAACTAGATCCACTATGGACTGGACTCTCACACTATTAACTAGATCCACTATGGACTGGACTCTCACACTATTAACTAGATCCACTATGGACTGGACTCTCACACTATTAACTAGATCCACTATGGACTGGACTCTCACACTATTAACTAGATTCACTATGGACTGGACTCTCACACTATTAACTAGACCCACTATGGACTGGACTCTCTCACTATTAACTAGATCCACTATGGACTGGACTCTCACACTATTAACTAGATCCACTATGGACTGGACTCTCACACTATTAACTAGATCCACTATGGACTGGACTCTCACACTATTAACTAGATCCACTGGGCGTCCATTGCACCGGTCGCCCAGGGGGGGAAGGGGTTCCCACATCTGCGGTCCCCTCCAAGGTTTTGTCATTGTATCCCATTGGGTTTTTCCTTGCCCTGATGTGGGATTTGAGACACTTGTGATTAAGGGCTATATAAAAAAAACGTAATTACATGTTTTGAGGGGGCGGTATAGCTCAGTTGGTAGAGTGGCCCTGCCAGCAACTTGAGGGTTCCAGGTTCGATCCCCTCTTCCGTCATCCTAGTCATTGCTGTTGTGTCCTTGGGCAAGACACTTTACCCACCTGCTCTCAGTGCCACCCACACTGGTTTATATGTAACTTAGATATTGGGTTTCACTATGTAAAGCGCTTTGAGTCACTAGAGAAAAGCGCTATATAAATATAATTCACTTCACTTCACACTGTTTTTCTCGAGAAAATAAATGTTTTTTTATTTGTTAAATGTGTGACATTTTTGTCTTGAAAATAAAACTTTATAATATACGATTGTTACATATTTTCCTTTTGAAAGAATGCAACTTTATGATCATAAATTACGACTTTATTTGTGTAAGATTACTATTTCATCCTCACAACGTTACAACTTTTCTGAAAAAAATATGACAAACTTTGTAAGATTTCAACTTTTTGTCTGTAAAAACATGACACATGTCTTGAATTCCTGACTTTTTCTGTTATGATCATACGATGGCATCGGG
>NC_084735.1:75338271-75493271 GCF_033978785.1 Entelurus aequoreus
TCAAACCCCGGCCGAGTCATACCAAAGACTATAAAAATGGGACCCATTACCTCCCTGCTTGACACTCAGCATCAAGGGTTGGAATTGGGGGTTGAATCACCAAAAATGATTCCCGGGCGCGGCCACCGCTGCTGCTCACTGCTCCCCTCACCTCCCAAGGGGTGATCAAGGGTGATGGGTCAAATGCAGAGAATCATTTCGCCACACCTAGTGTGTGTGTGACAATCATTGGTACTTTAAAGGCCTACTGAAACCCACTACTACCGACCACGCAGTCTGATAGTTTATATATCAATGATGAAATCTTAACATTATAACACATGCCAATACGGCCGGGTTAACTTATAAAGTGACATTTTAAATTTGCCGCTAAACTTCCGGTTCGAAACGCCTCTGAGGATGACGTATGCGCGTGACGTAGCCCGGCGAACACGGGTATGCCTTCCACATTGAAGCCAATACGAAAAAGCTCTGTTTTCATTTCATAATTCCACAGTATTCTGGACATCTGTGTTCGTGAATCTGTTTCAATCATGTTCATTGCATTATGAAGAAGGAAGCTGAGCAAGCAAAGAAGAAAGTTGTCGGTGCGAAATGGACGTATTTTTCGAACGTAGTCAGCCACAACAGTACACAGCCGGCGCTTCTTTGTTTACATTCCCGAAAGATGCAGTCAAGATGGAAGAACTCGGATAACAGAGACTCTAACCAGGAGGACATTTGACTTGGATACACAGACGCCTGTAGAGAACTGGGACAACACAGACTCTTGCCAGGATTACTTTGATTTGGATGACAAAGACGCAGACGTGCTACTGTGAGTATGCAGCTTTGGCTTTTTTTTGCGTATGTACGTAACTTTTTTAAAATATATAAGCTTTATGAACCTTGGGTTAGGTGAACGGTCTTTTGGGCTGAGTGATTGTGTGTGTTGATCATGTGTTTGAATTGTATTGGCGTGTTCTATGGAGCTAGGAGCTAGCAGAGGAGCTAGCATAACACGTACCGTACCTACGTGCGCGTCACGTACGTAACTTTTCAAAAATATATAAGCTTTATGAACCTTGGGTTAGGTGAACGGTCTTTTGGGCTGAGTGATTGTGTGTGTTGATCAGGTGTTTGAATTGTATTGGCGTGTTCTATGGAGCTAGGAGCTAGCAGAGGAGCTAGGAGCTAGCATAACAAACACGCAGGTGTTATTATGCAGGATTAATTTGTGGCATATTAAATATAAGCCTGGTTGTGTTGTGGCTAATAGAGTATATATATGTCTTGTGTTTATTTACTGTTGTAGTCATTCCCAGCTGAATATCAGGTACCGTGAGTATGCAGCCTTGGCTGCTAAACATTCGATAACTTGACCGTATGTGCGCGTCACGTACGTAACTTTTTAAAAATATATAAGCTTTATGAACCTTGGGTTAGGTAAACGGTCTTTTGGGCTGAGTGATTGTGTGTGTTGATCAGGTGTTTGAATTGTATTGGCGTGTTCTATGGAGCTAGGAGCTAGCAGAGGAGCTAGGAGCTAGCATAACAAACACGCAGGTGTTTTTATGCAGGATTAATTTGTGGCATATTAAATATAAGCCTGGTTGTGTTGTGGCTAATAGAGTATATATATGTCTTGTGTTTATTTACTGTTGTAGTCATTCCCAGCTGAATATCAGGTCACCCCCGGCTCTCACAGCATCTTCCCTATCTGAATAGCTTCAACTCCCCACTAGTCCTTCACTTGCACTTTACTCATCCACAAATCTTTCATCCTCGCTCAAATTAATGGGGAAATTGTCGCTTTCTCTGTCCGAATCTCTCTCACTTCATGCGGCCATCATTGTAAACAATAGGGAACTTTGCGTATATGTTCAACTGACTACGTCACGCTACTTCCGGGAGGGGCAAGCCTTTTTTTTATCAGATACCAAAAGTTGCAATCTTTATCGTCGTTGTTCTATACTAAATCCTTTCAGCAAAAATATGGCAATATCGCGAAATGATCAAGTATGACACATAGAATAGATCTGCTATCCCCGTTTAAATAAAAAAAATTAATTTCAGTAGGCCTTTAACTTTTTTTTTTGAGGGGAACAAACTTTATTACTTTTTCATGTTGCCGGATTGTTTGTTTTATGGGAGTCGCTCTATTCTGCCTATAAAGCCCTTAAAAGAACATCCAATTAAGGTTTTGTACACATGATATAAGTATATATGTAATGTAGTAACAGGCACATTCATAAAACATTTCATATTCACATATTTTGATTATTTTAAGTAGGGATGTCCGATAATATCGGACTGCCGATATCATCGGCCGATAAATGCTTTAAAATGTAATATCGGAAATTATCGGTATCAAAATTATCGGTATCAGTTTCAAAAAGTAACATTTATGACTTTTTAAGACGCCGCTGTGTACACGGACGTAGGGAGAGGTACAGAGCGCCAATAAACCTTAAAAGGCACTTCCTTTGCATGCCGGCCCAGTCACATAATATCTAAGGCTTTTCACACACACAAGTTAATGCAAAGCATACTTGGTCAACAGCCATACAGGTCACACTGAGGGTGGCCGTATAAACAACTTTAACACTGTTACAAATATGCGCCACACTGCAAACCCACACCAAACAAGAATGACAAACACATTTCGGGAGAACATCCGCACCGTAACACAACATAAACACAACAGAACAAATACCCAGAAGCCCTTGCAGCACTAACTCTTCCGGGACGCTATAATATACACCCCGCCCACCTCAACCTCCTCATGCTTTCTCAGGGAGAGCATGTCCCAAATTCCAAGCTGCTGTTTTGAGGCATGTTAAAAAAAATGATGCACTTTGTGACTTCAATAATAAATATGGCAGTGCCATGTTGGCATTTTTTTCCATAACTTGAGTTGATTTATTTTGGAAAAACCTTGTTACATTGTTTAATGCATCCAGCGGGGCATCACAACAAAATTAGGCATAATAATGTGTTAATTCCACGACTGTATATATCGGCATCGGTTGATATCGGAATCGGTAATTAAGAGTTGGACAATATCGGAATATCGGATATCGGCAAAAAAGCCATTATCGGACATCTCTAATTTTAAGTATACGGTGCACATTAATTAAAAAAACACATGTGAATTATATTTATATAGCGCTTTTTCTCTCGTGACTCAAAGCGCTTTACATAGTGAAACCCAAAATCTAAGTTACATTTAAACCAGTGTGGGTGGCACTGGGAGCAGGTGGGTAAAGTGTCTTGCCCAAGGACACAACGGCAGTGACTAGGATGGTTGAAGCGGGGATCGAACCTGGCACGGTCACCCTACCAACCGAGCTATACCGCATCACAACCTTCACTTTTTTCTCAACAACATCACTGATTATTACTCACTGCAGACTTCATGAGAGCCGACAAACATAATAAAATACCACTTACTGTACAATGTCTGCTGTCACCGGGATGCCGACTGCTGGGATCATGTTATATTCCGGTTTGGATGAAGAATGACTCAAAATCCTCACGAAGAAAAGGGGGGTGGAACCAAGCGTCTTTTTGTGTCTTTCTCGCCATTCCTGGGCCTAAATTGGCTGTCAAAGTGTATATCGGAATAGGTCCTCATCCTTCTACTATCCAGGTGAGAGGCATCATTCATGATCTACAATAAACTCCCACAAGCAAGGAAACGAGGAAGCAGCTGATCAGTCGAGGATGTCAACTTTGGCACTCAAGCTCATGATTGTCGGGACGTGCTGGTAACGAACCCCGAGATGCAGAGATGGCATGCTTGATGCAAGAAACCATGACTTTAATGCCCAAAGGAAATGCAAGAAAACAGGAATCAGGAACCAGGACAACAGGAGACAGCAAACAGGAACCAGGCAACAGGCAAACATGATACAGGATACCAGGAGAACTGGAAACAACCAACAGCTAACAATACTCCAGCACTGACTAGAGGGCGAGGCAGGTATAAATAGTAGCCTGATTGGCAATTGCCACCAGGTGTGCCAGGCTGCCAACCAGGGACAGGTGAGGGAAACGAGCGCTCAGAGAGACGTGCAGGAAATGGAACCAAAATAAGAGCGCTGACAGGAAATAAACACAAACTCAGAGGAAAACCCAAACGTAACCAAACTGTCAGTGACAAGCCTGACAGTGATCACGGTGCCGCTATGAATAGTTTGTCTGCGTTAGAGCTTATAATAACAATATCACTAATACTTGGTTAATATTCAAGTCACGAAATGTAAATGGATGGTTATTTATCGGGTTTTATGGGCGGAATAGATTACCTCCCATTGGCTCCTTTACAAGTTTTTTAAATACATTCGCCGTCATGTCTTTAATAATGATTGTGAACGATAGGCAAAATTGTGGGGGAAAAAGTGCAGCTCCCTTTAATGTTAGTCTTTTGTTAGTATCTTAACCCTTCCTTCCATCCATCCATCCATCCATCCATCTTCTTCCGCTTATCCGAGGTCGGGTCGCGGGGGCAGCAGCCTAAGCAGGGAAGCACAGACTTTCCTCTCCCCAGCCACTTCGTCCAGCTTCTCCCGGGGGATCCCGAGGCGTTCCCAGGCCAGTCGGGAGACATAGTCTTCCCAACGTGTCCTGGGTCTTCCCCGTGGCCTCCTACCGGTCGGACGTGCCCGAAACACGTCCCTAGGGAGGCGTTCGGGTGGCATCCTGACCAGATGCCCGAACCACCTTATCTGGCTCCTCTCTATGTGGAGGAGCAGCGGCTTTAATTTAAGCTCCTCCCGGATGACAGAGCTTCTCACCTTATCTGTAAGGGAGAGCCCCGCCACCCGGCGGAGGAAACTCATTTCGGCCGCTTGTACCCGTGATCTTGTCCTTTCGGTCATGACCCAAAGCTCATGACCATAGGTGAGGATGGGAACGTAGATCGACCGGTAAATCGAGAGCTTTGCCTTCCGGCTCAGCTCCTTCTTCACCACAACGGATCGATACAGCGTCCGCATTACTTAGCCCTTGCGTAATGTTCATATTGTTGTTACTCAGCCAGCGTTTGTGGGTTTGATGGACCCGTTGCATTTTGTGGCTTTTAATGCCTCACAATCAAACACTTTTATGTTAAAATACTGAACAGATGTTTACCTTTTCTCAATAAACATCTGTTCAGTATTTTAATATAAAAGTTAATTGTGTAAATTAAGTAAATTGTGAGGCATTAAAAGCCACAAAATGCAAAGGGTCCATCAGACCCACAAACACCAGCTGAGTAACAACAATATGAACGTTGCACGGAAAATTTCTTTGCCAGTTTCTGCATCCCACAGGGATTCTTCTTTTGTGTTTCTGCACCTGCGGTTCCCACACAAGGTTGCAGCATTGTTTGTCAACACTGCCTGCTCTCATTTTCTCGCACATTTGACCCTCTGATGTTCTGTGTACCTACACTCTGTCCTTCTCCTGTCTAGGCCTGCTGAGTGTGTGTGTGTGTGTGTGTGTGTGTGTGTGTGTGTGTGTGTGTGTGTGTGTGTGTGTGTGTGTGTGTGTGTGTGTGTGTGTGTGTGTGTGTGTGGTACACAGAACATGAATTTCCACACTTCTATTAGCCCCGGGTCCAGTGGACCCGGACATTTTATATGTGATAGAAATGTGTAGGGGGGGGGGTGTATGGTGTGTGGTCATTAAATATGTATTCTGATATATGTTCTTCACAGAAAATGAGCCAAAGTCAGTGAGTCTCAGTTTGAAAAATTAATTAATTGTATCATTTTTCTTTTAATAAAAAATTTAAACTGGTCCCACAGACCCGAAAACCACACAAGGGTAGTGGCCTTGTGGTTAGAGTGTCCGCCCTCAGATCGGTAGGTCGAGAGTTTAAACTCCGGCCGAGTCATACCAAAGACTATAAAAATGGGACCCATTACCTCCCTGCTTGGCACTCAGCATCAAGGGTTGGAAATTGGGGGTTAAATCACCAAAAATTATTGCCGGGCGCGGTCACTGCTCCCCTCACCTCCTAGGGGGTGATCAAGGGTGATGGGTCAAATGCAGAGGGTAATTTCACCACACCCAGTGTGTGTGTGTGTGACAATCATTGGTACTTTAACTTAATCATTTGTTTTAATACTTTGACGTGAGCAAAAATTAAATAAACACAGGAAATGTATTCATTTAACATATATTGTAATTAATAACAATTGTCGGCCAATATTATGGAATAATGATTCATTTCCATTGGTAGAAATACAAGTATCTTATTTTAGTGAGTATCCCCCCCACCCACTATTTCCTCTGTGCGTGTGCTGAGATTTCTACAAAATGAAAAGTGCATTCAAAATTGAATAATTCAAATTAAATGTATACACTTTTTTATCTTAAGTGAGTGTGATATTAGTTGTCGTACTGGAATATTGTCAGTATATTACCATCATTGCTATCATTGCATATTTCTGCTTTAAAGCATCAATAAGTAATAATAATTATGCTCCTACTTTTAAGACCAGTTTTTAAACCCCTCATCTGCTTTATAAGGAGAATATCATTTGGGTCACTGACATGGAGACCTTGAATCAACTTTTTTAAGCATGGACTATGTGGACCAGCCAGGTCCGCCCTTGACGCTAATATGACAAATTGTCACACATTTAGAGTGCATGGTTCAGCTCATAATTAATAAAAGTGATTTAATATTTGGATTAATAAGTCATATAATGAAGTGTTTCCCCCCCCCAAAAAAATATCACCATGTGCAGGAGCTCTTCATCCTGCTTCTCATTTGTCACGTCTTCTATTCCAGAAGCCCCCGGCTGGCCCCTCGGAACCTGGCGCTGCCCCCGAGATGAAACCCATGATTGGTCCTCTGTGGGAATTTTAAAGGGCCATCAATTAGGCGTCGGTGGAAGGGGGCCTGTTCCTTCTCCACTCTGCATGCAGGGCCTCGACTGGAGGGGGTTGCGGGGGGGGTCTTGATCCCGTGCTTGCCGGACTCACCTCGTCGCTTCATATGCAAAAGAGAGGCAGAGGAGAAGAGAGGAAATGAGGCAGGAGAGTAAGGAGAAATGAGGACAGGGTGGACTTGACGGATATATCTGCATGTGTGACACGACGCAGGAAACCAAAGCTGTGACACATTGCACCTGCAGAAATACACCAATCACATGCATGTGTGTAAGTATAAGTGAACCCCAAGTCTTACTAATTGTACATTGTTACATTCTTAACTGTCACGCAGTTGTAAAAAGAAGCGAACCACTTCTAGATCAAGCTGCTAGACCAGAGCCATATTGGACCAAAAATACAAAAAACAAATCTGTCCGGAGCCGCAAAAAATTAAAAGCCGCATATAAGTCTTATAATGAAGGCAACACATGACGTAAGTGTCTATATCAGCTATAATAGCTTAGTATCAAAATGACTATGTGTCGCAGGCTGACGCAAATCTTTGTTGACAGAAATGTTGAAATTTATTCTACACATTTTTACAACATTGGAAAATATTAGTAAATCAGAGGCTGCTCAGAACTCTTGGAAATAACTGGCTTTTAATGGCCAAAAATTTAGATGTGTGTGTGTCCAAGTTAAAGGAAATGGCAGGCTGTCTTCTTCTAATAGATTTATTACAATCTTAGGCAAGCTGGGTAACGTTTGCTGTGGTCTGGAACAACGTGGCACACAACTATCTGAAATGCAGCCAATATTACATGCAGATGAGGTGTCATGAGACATGCAAAACTAAATGATATTCAAAGAGGGTAAAAGTAAAGGATATTAATTTAGCTCAACTATACCTACACATGAGGCATAATGATGCAAAAACTGAACATTTGTGCAGTATTGTGATAAAAGTTTGGAATTTTACTCAATAACAGTCGCAATTTCACAAGAAAAGCTTAACATTTTGGCAATTTTATGAAAAGAGTCGTAATTCTACCCTACAAAAGTCACAATTTTATAAGAAAACGTTACAATTTTGGCAATATTATAATAATGATAATCGGGATTTTACGTGGCAAAATTATGACAAAAGTCATAATTTTACTCCAAAAATGTCACTATTTTACAAGAACAACAAACAAATTGGCAATATTGTGATCCAACTCAGAATTGTATATGACAAATGTCACCATTTTGCATTACCAAGTAGTACTTTTACATAAAAAAGTAATAATTTTACGAGAAAATATTGCAATATTACAGAAACAGAAAGAATATGAGGAATTGTTCCCAATTTTATGAGAACAAATTCGACACTTTGTGAGAAAAAGACTGCTTTTAGTTAATTTATCTTTTTTGAATTTTTTGTTTGGAATTGGTTTTTAATCTTCATTATTTACTTCAAGGTATTACAGTATGTCTCAATATAGATCAGGGGTCCCCAAACTTTTTTGACTTGGGGGCCGCATTGGGTTAAAACAATTTGGTCGGAGGCCGGGCTGTGTGTGTGTATCCATCCATCCATTTCTACCGCTTCTCCATTTTTGGGGTCGCAGGGGGTGCTGGAGCCTATCGCAGCTGCATTCGGGTATGGGTATATATATATATATATATATATATATATATATATATATATATATATATATATATATATATATATATATATATATATATATATGTATATATATATATATATATATATATATATATATATATATATATATATATATATATATATATATATATATATATATATATATATATATATATATATATATATATATATAAATACAGTATATTCCTCGCGCACTAATTGACTGAAAGAGCGTGCACTTTGCCGATGATGTCACATTACCGATGGGAAAATGCACTTATAGACCATATGATTTGCCTGAGCGGCTAGGAGACACAGAGAGTAACAAGCAGTAGAAAATGGATTAGAAAGGACAGATTTTAAAAAACAATATTAAAAAATTGAAAAAAAAAAAAGAAAAAAAAAAAGATAAACCTGGGGCTTCCTGCGGGCCGGATTTTGGACACTGGCGGGCCGGAAGCGGCCCGCGAGCCGTAGTTTGGGGACCCCTGATATAAATATTTACTTCTTTTTTTTAAATTAATTTTGGCCAAAGGGGGCGCATTCCAATTTCTTACACACACTTGTTATTTCATATGTTGGCCAGAGGGGGGAGCACTTCAAATTTTTACACACACTTGTTATTTCATATGTTGACCAAAGGGGGAGCGTTTCAATTTCTTACACACACTTGTTATTACATATGTTGGCCAGAGGGGGGGCACTTCAAATTTTTACACAAACTTGTTATTTCATATGTTGACTAGAGGGGGAGCGTTTCAATTTCTTACACACACTTGTTATTACATATGTTGGCCAGAGGGGGGGCACTTCAATTTCTTACACACACTTGTTTTTACATATGTTGGCCAGAGGGGGGCACTTCAATTTCTTACACACACTTGTTATTACATATGGGGGCACTTCAATTTCTTACACACACTTGTTATTACATATGTTGGCCAAAGGGGGGGCACTTCAAATTTTTACACAAACTTGTTATTTCATATGTTGACCAGAGGGGGAGCGTTTCAATTTCTTACACACACTTGTTATTACATATGTTGGCCAGAGGGGGGGCACTTCAATTTCTTACACACACTTGTTATTACATATGTTGGCCAGAGGGGGGGCACTTCAAATTTTTACACAAACTTGTTATTTCATATGTTGACCAGAGGGGGAGCGTTTCAATTTCTTACACACACTTGTTACTACATATGTTGGCCAGAGGGGGGGCACTTCAATTTCTTACACACACTTGTTATTACATATGTTGGCCAGAGGGGGGGAACTTCAAATTTTTACACAAACTTGTTATTTCATATGTTGACCAGAGGGGGGGCACTTCAAATTTTTACACAAACTTGTTATTTCATATGTTGACCAGAGGGGGAGCGTTTCAATTTCTTACACACACTTGTTATTACATATGTTGGCCAGAGGGGGGCACTTCAAATTTTTACACACTTGTTATTTCATATGTTGACCAGAGGGGGAGCGTTTCAATTTCTTACACACAACTTGTTATTACATATGTTGGCCAGAGGGGGGGGCACTTCAATTTCTTACACACACTTGTTATTACATATGTTGGCCAGAGGGGGGGCACTTCAAATTTTTACACAAACTTGTTATTTCATATGTTGACCAGAGGGGGAGCGTTTCAATTTCTTACACACACTTGTTATTACATATGTTGGCCAGAGGGGGGCACTTCAATTTCTTACACACACTTGTTATTACATATGTTGGCCAGAGGGGGGCACTTCAAATTTTTACACAAACTTGTTATTTCATATGTTGACCAGAGGGGGAGCGTTTCAATTTCTTACACACACTTGTTATGACATATGTTGGCCAGAGGGGGGGGCACTTCAAATTGTTACACACACTTGTTATTTCATATGTTGACCAGGGGGGGAGCGTTTCAATTTCTTACACACACTTGTTCTTACATATGTTTGGCCAGAGGAGGGAAGGGGGGCGGGGGGCAATTAACATTTTGACACACACTTGTTATTTCATATGTTGACCAGAGGGGGAGCACTTTTAAAACCGACACACAGTCAATTTGAAAAATCCCTCCTTCTTGGGACCACCCTCATTTGATAGATTTCACCATATGAGACATTCTCTATTAGATGCAATGGAAGGGACAAGCGGTAGAAAATGGATGGATGGATGGGTTTTTCCGTATTTGGAACCATGATTTATGTCCTAACTTGTTCACCGGTCCTCATATGGAAGGTACTTTTCCATGTTGATGTCTCAAGAAGGGTAGAAATACAAGAACACACACACACACACACACACACATGCACACACACATGCACACACACACACACACACACACAATGTTATTTGTTTTTGCCAAAAGACATATATGTATGACCGGTATAGCTCGGTTGGTAGCGTGGCGTGCCAGCAACTTGAGGTTCCAGGTGCGATCCCCGCTTCCGCCATCCTAGTCACTGCCGTTGTGTCCTTGGGCAAGGCACTTTACCCACCTGCTCCCAGTGCCACCCACACTGGTTTAAATGTAACTTAGATATTGTGTTTCACTATGTAAAAGCGCTTTGAGTCACTAGAGAAAAGCGCTATATAAATATAATTCACTTCACTTCACATGTTGCTAGCTCGTGCTAATGCTATGTTTGCTTTTTGACTTGTGATGACTAGCCTAGCTATCCTTGGAAAATACTCGCATCATGTGTGTCTTTCAATTTGGGCTGGACGTCGACGTTTTGATAAACATGTAAAAAAAAAATGGATGTAGTAAACTTGGCTGGATTATACAATTTGCGCATTTGGCCGCCATCAAGCAGCAGGAGCCAGACTTAGCATAAATTGTATGTAAGTCATTGAGCATTTGTCTAATAATGATCAAACTTTTGAGGATAAGTGTAATAATAAATGTACACAAGCATGTCTTCCTCAGCACAACCTGTAGGGGGCGCCACCATTGTCCATTATGTTCCCACAAGTGTAATCTAAGAACAACACACCTGAACGTACCTACTTTTGCCCCTCCCTCTCACGCTTTTAGACGTCCTACATCCCCCATCTCGCATCCCCTCTTCACCTCACTCCATTGCTCTTTCACCCTCTCCACACTTGTCTTCCCGATTATGTAGATGAGTGTTTGCGGCAGGGCCCTAAAAAGCAGATTAAGGCCCGGGAGCCTCTTGATTGTGACATGGCTATTCCACAGAGGCCGGCAGGGAGGGGTTTGAGAGGTGTGTGCATTAGCATCATCACCCGCGCGGACCCCGCCCCCTTTGTGTGTTTTTTTTTCTACCGCGCCGCAATAATGTCTATGTGGAGAGTGTGTATTATGACAAATGTGTAAGGCCAGGCGATGCAGGAGTGCAAGATGGCGAGCCACTTAGTGCTTGGGCCCATATGTGGGTGTCTGTCTCCATGTGCGCTAAGAGACCTGGGACGGGTCTTAATGGGGGGGACGTTGGACACGAGAGTGGTGGCACTCCCGCATGTTATGGTTAGGCACACACACACACACACACACACACACACACACACACACATATATATAAATATATATCATATACATATATATATATACATGTATATAATATATATATATATATGTATATATATATATTAGTGTTGTCCCGATACCAAAATGTATTTCGATACTTTTTGGCCCTTTTCTAAATAAAGGGCACCACAAAAAATGGCATTATTGGCTTTATTTTAACAAAAAATCTTAGAGTACATTAAACATATGTTTCTTATTGCAAGTTTGTCCTTAAATAAAATAGTGACCATACAAGACAACTTGTCTTTTAGTAGTAAGTAAGCAAACAAAGGCTCCTAATTAGTCTGCTGACATATGCAGTAACATATTGTGTCATTTTCCGTTCTATTATTTTGTCAAAATTATAAAGGACAAGCGGTAGAAAATGAATTATTAATCTACTTGTTCATTTACTGTTAATATCTGCTTACTTTCTCTTTTAACATGTTCTATCTACACTTCTGGTATAATGTAATAATCACTTATTATTCTGTTGTTTGGATGCTGTACATTAGTTTTGGATGATACCACAAATGTGGGTATCAATCCGATACCAAGTTGTTACAGGATCATACATTGGTCATACAGGGACACATTTCCTGAGTTTATAAACATAATATCAATCAATCAATCAATCAATGTTTATTTATATAGCCCTAAATCACAAGTGTCTCAAAATATACATTTTTTTTAAACGAAAGAAGATGTTGTAATGCCAAAAAATATCGATGTAATCATAGTAGCTTCGACTAGATACGCTCCTGTACTTGGTATCATTACAGTGGATGTTAGGTGTAGATCCACCAATGGCGTTTGTTTACATTTTGATGCCGGTGAGCTACGGTGTGTAGTGAAGCATGTTTAGCTATTCCTCGTCCTGCAGGGATGATACTTGTAAGAAACGTACTTTATTTGTCGCCACGGAGGCGAGGATTAGTGATTTAGAAGTAGCTAAAACACTGCAGACTGCGGATGGACTTTACCCGCTAGCTAGCTAGCCATGTTTTAAAGCACCTCTCCCTGAGGGCGTTTCAGTTTTTAAGCCAAAATGCGTCCGTTCTCCCTTTTCTGTCTACACACTGTGTCTGCTTGTAAGTACTCCGTGATTGTGCGCTGCCGAACATGCTCGTCTGCTCGTAAACCAGCAATGACACGTCGTGACGATGACGGGGGGGCCAGGGGGTGGGAGACCGGCTCTTTTAGAGGCGGTATAGTACCGAATATGATTCAGTAGTACCGCGGTGCTATACTAATACCGGTATACCGTACAACCCTACTGTAAACTCATGGGAAATATATGTTAAATTGCAAAATGTCTACAATATTGAACAATGAACGCAAACTGATCATCTTGCTGTAAAATACTCCACTTATTATTGCTATTAATTTCAAGTTTTCACTTTTTTTTTCTTACAATTTCCTATTAATAGATAGATCGCCGAACAATACAACAGAAAACCCAGGACGAACAGTAATGTTGATACCATATGACCAACAGATACATCGGCGGATACATGTCTCTGTCTTTTAAACGCTTCAACAAACAGGCTCATATCTGAGTGTCTGTCCAAGGGACCATCTGGGATGAAGTTTGTTTTCCCTCCCCTGTCGCTGGTGTTTTTCAATCTCCCCCTGCCAGCGTCATCTCTCTGGCCTACTTTCAAGCATCGCCACTCTCGCCACTTGACAGCATGTTTAAAGAAAATGAATATTTCAGCTGGCAAAGAAACCAAGGATTCAGTCAGCTGGGTCGTCTGAGTAGATAGAGGGGGAGAGAGAGAGAGAGAGAGAGAGAGAGAGAGAGAGAGAGAGAGAGAGAGAGAGAGAGAGAGAGAGAGAGAGAGAGAGAGAAGGAGAGGAGACAAACTGTAAGAAAAGTATTCAATATTGTTGAATCACGGCGGAAACAAAATATGTTGTCACTTATAATCACGTAGGATGGTAAGCAACACATGTGTAACAGTTAAAAACCGATTTTGATGACCTTTGTCAGGCAGCTTCAGTATGACTTGGGGATAAATTGATGAACTTTTCGATCACGATCGAGATCTAGAATAGATTGGATTTCAATGAAAAATAGTATTCTGCTCAGGAAATGGCTGATGAAAATCTGGATCCAGAGTCTTAGTGATGGTAAACGTAATTCTTCCGACTGAATCAATTCATTCGATTAACAATTCACTCGTCTCGATGTACAGAAATACTTCCCGCCCCCCGTGGATTAACTCAGGTCACCCGTGGCATAGCGTATGTGTTCATTTTATTTATTTATTTATTTTTTTAATAATACTGATTTATTCATTTGATAGGGACATCATAATACTGAGAAAACAGACCCTTTTTTTGTCCCCGCCCCAAAAAAAATACAAACAAATAATTTTTTTATTTTTTTTTACCAAAAAAATAATAAAAGTAAAATAATAACACCCCCTCCCACTCCCCGTCCTACATTTCAGTCACAGTGGGTAGCAACGTAATGCCTTCTTCCTCTTCACAACAAGCAGATAGAGAACCACACGAACTGACTAAAAGGAAAAAAGGTAACACCAAAAATAAAAATGACAAACATACAGAGAAGTATCACTGAATCAAAACAACAACAACAAAAAAAAGGGTTGAGGTAAGTGGAAAGATTAATTGTCAACAGTGAGTGTCACGTTTATACTATAGTGCAGTGGTCCCCAACCTTTTTGTACTTGCGGACCGGTCAACGCTTGAAAATGGGGGGGGGGGGGGGGGGGGGGGGGGGGTAGTAAAACTTTTTTTTTTTTTTTTTTGTCATAAAGAAATACAATCATGTGTGTGCTTACGGACTGTATCCCTGCAGACTGTATTGATTTATATTGATATATACTGTATATATTGTGTTTTTTATGTTGATTTAATAAAAAATAAAAATAATTTGTTTTAATTATTTTTTTTATTATTTCTTGTCAATCGGTCCACGGACCGGTACCGGGCCGCGGTCCGGTGGTTGGGGACCACTGCTATAGTGTCTTTAATTTAGCTATGTAACTAATTATGCAGCCCCAGGTCAAGGCAAATTGTTTTGGTGTACCCCTCAGATTATATTTAATTTTCTCTAAATCTAAGAAAAACATGAGGTCCTTAAACCATTAGGAGGCCTTGGGGGCAAACTGTGATTTCCACTCCAATAAAATCCTTCTACGAGCTAGTAATGATGCAAAGGCGATTCCATCCCTAAAAGTCTGCTTAATTTGTTGAGAGTTTGGTGGAATTCCAGAAAATAGCCAATTCTGAACAAGGCGTCAATTTAAAATGTAGTGCTTCTGCAAGATGTTTAAAAATATTAATCCAGTAGGCTTTCAGACATTGTATTTATTTTTTTAAACCAGTGTTCCCATATTGTCAAGTGCATTAAATCCCCCCCCCCCCCCAGACTTGTCCTGCGTTTGATTATTTATCTCAATTCAAAGCTCACTTTGGAGATTAAATTATTGACTATAAAATTTAAGATAGGTCCACTTCTTCTTAATACATTTCAGCCTTTATTCACAGTCGAGATGCAGTTAAAAATAAAAAAATAAATAACTACTGAACAATCAGAGAGCCAGGCTTGAGACAGTAGAAGAGTTCATGCGGCTTTATTCTTTGACGTGTGATATTTTACATTTATGTGTCGGCTAGTTTAACTTCTGTCTGTCGAGTATCTGCAATAAACAAAACAACATAAATCAGATTGTGTGACAGCTTAATATGGAAGTTGACCAGCTTCAACCTAAATGAGAGTAACAATTCTGCGGACACATCATAGGTCAAATAAAACACAGTCACACAAATAACATACATGGGGCCAAAATTCACCCCTTCACTTGCATGTTAAAGGAATTAATTAGCAATTGTTATCAGCCACTTGAATCGCAAACATACTTTCACATCTATTGCTCATGACTGGTGTTAGAAAAATTACCTTTAAAAAAGTAATTACAGTTACTCATTACTTTCCCCGAAAAGTAATTTGATAAATATAATTATTATTTATTAGATGTAGTTAATTACATCTATTAAATTAATGTTTTGTTTTTTTTAAACTTTCAAAAATCTGGTGTATACAGTTGAGAGATGTTTCATGAGAGAAGAGCGCGTGAGTGCGTGCCTTTAAAAGGCCGTTCCTGTTGCCAAGGGAAGTCATGTGATCTACCACTATTTATTATTGTTGTTTACTGACTAACGAAACATCCCCTTATTATTGTTACTCTGTATTAATTTCATTGTGTATACAAACAAGTGTCAAAATACAGCTTTTTGGAGGCTTTTCTCCACCAGTCTCTCTTCTGGCTGGGATGTGCAGGCGTCATGTCACATATTTTTTGTCTTCTTTGAGAACATTCTGACCCTTATTAAACGGGTAGGATTTCATATCAGATGTTGAAAAATATTGACTTATTTCAGCTTATATATATTTGATTTGTATGATTGTTCGTCACGGCACAGGCGCACCCCAGTGCGCATTCATGGCACGCGCCACTCCGGCTGCAGCAGGCGGCTGCATTCAATCGGCTCAATCAGCACTCTACACACCTGTCGCTGATGAGCTTCCTCGCCTTCTTAAGCCAGTGCAAACCTGCGTTCCGGGCCAGAACGTAGCGACCTGTTCCTGTACAGTAAGCCCGAATATCTCCAAGCTATATGCACACTCTCTCTCTCTCTGTTTATCTCCCTCCGTGTTCATTGGTCTCGTGTCCCCTTGTCGTCTTCCAGCAGCATTTCTACATCCCCGCGTCACGAGCTGTGTGTCTCGTCTCCCCGTGTTCCCCTCTGGTTCCCCGGCTGCCCCTCTTGGATATTGACCTCCCGCCTGGATACGGACTTTAACGCCTCGCCCCTGCCCTTGACCTCACGCCTGCCCACAGACCTCCGAGCCTGCCTTGCCCCCTCTTGGACTTCCGCGCCTCGCTCAACACTTCCGGTAACACTCTACAGATACTCGCTACAAATAGTCACACACACACATACACATTTTGGATTAGTCACACTCCATTCTATTGTGTATATATATAAATAAATATAGAGTTAAACGACGTCTCTGCTGTCTGTGCCGTCTTCTTACCCTGTACCGTAACATTGTTGGCGTAAACAATTTAGCTAAGGTGAGATATTGAACAAGTTAATGTCGATGATTCACGAAAAAAATAAACGTGCAAGTTTTGAGCCTGACCATCACTACAGTCTTGATCAGGGGTCCCCAAACTTTTTGACTCCGGGGGTTCGATCCCCGCTTCCGCCATCCTAGTCACTGCCGTTGTGTCCTTGGGCAAGACACTTTACCCACCTGCTCCCAGTGCCACCCACACTGGTTTAAATGTAACTTAGATATTGGGTTTCACAATGTAAAGCGCTTTGAGTCACTTGAGAAAAAGCGCTATATAAATGTAATTCACTTCACACTTCACATATATGTAAATGTGTGTGTGTGTGTATATATGTATATGTATATGTAAATGTAAAGATGTGTGTGTATATATATGTATATGTCTATGTATATGTATATGTCCATGTATATATATATGTATATGTGTATATATGTATATATATGTATATATATATATATATATATATATATATATATATATATATATATATATATATATATATATATATATATATATATATGTATATGTGTATATGTGTCTATATGTGTGTGTGTATATATATATATATATATATATATATGTATATACACACAGTATATATATATATATATATATATATATATATATATATATATATATATATATATATATATATATATATATATATATATATGTGTATTCATACATATATATTCCTCACCAATAATTTACTTAAAGAGTGCACTTGTTGCATGTCACGTTATCGATGGTAAAATGCATTTTTAGACAATATGATTTGCCTGAGTGGCTAGGAGACGGTAGAAAATGGACTAGTAAGGACAAATTTTAAAAAAAAATAATACCAAAAAAAATAATAATAATAATATTTTTTTTTTTCTTTTTTTACTTGGGACTTCCCGCGGGACGGATTTTGGACGCTGGGGGGCCGCATCCTGCCCGCGGGCCGTAGTTTGGGGACCCCTGGTCTTGATCCTAAACATTTTGAAACACTCAAAGTTCATAACAATCTTTCACAAAATTTGATGCGGAGCTTAAACAGCTGGATCGGCATGCAGAATCAGTATCCTAATTGTTCTTGTAACATGGACTCAAAAAGTTGAACGCTGATTTCAATGATTATTTGTTTTTATTATGACTCGAGGGCAAAGTGAGTCCATTTTGGTAAAAATCTGGATCCAGAATCTGGAAACTAATTATTTCTATAACACCGATTCAAAAGTTTGAGAAAGGATTTCAATGAAATGTTGTGTACAGCTTCACTATGACCCAAAGACAAAATGATTAACTTCTGATATCGGAACCCAGAATCTGTACTGTAGTTATTTTGGTAATATTAGGTCATAGTTTTTTGATCAAATATAACGTGTAGCATAGACAAATTGATTAACTTTATCATGATTGTTATTCATAACCATAAATTGTGTGTGCATGCAAACAACTAACTCTTTGAACAAATCTCCAGTTATAAGAAATGTCTTAATATGACGTAGGTATGCGCCCGACTCAGTGCCCCCCACTAGTCTGACAAGTGCCTTAATTCTCCCAACGAGACAGTTTCAATCCCTTTGTCCTTCGGGTAGTTGATAATGTGTTAATGAAGGGTAAGGTGTACAGGAGCGTGGTTGGCCTCATGGACCGCGACCCTGACCCTAATTAAACTCTATTAACCCACGGCCATTTCCACAACTTGCGTCTCTTTGCAGGTTTTTGGGTCCATTAGCAGGCTAGATCAAACCTATGGCAGTGTTGCGATGTGCCGCGAATAAAGATGTCTACATCCATATCTACATGGACTTCTTATTCAATTAACGGGGGTCGAGGTGAAAAAGGCGTGGAGGAGAATCTTAAATTCTATGTGAAAAGGGGGAAAAAAAGGTATGAGGCCGAGGTGGTGAAGTGGCGAGGGTCAATGCGAGGTCATAGTCCCTGCTAATTTGCTGACACGGGGACGTCGGGTTAGGATGGCCCCCTCATAAGCTTGTTTCTTGAAGGAGCTGCCAGGGGGGGGGGGGGGACAAAAGTAACCCTGCCCCACGATTCCTGTAGCCAATTAGTCGATATCAATAATTGAGAAGCATTGTCTGCGCAAAGGGGGCACGGCGGAAGATTGAGTTACCCCTCCCTCGTCCAACAAGTCGGGATTGTTATGACAAGCAGAGCCTACATAATGATATTAGAGATTAATAATTCACCTAGCCGAGCCTGCGACGCTGCAGGTGACGGGTGTGAGGCCACTCTCAGGCGGGCCGCCATCCATCAGCACAGCCAATTATCACAGGTCAAGAATTGAAATTGAAAAGTGTTCTGGGTCTTGATTATGATGTGGAACATCTTGGCTGTACTATATATATAAACATACACATACATACATACATACATACATACATATATATATATATATATATATATATATATATATATATATATATATATATACTTTAGGTCAGAAAATATCAGGGGTCACCAACCTTTTTGAAAGCAAGAGCTACTTCTTGGGTACTGATTAATGCGAAGGGCTACCAGTTTGATACACACTTAAATAATGTCAAGACTTGGTCTTTGGCGTGGTTTGCTCTCCCGTGGTGCAAAAGAAATGGAACGGACGTGGCGTGCAGGTAAAGACATAGTTTAATTATAACTATAAACTACAAAGTACAAACAAAAGGGTACAAACAAAAGGCGCTCACAGCGGAGGTAAAAAAAACTTCACTAGGAAAAAACAAAAGGCGCGCACAATGGCGGAGAACTATGAACATTTAAACAAAAACTTACGTGACAAGAAACTGTGAACATGGCATGAATGTGTGATGTCGCCAGGACGAACAACAGAAACAGAAAAGCCTATATAGTGACATGAAAAGTGAAAACAGGTGCGTGACTAACTGTGAACAGGTGCATGACATGACTGTGAAAACGTGAGACAGGTGTGTGTGAGTCCAAACGTGGAACAGGTGAAACTAATGAGTAACCATGGAAACAAAACAAAACAAAACCAGGAAGTGAAACCAGGAACTAAGGAAGTGTCCAAAAAACAAAACAGCACATGGCCAAACAAAAACATGAACACAGACATGACAGAACCCCCCCCTTACGGACAGATCCCAGATGGCCAAAAACAAAAAACAGGATCAAGAGTCATGGGAGGGGGGGAGGGGGACATGGCGGTGGGTCGCCAGACCAGGTGTCCCCGAATCCACCGGGGCAGAGTCAGGTGGCGACGGCGGGTAGACCGCCGCTGAACCTGACGAGGTGGGCGACCTGGGAATGGCCACATTCGTGGCAGACGAGGAGGTCGGCGCACCTGGCGTGGCGGACGCCCATGGAATGGCCACATCCTTGGCCGACGAGGAGGTGGGCGCGTTGTCGTGGCAGGCGGCGAAGCTTGGCGTGGTGCGTCAGGCGGCGAAGCTTGGCGTGGTGCGTCAGGCGGCGAAGCTTGGCGTGGTGCGTCAGGCGGCGAAGCTTGGCGTGGGGGGTCTTTGTCTTGGCGTGGGTGGTCTTGGCCTTGGCGGTCTTGGTCTTGGCAGCGTGGGTCATGGTCTTGGCAGCGTGGGTCTTGGTCTTGGACTTGGCGTGGTTGGTCTTGGACTTTGACTTGGCGTGGTTGGTCTTGGACTTGGTCTTGGCGTGGGTCTTGGTCTTGGCGTGGGTCTTGGTCTTGGCGTGGGTCTTGGTCTTGGCGTGGGTCTTGGTCTTGGCGTGGGTCTTGGTCTTGGCGTGGGTCTTGGTCTTGGCGAGGGTCTGGGTCTTGGTCTTGGCGAGGGTCTGGGTCTTGGTCTTGGCGAGGGTCTGGGTCTTGGTCTTGGCGAGGGTCTGGGTCTTGGTCTTGGCGAGGGTCTGGGTCTTGGTCTTGGACTTGGTCTTGGTTTGGGTCACTTGGCGGGTCTTGGTCACTTGGCGGGTCTTGGTCTTGGTCACTTGGCGGGTCTTGGTCTTGGTCACTTGGCGGGTCTTGGTCTTGGCTTTGGTCTTGGCGTGGGACAGCCACGGGCGGCACTTGGCGGCGTGGGGCAGCCACGGGCGGCACTTGGCGGCGTGGGGCAGCCACGGGCGGCACTTGGCGGCGTGGGGCAGCCACGGGCGGCACTTGGCGGCGTGGGGCAGCCACGGGCGGCACTTGGCGGCGTGGGGCAGCCACGGGCGGCACTTGGCGGCGTGGGGCAGCCACGGGCGGCACTTGGCGGCGTGGGGCTGCGACTGGCGGCACTTGGCGTCGTGAAGCTGCGACTGGCGGCGCTTGGCGTGGAGCAGGTACTGGTGGCGCTTGGCGTGGAGCAGGTACTGGTGGCGCTTGGCGTGGAGCAGGTACTGGTGGCGCTTGGCGTGGAGCAGGTACTGGTGGCGCTTGGCGTGGAGCAGGTACTGGTGGCGCTTGGCGTGGAGCAGGTACTGGCGGCGCTTGGCGTGGAGCAGGTACTGGCGGCGCTTGGCGTGGAGCAGGTACTGGTGGCGCTTGGCGTGGAGCAGGTAGATCTTGGCATGGTCGAAAAACTGGTGGTGGTGGTCGTGCTGGTGGCTGTGGCTTGGCAGGTCGAAAGACAGGTGGTGGGGGTCGTGCTGGAGGCTGTGGCTTGGCGTGACGAAAGACTGGTGGTGGGGGTCGTGCTGGTGGCTGTGGCTTGGCAGGTCGAAAGACAGGTGGTGGTGGTCGTGCTGGAGGCTGTGGCTTGGCGTGACGATGCTGACCCACCCCACCTGAACAATTCCCAGCCCTAGCCCCCCCCTCAAGGAGCGGGTCCCAGACGCGCTCCCCGCGGTCTGGAACCGTCTTTTGGGGTGGGCGGAGGGGGTTCAGGAGGAGGGCAGAATCCTCCCCTCTAAATTGTCCAAAAGGTCTTTCGTTCCCCCCCACCTGGGCTTTTGTGGGTGAAAAAAAAATTTCTGACTTGGGCGTGGCATGAGTCCTGGGGGGCGGGGCATGAAAATTGGGTGACTGTGATTGACAGGATCTGATTTCTAAAAACATGTCTTGGTAATATTTAATCATGGATTTAGAGTCTTTGGTTGGATGTGGCTGACAAGAAAAAGAGTTCAGGGGAAAAAAATCCATGACGTCACCCACTGGCAGCGGCGTGACGTCGTCCTGGGGAAGCCGGGCTGGCTGCAGCTCGTTTCCGCCCGGAGGGGGAGGAGCTTGCGGGAACGATGCGTCCTTTCCAATGCTTGTGGAAGCCCTCCCTGACGTCCTTCGTTGGGAGCGGCGCTTCCGGGACTGCGGTGACGCAGCGCCATCCTCGGACCAAAGGGAGCTGATCGGCACCAGTTTGCCGGTCGGACCCCACATGAGATCCCTGCGCTCCATGGGGGAATGGCGGAGTGTCTCGGCTTCCATGGCGCGCAGGACCTCCCACGTTACCTCGTCAAAATTGTCCCATTTTTTTGCGGGAGAGCTCTCGAGCTGGCGACATCTGTCATTACTCGGTCTTTGGCGTGGTTTGCTCTCCCGTGGTGCAAAATAATTGGAACGGTCGTGGCGTGCAGGTAAAGACATAGTTTAATTATAACTATAAACTACAAAGTACAAACAAAAGGGTACAAACAAAAGGCGCTCACAGCGGAGGTAAAAAAAACTTCACTAGGAAAAAACAAAAGGCGCGCACAATGGCGGAGAACTATGAACATTTAAACAAAAACTTACGTGACAAGAAACTGTGAACATGGCATGAATGTGTGATGTCGCCAGGACGAACAACAGAAACAGAAAAGCCTATATAGTGACATGAAAAGTGAAAACAGGTGCGTGACTAACTGTGAACAGGTGCATGACATGACTGTGAAAACGTGAGACAGGTGTGTGTGAGTCCAAACGTGGAACAGGTGAAACTAATGAGTAACCATGGAAACAAAACAAAACAAAACCAGGAAGTGAAACCAGGAACTAAGGAAGTGTCCAAAAAACAAAACAGCACATGGCCAAACAAAAACATGAACACAGACATGACAAATAAATTGCCAGAAATAGCCAATTTGCTCAATTTACCTTTAACTCTATGTTATTATTAATAATGAATGATATTCACAGTTAATTGAACGGTTTAAAAGAGGAGAAAACATGAAAAAAAATGACAATTAAATTTTGAAACATAGTTTATCTTCAATTTCGACTCTTTAAAATTCCAAATTCAACCGAAAAAAAGAAGAGAAAAACCAGCTAATTTGAATCTTTTTGAAAAAATTTTAAAAAGAATTTATGGAACATCATTAGTAATTTTTCCTGATTAAGATTAATTTTAGAATTTTGATGACATGTTTTAAATAGGTTAAAATCCAATCTGCACTTTGTTAGAATATATAACAAATTGGACCAAGCTATATTTCTAACAAAGACAAATCATTATTTCTTCTAGATTTTCCAGAACAAAAATTTTAAAAGAAATTCAAAAGACTTTGAAATAACATTCAAATTTGATTCTACAGATTTTCTAGATTTGCCAGAATGTTTTTTTTGAATTTTAATCATAATAAGTTTGAAGAAATATTTCACGAATATTCTTCGTTGAAAAAACAGAAGCTAAAATGAAGAATTAAATTAAAATGTATCTATTATTCTTTACAATAAAATAAAAAAATTACTTGAACATTGATTTAAATTCTCAGGAAAGAAGAGGAAGGAATTTAAAAGGTAAAAAGGTATATATGTTTAAAAATCCTAAAATCATTTTTAAGATTGTATTTTTTCTCTAAAATTGTCTTTCTGAAAGTCTTAAGAAGCAAAGTAAAATAATTAATGAATTTATTTAAACAAGTGAAGACCAAGTCTTTAAAATATTTTCTTGGATTTTCAAATTCTATTTGAGTTTTGTCTCTCTTAGAATTAAAAATGTCGGGCAAAGCGAGACCAGCTTGCTAGTAAATAAATAAAATTTAAAAAATAGAGGCAGCTCACTGGTAAGTGCTGCTATTTGAGCTATTTTTAGAACAGGCCAGCGGGCTACTCATCTGGTCCTTACGGGCTACCTGGTGCCCGCGGGCACCGCGTTGGTGACCCCTGGGCTATATCATCCTTGCAAGCCTGTTTCGCATGTTTCCCTGCTCGTCAGGGGATTTTATTAAAATACTCTGGCCACGGAAGGTCTTATCTTTGTCCATGTGGTGTCAGATGAAACAAAAATTGAGCTGTTTGGCCACAATACCCAGCAATACAGGGACGGTGTGGCGAAGTTGGTAGAGTGGCCGTGCCAGCAATCGGAGGGTTGCTGGTTACTGGGGTTCAATCCCCACCTTCTACCATCCTAGTCACGTCCGTTGTGTCCTTGGGCAAGACACTTCACCCTTGCTCCTGATGGCTGCTGGTTAGCGCCTTGCATGGCAGCTCCCGCCATCAGTGTGTGAATAGATGTGTGAATGGGTGAATGTGGAAATACTGTCAAAGCGCATTTATCATTTATCATAATATCTTTGGACAAAAGAAAAAGGTGAGGCCTTTAATTCCAGGGTCACCACACCTACCGCCAAGCAGGGTGTTGGTAGTATTATGCTCTGGGCCTGTTTTTGCTGCCAATGGAACTGGTGCTTTACAGAGAGTAAATGGGACAATGAAAAAGGAGGATTACCTCCAAATTCTTCAGGACAACCTAAAATCACTAGCCCGGAGGTTGGGTCTTGGGCGCAGTTGGGTGTTCCAACAGGACAATGACCCCAAACACATATCAAAAGTGGTAAAGGAATGGCTAAATCAGGCTAGAATTAAGGTTTTAGAATGGCCTTTCCAAAGTCCTGACTTAAACGTGTGGACAATGCTGAAGAAACAAGTCCATGTCAGAAAACTGAACTGCACCAATTTTGTCAAGAGGAGTGGTCAAAAATTCAACCAGAAGCTTGTGGATGGCTACCAAAAGCGCCTTATTGCAGTGAAACTTACCAAGGGACATGTAACCAAATATTATTTTTTGCTGTACTTTTGACGCAGCAGATTTGGTCACATTTTCAGTAGACCCATAATAAATTCATAAAAGAACCAAACTTCATGAATGTTTTTTTTGACCAACAAGTATGTGCTCCAATCACTCTATCACAAAAAAATAAGACTTGTAGAAATGATTGGAAACTCAAGACAGCCATGACATTATGTTCTTTACAAGTGTATGTCAACTTTTGACCACGACTGTAAATACATTTAAAGACCAGGTTGTGGTCCTGCAAACTTAAAGCAAGACCTAAATCACCAATACATTAAGTTTTATCCTTTGGCATTAATACGGTGGCACCTCAATTTGTATTATTTATATACTGGTATTCCAAATGGCCTGTAGACAACACAATCGTATAAAGCCCAAACTATTTTTCACATCGGAAAACCAATGTCAATTCAGCTCATCTGTCTCAGACATCCAAAAATGTCAACACCAAACACCTTGTTGTCTTAACCTTTGCTACTATTTTCACTGGGTAACTGCCAATTTCTAAGAATCAAATCTTAGTTTGTTGTTGCAAAAAATCCTTTTAATAACAAGCAATAAAACACTTTGTATTATTAATATTACTATTTAGTAGAACCAGCTGAAATAAAATCATTTTTTAAATTACTTTCATCGCTAAAAAAACAAGAAATAACCATGAAAATATATATTTCTAAAATTCACAATACAATGTAAATAATTGATTGGGAAAATATGTTAGTATGTAATGAACTAGAAAATATATTAATTCAAACTTAATTAACCAGATCTGACCATTAAGCTGTATTTTCAAATATTTATCAAGCATGTTATTTTAGTAACCTCAGTAAATAAAATAGTTTTGTATTTATGTTTTTGTCTTGCAAAAATGTAGGTTGCCTGCACATCAACAACATCTGGTGCTTTTGAAAGGGGCACCACCAAAGATGCTGAGTGGCACAATCTGTGTGTATGTGTGTGTAAAGAAGACAGATGTGTCAAGCGCACACGCACACACACACACACACACACACACACACACACACACACACACACACACACACACACACACACACACACATTCCTCACGTCTGTCTTGGTCTCTCGGTGTCCCAGCAGGCCTAGAGTGGACCTTGTGGTCTGCTGGTGGGTCTGGACTTGAGGGCCTTGGAGCAGCTGGACCTCCAGACCTCCTGTCACAGAAGCAGATGTTGGAGATTGACAAGGTTCCCCCATGTCCCCAAGGTTCCTTTCATTGCTTCTGCTGTCGTTTTTTTGTAGTTTTCGAACAAACATCTGAAAATGTCAACATATGTATGCTACAATACCTACATAAATACATATTATGCAATGTTTGTTTCTACTGTTTTGCTGCCGCCTGTCTGCCTTCTCTTGCACCGCCTCGCTGACAGTCCTGGGTATAGCCTCTCTCTCACACCTGCGGGTGGTTATCAATTACGCATTTTTAAGCGGGGCTCACCGCCACAGCCAGCGCCAGTTGTTGACTATGGTTCAATCAACTGCAAGGACTTTTCCACTCGCTTGGCTCCATTGTGATCATCTCTCCTGTTGGCTCCGCTCACAGTTGGGTAGCTTATTCTCCACTCCGTTTGAGTGCGCTTTTTGTTTATTTGCACTCTGTTTAAGTGTGCTTTGTGTTTGTTATTACACTCCTCATTAGTGCATTTTTCTTCTTTCTAAGTGTCCATCTGTGCTTTGGGGTCCGATTCTGGCTTAAGCCGTCCAAATATGTTACACTTAAAGGCCTACTGAAATGATTTTTTTCTATTTAAACGGGGATAGCGGATCCATTCTATGTGTCATACTTGATCATTTCGCGATATTGCCATATTTTTGCTGAAAGGATTTAGTAGAGAACAACGACGATAAAGATCGCAACTTTTGGTATCTGATAAAAAAAAAAGCCTTGTCCCTACCGGAAGTAGCGTGACGACACCGGGGGAAGGACTGCTCATATTTTCCTATTGTTTACACCAGCAGCGAGAGAGATTCGGACCGAGAAAGCGACGATTACCCCATTAATTTGAGCGAGGATGAAAGATTTGTGGATGAGGAACTTTAGAGTGAAGGACTAGATGTAGTGCAAGACATATCTTTTTTCGCTCTGACCGTAACTTAGGTACAAGCTGGCTCATTGGATTCCACTCTCTCTCCTTTTTCTATTGTGGATCATGGATTTGTATTTTAAACCACTTTGGATACTATATCCTCTTGAAAATGAGAGTCGAGAACGCGAAATGAACATTCACAGTGACTTTTATCTCCACGACAATACATCGACGAAACACTTTAGCTACGGAGCTAACGTGATAGCATCGTGCTTAACTGCATATAGAAACAAAATAAATAAATCACTGACTGGAAGGATAGACAGAAGATCAACGATACTATTAAACCAGGGACATGTAACTACACGGTTAATGCTTTCCAGCCTGGCGAAGGTTAACAATGCTGTTGCTAACCACGCCATTGAAGCTAACTTAGCAACCGGACCTCACAGAGCTATGCTAAAAACACTAGCTATCCACCTACGCCAGCCAGCCCTCATCTGCTCATCAACACCCGTGCTCACCTGCGTTCCAGCGATCGACGGTGCAACGAAGGACTTCACCCGATCACAGATGCGGTCGGCGAGACGGAGGAAATTAAGGTGAGTTCGGCGGCTAACGCGTCTGCTATCCATCTCTGTCTTCCTGGTTGTGTTGCTGTAGTCCGCCGCTAATACACCGATCCCACCTACAACTTTCTTCTTTGCAGTCTCCATTGTGCATTAAACAAATTGCAAAAGATTCACCAACACAGATGTCCAGAATACTGTGGAATTTTGAAATGAAAACAGAGCTTTTTTGTATTGTATTCAATGGGGTACCAATACTTCCGCATCAACTGATTCCGTCACGCGCATACGTCATCATATCTAGACGTTTTCAACCGGAAGTGTGGCGGGAAATTTAAAATTGCAATTTATAAGTTAACCCGGCCGTATTGGCATGTGTTGCAATGTTAAGATTTCATCATTGATATATAAACTATCAGACTGCGTGGTCGGTAGTAGTGGGTTTCAGTAGGCCTTTAAGTCTCCTTAGCTATAACGCTAGAAGCCAGTTAACATTGGGTACCCATGGCAAAAAATGTGTTCGCTCATATGTTGCTTAATTTCGTATATCTTGAGATCAAATTGAGCTTCTCATATTTGTTTCATTATGTAATCATTTGTCTCTTATCTCTTCCTTAGGAGCAAGAGATATGCTAAAAGATACAATACATCACTGAGACAAAGGAAGTTGAGTTGAGATAACCATTTGAGCAAAACTTGAGAAGTGGGATACACAGAGGAGATTTTATGTAAAGAGAATGAAATGAGATATCTGAGACAAATGTGAGAATTACAAGCAATGTACACACCGGACAAGTCGCCACCTCATCGCTGGACAACACAGATAGATAGACAACCATTCACACTAGGGACAATTGAGTGTTGCCAACCAGCCTACATCAGTCAAGCGGTTAACATGCAAACTCTACACTGACCCACACGGGCCCATACATCGAACCTACAACCTTCTCACCATGAGGCACGAGCTCTACAAAGTCATCGCATGTTAAAAGGTCTCAAAAAGTGTTTTTTGAGCACATTATGGCTGTTTGGGTTAAGTTTTGAATCTCAGAATTGTAGTCAATGATGGCGTGCGTGTAAGAAATCAACAAATAAGTAGATTATGTACATCAACTATATAGACTATATACCCATATTGCCTGAATAGTGCAAATGTGCCATTTAAAATGCATTAGTATTTTATTTTTTACAGAGATAAAAAAGAGATAGCCGAAAGTTAAATACTAAGCAGTGAGAGACAATACCAAGCATATCTCTCACTGAGACATAATTGAGACACATCGGAAACTTGTATTGTTTTTTGAAATGTGCTTTATGAATAAAGTGGATTGGAATACGGGCTAGATAACCGACACAGACTATCCTTCTCTCTAATGTTCAATCCATCAGGGATAAAATGGACAAACTAGAAGTTCACACAAGGTGTAAACGTGATTTTAGAGACACATGTTTGCTAACCTTTACAGAGACCTAGCTGAGCAATGAGGATCTACACATCAGCTGCTTCGGCACCCTGTCAGGACGGACCGGTGGCCTCGCATAATGAACAAGTCTTGCAGAGATGGAGTTTGTTTCTACATCAATAAGAGGTACTGTAATAACGTCACAGTTGAGCTTTTATCCATTTCCCTGCGGCCTTTTTACTTGCCAAGGGAGTTTCACCAGCTTTTTTTCACCCTTGTCTACATACACCCGAGGGCCATCATCCCGGCAGCCACTCATCTTATCGCGGAGGTAACCAATAGACTCGATGCTATCGCACCTAGATTTATTCTTGGGGACTTTAATCACACAGGACTCTAAAGACTGACGAACAATACGTCATCTGTGCAACAACCCTAAAAAAATCCACAATTGACTTGTGTTATAGGTCAGTGCCTGGTGCCTTCAGGTCCATGTCTATGCCTCCCTCTAGAGCAGACCTGGGCAAATTAAGGCCCGGGGGCATACTTGCCAACCCTCCCGTTTTTAGCGGGAGAATCCCGGAATTCAGCGCCTCTCCCGACAACCTCTCGGCAGAGATTTTCTCCCGACAAACTCCCGGTATTCAGCCGGAGCTGGAGGCCACGCCCCCTCCAGCTCAATGCGGACCTGAGACTGAGTGGGGACAGCCTGTTCTCACGTCCGCTTTCCCAATACGCTTGCAAGTTCCAAAACGAATGGAAACAAGAATTTCAGTTCATCCAGGACAGTTCGAAGGGGAAGGTGTATGTTGCCTGTAAATATGTAGAACAGACTTCTCCATTGAACACGGTGGCCGAAGTGATATACTCATCATGAATGGAGAAGTTAAACAGGACAATACTGCCATCTAATGGATAGCCACTGGAACACTGAAATTCAAGTATTTCTTTTATGTAAATAATATATATATATATATATATATATATATATATATATATATATATATATATATATATATATATATATATATATATATATATATATATATATATATATATATAGCTAGAATTCACTGAAAGTCAAGTATTTCATACATATATATATATATATATATATATATATGAAATACTCGAGTTGGTGAATTCTAGCTGTAAATAACCACGCCCCCCGCCCCCAACCACCCCCCCACCACCCCCCACCACCCTCCCCCCTCCCACACACCCCGCCCCCTACCCCCCACCTCCCGATATTGGAGGTCTCAAGGTTGGCAAGTAGGCCCGGGGGCCACATGCGGCCCGTTGGGCTTTTCAATCTGGCCCGCCGGACATTCCTAAATAATTGTTTTAGATGTTTAAGATGTAAAGTGTAGCTGCCTTTATGATGTGCACTCAGGTTTTCTAATGACCGTAAGTCTTCAACTATACTAAGTTTTTCAATGCTTGGAATCTGCATGATATACTAGTTACTAAGGTCATCTAATTAGTTACTATGGTCATCTAATTAGTTACTATGGTCATCTAATTAGTTGCCGTATTTTCCGCACTATAAGGCGCACCGGATTATAAGGCGCACCTTCGATGAATGGCCTATTTTAAAACTTTGTTCATATATAAGGCGCACCGCATTATAAGGCGCATAGAATAGACGCTACAGTAGAGGCTGGGGTTACGTTATGCATCCCGTAGTTGCGAGACCTGTTGTGGCTCAATATTGGTCCATATATAAGGCGCACCGGATTATAAGGCGCACTGTCATCTTTTGAGAAAATTGGAGGTTTTTAGGTGCGCCTTAGAGTGCGGAAAATACGGTACTTTGGTCACTATGAGATATCTCAGATTGTAGGTGGGTTGTTTTTTTACCCTTCGCGTTCATATTTCACTATGTTTGTTGCATTTTGGTTGTGTTTCGGTTGATTGTAAAATATGTTGTCAATGTTCAGTGTTTTATCCTTCATAGTTAATATTGTAAATCCCACATTCTTTATTTTCATGTACATTCTGGGTGTCTCATTCAGTAAAAAAAAAATTCAAATTCCATTCCGTTTTTAAAGGCGGTCTGTCATAACGTTTTTAGCTTTCAACCATTATTGTGAGGTTTTGTATTAGTGTTCCTAAAAATAGATATACCGGCCCACAGACACACTTTTTTTTATCTAAATCTGCCCCCCCCCCCCCCGAGTCAAATAATTGCCCAGGCCTGCTCTAGGAGTGATGCCCATCTATATACCCATCTGCAAAAAGCAAGTGCATACAGTAAAAAACAGTAAGATGTTGGACAGAGGAAAGTATGGCCACCTTAGAACCATGCTTCGATTTGAAAGATTGGGATGTATTGTATAGTTCATGTTGGGATTTAAATGATTCTTCAGAGTGTTGTATTGTTGTACTGTTTATGTATTTATTGACTATGTATTTATTGTGGGCCATGTGTAGGCTTTGCGGACCACGACAACCTGCTGCTCAAAATGAATTGCCCCTTAAGGGATTAATAAAGTCGTTTGAATTTAATTGAGTTTTGCTTTTCTATGGGTAGGTAACGTTAGGCTGCACAAGTGTGGGTAAAAACCCACTTGTGGTAGAATTTACTAATGCAATAAGGAGTCAAATACCTACAATTTATCTTCTATTTTCTTTTTTACATTAGCCTTAAAAAGCAAATGTTCTATATAGATGGTTATTTTCCAGTGTACTTAGGGCAAACATTTGCATTTGGAGCAAGGAACAGAAACCACATTCTAACCATGCTGGATGCTAGCTAGGTAGCAATAGCTAGATCAGTAGATATTGTAGCTCAATGCTAGTAAAGATATATATATTGGTAAACAAAAAAGAAAAAGTAAATTAGTCAGTGTACTGTAAGCCAATACAACTCCTGGAAATATGAAATCACCAGACTTGGTACCTGCTGATGTGTATTTGGGATCTGCATAAGTCTTGAAAATGTGCGCGCATCTGCAATTGTAGTCCGTATCGACACCGTAGTCATAAGCTTCTTCTTTTTCTCTACATTCTTATGTGGCATTCATCTTCCGCTGTTGCCATTTCTAATATAAAGTAGCGTAAAGTTCTTACTTATATCCGTCAGTAGACTAGCTATCAAAGCACTAAAAACTGTAGTGGGTTTACTTAATTCACCCACGGAACTTTAGTTATTAGAGGGTGCCAGTCGGACGTTTTTTCACAGGAAAAAATGATGTTGCATTTTTGAGCCTAGGATGAGGAGATGCTGCTCCGTTATTGATTGAAGTAAAGTCTGAATGTCATTAAAACAGTTAGCTCCATCTTTTGACACTTCTTTCCACTCCCGTCCTTGCACGCTACACCGCTACAAACAAAGATGAACGGGGAGAAGACGCTGCCGAAGGTGAGCCACGTAAATAAGACCGCCCACAAAATGGCGCATCCTGAAGAGACACTCAGAAAGCTACTTGAAAATGGTCCGTAAAACATAATCTATGCAACATTTTGACCAAAGAACCACCATTACATGTAGACCACAAGGAATTGTTTTACATTTAGAAAAAAATCATAATATACCCCTTATATTTTGGTGTGCCTTTTGTATGAAACAAGACCTGACTAGACCCGCTCATCGGCAACGCGCCTTTTAATCCGGTGTGCCCTATGGTCCTAAAAATACGGTAGTTGGCCACCGAGCAAAAAACAGTTGAAAATAAGATGTTTTGGGAACTCACGTAAAAGTTCCACCACAGACATCGAAGCAAAATATCCAATAAAACTGTCCTGTTCCTTCTTAATCTTGTACGTGCAATAATTAAAGGCCTACTGAAATGAAATGTTCTTATTTAAACGGGGATAGCAGATCCATTCTATGTGTCATACTTGATCATTTCGCGATATTGCCATATTTTTGCTGAAAGGATTTAGTAGAGAACATCGACGATAAATTTCGCAATTTTTGGTCGCTGATAAAAAAAAGCCTTGCCTGTACCGGAAGTAGCGTGACGTCGCAGGTTGAAAGGCTCCTCACATGTCCCCATTTTTTACACCAGCAGCGAGAGCGATTCGGACCGAGAAGCGACGATTACCCCATTAATTTGAGCGAGGATGAAAGATTTGTGGATGAGGTACGTGAGAGTGAAGGACTAGAGTGCAGTGCAGGACGTATCTTTTTTCGCTCTGACCATAACTTAGGTACAAGGGCTCATTGGATTCCACACTTTCTCCTTTTTCTATTGTGGATCACGGATTTGTGTTTTAAACCACCTCGGATACTATATCCTCTTGAAAACGAGAGTCGAGAACGCGAAATGGACATTCACAGTGACTTTTATCTCCACGACAATACTTTGGCGAAGCACTTTAGCTACGGAGCTAACGTGATAGCATCGTGCTTAAATTTAGATAGAAACAAAAGAAATAAGCCCCTGACTGGAAGGATAGACAGAAGATCAACAATACTACCAAACACTGGACCTGTAACCACACGGTTAATGCTGTCCAACCTGGCGAAGCCTAGCAATGCTGTTGCTAACGACGCCATTGAAGCTAACTTAGCTACGGGACCTCGACAGAGCTATGCTAAAAACATTAACTATCCACCTATGCCAGCCCTCATCTGCTCATCAACACCCGTGCTCACCTGCGTTCCAGCGATCGACGGCGCAACGAAGGACTTCACCCGATCATCGATGCAGTCGGCGGCTAGCGTCGGATAGCGCGTCTGCTACCCAACTCAAAGCCCTCCTGGTTGTGTTGCTGCAGCCAGCCGCTAATACACCGATCCCACCTACAGCTTTCTTCTTTGCAGTCTCCATTGTTCATTAAACAAATTGCAAAAGATTCACCAACAAAGATGTCCAGAACACTGTGGAATTTTGCGATGAAAACAGAGCTGTTTGTATTGGGATACAATGGTGTCCGAATACTTCCGCTTCAACCATTGACGTCACGCGCAAACGTCATGATACCTAGACGTTTTCAACCGGAAGTTTCCCGGGAAATTTAAAATTGCACTTTATAAGTTAACCCGGCCGTATTGGCATGTGTTGCAATGTTAAGATTTCATCATTGATATATAAACTATCAGACTGCGTGGTCTGTAGTAGTGGCTTTCAGTAGGCCTTTAAGTTCAGAAAATGTTGACTTTGATTGCACCAAATCCTTGAAATTACCACAAATGCACCAGGACCGAGACCGACTAGAGTGGAATCCATATTTACTTCCGTGAACACTGCAGCTCATGCGACGTCATGTCCGCATACAGGTTAGGTTGCATTCACATTAGGAATCCATTTTTTTTTGGTAATGTGAATAGCCACTAAAAAGATCGAAATTAACAAAAAAAATCTGAATTGGACATTTGACACCAAACATCCATCCATCCATCTATCCATTTTCTACCGCTTGTCCCTCTCCGGGTCGCGAGGGGGTGCTGGAGCATATCCCAGCTGCACCTGGACAAGTTGCCCACCTCCTCACAGGGCCATGTCAAACAAAAAGTCGAAGCCACGACAACATGAAGCAAGGCCATCGACTTCACAGGATTTTGTTGCAACATTAAACACTTTTGCACTTCCTTATTCACTTTGTGGCTAATCGGGAACAGCGTCTCCCCACCATAAGCAAAACATTTAATAATACATCCCGCCATCAGAGCATGGGAATTGTATTCTTCTGGAGACGATGAGGATGAATAACTTTGACTGAGGCGTCACTCAGATCATTCGGTTGACATTTTAACCTTCGCCCTCTTGAAGCGCTGACGGTACAATCAATAAATTAGCAATGACAATGTCAGATCTGTGCGTTGTAATCGCCAGGCTGTGCATTATTTATCCATGGCAAGAAGACAAATGATTGCTAGACTGCTGAACAAAGTGTGACTGATTTATTTGTATTTTTTTTGACTGACGTATTGCAATGAAACTGTTGTGCGAACTTTCATGCTAAATACCTGGGAAATGTAACATTCAAGAGTCGTTTACTGGGCATTTGTAGAAAACACATTTTAAAAGTACAAAACCAGTGAAGTTGGTACGTTGTGTAAATCGTAAATAAAAACAGAGTACAATGATTTGCACGCCGTGTCCTCCGGACCAAAGAGGAAAAGAACCATCCGTACTGTTATAGGCGCAAAGTTCAAAAGCCAGCATCTGTGATAGTATGGGGGTGTATTAGTGCCCAAGGCATGGGTAACTTACACATCTGTGAAGGCACCATTAATGCTGAAATGTACATACAGGTTTTGGAGCAACATACAGTATGATGCCATCCAAGCAACGTCTTTTTCATGGACGCCCCTGCTTATTTCAGCAAGACAATGCCAAGACACGTGTTACAACAGCGTGGCTTCGTAGTAAAGGAGTGCGTGTACTCGAATGGCCTGCCTGTAGTCCAGACCTGTCTCCCATTGAAAATGTGTGGCGCATTATGAAGCCAAAAATACCACAACGGAGACCCCCGGACTGTAGGACAACTTAAAGGCCTACTGAAACCCACTACTACCGACCACGCATTCTGATAGTTTATACATCAATGATGAAATCTTAACATTGCAACACATGCCAATACGGCCGGGTTAACTTATAAAGTGCAATTTTAAATTTCCCGGGAAACTTCCGGTTGAAAACGTCTAGATATGATGACGTTTGCGCGTGACGGCAATGGATGAAGCGGAAGTATTCGGACACATTGTATCCCAATACAAACAGCTCTGTTTTCATCACAAAATTCCACAGTATTCTGGACATCTGTGTTGGTGAATCTTTTGCAATTTGTTTAATGAACAATGGAGACTGCAAAGAAGAAAGCTGTAGGTGGGATCGGTGTATTAGCGGCTGGCTGCAGCAACACAACCAGGAAGACTTTGAGGATAGCAGACGCGCTATCCAACGCTAGCCGCCGACCGCATCGATGATCGGGTGAAGTCCTTCGCCGCGCCGTCGAACGCTGGAACGCAGGTGAGCACGGGTGTTGATGAGCAGATGAGGGCTGGCGTAGGTGGAGAGATAATGTTTTTATCATAGCTCTGACGAGGTCCCGTAGCTAAGTTAGCTTCAATGGCGTCGTTAGCAACAGCATTGCTAGGCTTCGACAGGCGGCACAGCATTATCGTGTGGTTACAGGTTCAGTGTTTGATCTGCTGTCTATCCTTCCAGTCAGGGGCTTATTTCTTTTGTTTCTATCTGCATTTAAGCACGATGCTATCACGATAGCTCCGTAGCTAAAGTGCTTCACCGATGTATTGTCGTGGAGATAAAAGTCACTGTGAATGTCCATTTCGCGTTCTTGACTCTCATTTTCAAGAGGATATAGTATCCGAGGTGGTTTGAAATACAAATCCGTGATCCACAATAGAAAAAGGAGAGAGTGTGGAATCCAATGAGCCAGCTTGTACCTAAGTTACGGTCAGAGCGAAAAAAGATACATCCTGCACTGCACTCTAGTCCTTCACTCTAACGTTCCTCATCCACGAATCTTTCATCCTGGCTCAAATTAATGGGGTAATCGTCGCTTTCTCGGTCCGAATCGCTCTCGCTGCTGGTGTAAACAATGGGGAAATGTGAGGGGCCTTTCAACCTGCGACGTCACGCTACTTCCGGTATAGGCAAGGCTTTTTTTATCAGCGACCAAAAGTTGCGAACTTTATCGTCAATGTTCTCTACTAAATCCTTTCAGCAAAAATATGGCAATATCACGAAATGATCAAGTATGACACATAGAATGGATCTGCTATCCCCGTTTAAATAAAACTAATTCATTTCAGTAGGCCTTTAAGCTGTACATCAAGCAAGAATGGGAGAGAATTTCACCTGAAAAGCTTCAAAAATTGGTCTCCTCAGTTCCCAAACGTGTACACAGTGTTGTTAAAAGGAAAGGCCATGTAACACAGTGGTAAAATTGCCCCTGTGCCAACTTTTTGGCAATGTGTTGCTGCCAATAAATTCCAAGTTAATGATTATTTGCAAAAATAAATTACGTTTCTCAGTTCGAACATTAAATATCTTGTCTTTGTAGTGTATTCAATTGAATATAAGTTGAAAATAATTTCCAAATCATTGTATTCTGTTTTCATTTACGATTTACACAACGTGCCAACTTCACTAGTTTTGGGTTTTGTAGAATCTCTGCCATGCTTGTTTCATACAGAATTATAATTTGACCCCGTGTTCTCTCCCTGCTGTGATATTTCGGTCTTCCAAAGTAATACAAAAAGAGCGTTAAAAGAGCCTTCTTGGTATAAAGTATAAATAATGTAATCTGAAAAAAGACAAGATTGAAGATATTCTCTCACCTCAACAAACTTGCATAACGATAAATCCCGCCCCCTTTGCCTTTGATCCTTCGCCACCCCTTTGTTAACCACTCCTTCCCTTTATGCAATGTCATGTGTGCGCAATACGTATTTGTTTTTTATTTTTGTCAAAGGAGGCTATGTCAAGCCATTAAAAAAGAATAAGCACTTATAACATATTCAAAGGGGGCATGTCTGGAGTGTAAAGTCAAGGGGGGGAAGCTATGATTCATTAATGGAGCCATGAATAGATAACTGACTGTTGTATGATATCATATTCGCTATTCAATTCACAGCGACTGTGCTTCAAATAATCACCACTATGGTGTTCCTAAAAGGATTTGTGCTGCGTCTTTAAACAATTCATAAGCATACTGGGCTTTGCTACAGTGTTCATTTTGAATGATGCAGGCGCTATGAACAAAAGTAAAACACATTTTGGGATTAATAGACCAATCAGGATAGTCCACGAAGTATTAAGTGAAGTTCACTGGATTTACACTGTAGGGGCCTGATCTTCTAAAGGTTTGCGTGTATTAAAACATGCGCAAATAGGCTCAATGAAACCATTTAAACTAGGGTTGCCCTTCTATGCAGTACTCCCGCCACCCCACAGGGGGAAACAGCGAGGCATATGCGTCACATTGAAGCAGCAGTGGGGTGAGTAGAAGAAGGCTACTCATTCAACACTGAAAAAAATCAAAATAAAATGCAAAAATCTGACTTTTACAAAGTATGAATGTTCTGCTCCGAGCAAGTGCTCTAGTCATTGTTTCTTGTAGGACCTTTTAGGCGACAGACACATTGATCCAGACAAGCAGCAACAACAATAAAAATCCATTTGTGTAAGCTTCATCACAAAACTTGGTTAAATCTTTACAACATTTAGTTTGTTTTCTATTGACATTGCTGACTTCGTGATGTATTTGGTATTTGTGGTTGTGTTGTTTCTTTGTCTGAGAGTAACTCTGCTGATCAAAGCTTGTTTAATGCATGTGGTGATACATTTGACCAGTAGAGGGCGACAACACTACACCTAAAGTTTAATTGTGATAAGTCAAATACAGTGTGTGCAATGTTTGATGTGGATGTTGTTTCATTTCTCTACGCCTAAACATTTGTAGTTTATTGTGTGAATGTATTAACACCAAACCTTGTATTTTATTTGTGTAAAATACACAATGGACAATATAATATTTACTTTTGTAATGTTTATTTTATGTTTATGTTTTTAGTCTGACAAACCTAAATAAAGGAATAAGTGTAAAGAAATAAAACTAAGGAGGGAAAATAATTCAAAAGAAGGAACGTCAATCCTCAACAAAACTTCTGGAACCTTTGTTTCTCACATGATGTTAACTATCTGTCTAGCTGCACACAATGGAATCGAGTAGTGAGGGCTGGGTAATGAATTTAATGACAGGGCAGTGTGAAAGCCGATGTGTTTACTTTGCAATTAAGTAAATGCTGTCTCAAAGGAATATAACCTGCGGAGGCACTTTTTGACGAAACACATCCACATTTTGATGTCTGGCCCCTGAGCCATTGGGCTCTTCAACCTGCGGCCCTCTTCATTATGTAGTTGAATAGCCCTGACATACAGTATATGGACAGTGAAAAATAAAAATGTTAGACATATCATCTATTCAGCAATATATTTTTCTAATTTTATACCTGCTGGATGACTTAAGGGGCTGATTAAAACAAATTCAATTGATGTGTTTGGTGTCTGCTGGCACTATTTCATTAACGTTTATTGTTTTATACATATGAGAAAAACTTCTTGCAATAGGCACTTTCTTGCGTCTGGAACACTCCAATGGGCACTTATAGTTGGTGCCAGCATCTCACAGAGTGCACCTTCAACGTGCTGAAAAAGTGGGTTCCATTGTAGATGCACTGCAGGACTGGTTCTAAAATGCCCAGAAAAAGTAGTACATAATGTTTTGTTTGTTGGTTTTAAAACATAGCAAAACGCCACAGGTATGCATGATAACTTGAATGTGCAGTAAATGAGCGTGTCCATTTTGAAAGCAAAAATCACGCAAAATCCTAATTTGAATAGGGCTGTCTGTACCAGTTATTAATTGTACACACAGTCTTGTTAGATCACACACAAAACGCCCATTAATTGTTAATTAAATTAAAAAAATAAAAATAAATTGTATTTTTTTTTTTTTTTTTGATTAATCGATCCATGGACCAGTACCGGGTTGGGGACCACTGTTTTATACGATGTCAGCAAATGTTGTCCACCCCAAACGAAGCTAGTCAATTTGTATTTACAGTTCCATATGGTCTAGCGGTCAGGTTCCTGCTTTTCACCCCGGTGGCCCAGGTTTAACTCCTGGCTTGGGAACTGGTACTCCTCTAGCAGTGCTACAAGACTTATTTTTATTTTACCATATTATCCGTTAGTTCAGGTCAACAAGTGATGTTCCCTCAAACATACATAGTCAACTTCCATTAACATTCCCATATGCTTTAGTGGTCTGGATTCCGGGTTTTCACCCAGTATGTGGGTGCTTGTACATCAGTACTAACTGATTTTATTTATTTTATTTTTTTTACTTAACTAGGTTATCTTTTAAATGAGGTCAACAAGTGTTGTTTCTCTGAATGTTGCTAGTCAATTTGCATTTATATTGCCCTACAGTCCAGCGGTTGGGATCATTGGTTTTCGCCCAGGTAGCCTGCATTCAACTCCCAATTTGGGAACCTGTGCTTGTACAGCACTAATATATTTTTTTTGTCCTGTCCAGCTACTCAGGCAAATCATATTGTTGATGTAGCTGCCCATATTTGCTGTACAGATTTACTTTACAAAAGAGAAGTGTTGGATACTTTTCTTGTTGCCTTATTTGTATTTGACTTTATTGAATGGACTTATATTAACGTTTGGTGCAGCCGGACTGGAGCAGGACGGGATAGGAAGAGAAAAAAAGGAAGACAGAGGGGGAAATTACGGGGACAAGAGGGAGATAAGACAGAGAGACAACAAAAACAATAATAACTGTTAGGATCCGCTGCCCGGATCATAGTTTGTTTACGTTTTCAAGTCACATGTGTTTTCAGCACCTTGTGTTTGTTTGTTTCTGTTGCCATGACGGCAGATTGTGCTCAGCTGCCTCTGGTTAGTGTTCGAGACGCTCACCTGTTGTCCGGGCACTAATCAGAGGGCTATTTAGTCTTTGCCCTGGCCTCACTCGGGCTGGCTTCCTACTGTAACGACCTGGTCGCATCGTGGTGCGAGGTGTTCTCCCAAGGATGCAGACGGGCTCGGACACAGCTTGCAGGTAGGAAAAATGATTTATTCAGGAACTAAATCAGGCAGGAGAAAAAACAAAAACGACTAGCGTGGGAGCTAGCAAGCAAAATAGCATAGCCTGAAAGCTAGCAGGAATCAAAAGTGGTCGTTAACTGTTGCGTAAAAGCAAATTAGGAAGCCAGACCGAGTGAGGCCAGGGCAAAGACTAAATAGCCCTCTGATTAGTGCCCGGACAACAGGTGAGCGTCTCGAACACTAACCAGAGGCAGCTGAGCACAATCTGCCGTCATGGCAACAGAAACAAACAAACACAAGGTGCTGAAAACACATGTGACTTGAAAACGTAAACAAACTATGATCCGGGCAGCGGATCCTAACAATAACAACCACAACAACAACGACAACAACAACAACAACAACAGAACACCATCAGCAAATACGATATGTAGCAGGCCATAGGCAGACGCGCCCAGGAGAAGCAGAGGACAGCCAGCCTCCAAGCCAGCGAGAAACCACACCCCACGTGGGCAAAAAGACGGGACGCCCCGCCCAGAGAGGCCCAGAAACTCCCCACAGCTGTACGGGAAGACCGCCCTACCCACCAGCAACCAGGCCCCCATTTTCCCAGACCTCCCCACTCAAGTCAGCCGCCGCAAGACCGGGAACTTTCACATGAAGTCCGGACACGTGGTGGACCACTCCTTATGCATCAGTCAGTGACGTCTCGGCGCCCCGACTTGTCTACATGCAAGCCCCTGCTGGCCCCACTATGGACTGGATTCTCACATTATTAACCGTATCCACCCTGGTTCCTGGGTTTCACTTAGAATGGCTTCAGTTTTCGGAGTAGATGTATTAAGTTTTGTGGGAGTACTTTCGAATCTGCTGAGCTTCCTTCGTTCAGTGATGGCACATTGAAATATAGAAAATTGTAACACTTTGTTTAAAGTGATCTACAACAGGAAATAACATGCTCTTTAATCGTTGTAGCCAACATTATTTTACTAAACATAAGTCTCTTCAAAACCCTGCATGGCGGTGAAATCACTTTCATACCAAACCAAGCCGGCCTACTCTTTCATCCTTTGACTGAAAATAACAGCAACGCTGCGCACACGCTGTTACAGTGTGGGAAGTTGCATAAGCTTTGTTATGAAGTCAGCCGAGGGAGCCGACTTCAAGCTCATCTCGCTGACACAAAGAAATGCCTCCTCGAAGCACCAAGACAAGCAAACCCCTTCATCTTGGAGCTGATGACACATGAATGTTGTTGTTACTGCTCTGTTAGGTTGTTGACTTCGCTGTACTGGCTATACCGTCAACAGCTGCGTGCAAATTCTGCGGCCTGGTCTAATTGCTGCATGGACTCTCTGCTTGCCAGGCCTGCTTCTTGTCTTGAAAAAAATTATGTTTGTAGTCGGCTGTCGGGCTTTTATCTATATTTTAAGCCCCACACAAGGTGTACAGTCGGCCTGGAGCTTGTTACAAGGGCCAACCGTTGCATAATTCATGAGGAGAAGCCGTTTGCTGCAGCGGGCTAAATAAAAGATCTGCCAGAGGTGGATTGCTGGACAGAGGAGCCCCACTGTACTCTACCTGCTCTTCCACCTAGTGGAAATGCAGCTCGAGATGTGTGGCCTCTGCAGGTCAATAACTGGCGTAAAGATGACACACACTCACAGTCAGGGTTTGCAGTTCCCCCTTGCGCTGCGGTTGCGTGACGGAGGCTGACATGGCACCCGGAGCTCTTCTTATGTCATAAGGAAGGCAGGGACAAGCCACCGGGGTACCAGGATGAGGTGTCATCATGCTGTTTCACATCTTCACCTCAGAAAGGAGTGTTATGTCACCTTTTTGGCAATCTGGTGAAATGCATTTGTTGTCACTCTACTTTTGTCAACAGGCTACGATAGTTAATGTGCGGAATCAAAATGAAAAATATAAACAGAAGAACCATTCTTAGGGTTTTTTGCAGCGGCAGCTGTAGGTTAAACAGGACTACAAATAGACAAATGTCAGTCCCTCTGGAATTCAAACCCTGGTGACTGGCCCCTTGAGACCACTATGCCATGACTGAGCTAAATGCCCAACTTGTCATTGGCATTGGTTAAAATTGACATGTGTCTACCCAGCATACATTGCTGCAAGAGTACCACGTTTTCAGCTTACTTTGGGTATAAATCAGTGCTTTTTGTTTTTGCAATAAAATATGTTACCTGGTCGTATGAAATATTTACTTGCGAAAAAGCTACTTTTTGGAGAAAAAAAGCTGAAACCATAGTTTAGATTGATAGGGGAAATAAAGAGGTCCCTTACTAAAAAATGACACCTACACTACCGTTCAAAAGTTTGGGGTCACATTGAAATGTCCTTATTTTTGAAGGAAAAGCACTGTACTTTTCAATGAAGATAATTTTAAACTAGTCTTAACTTTAAAGAAATACACTCTATACATTGCTAATGTGGTAAATAACTATTCTAGCTGCAAATGTCTGGTTTTTGGTGCAATATCTACATAGGTCTATAGAGGCCCATTTCCAGCAACTATCACTCCAGTGTTCTAATGGTACAATGTGTTTGCTCATTGGCTCAGAAGGCTAATTGATGATTAGAAAACCCTTGTGCAATCATGTTCACACATCTGAAAACAGTTTAGCTCGTTACAGAAGCTACAAAACTGACCTTCCTTTGAGCAGATTGAGTTTCTGGAGCATCACATTTGTGGGGTCAATTAAACGCTCAAAATGGCCAGAAAAATAGAACTTTCATCTGAAACTCGACAGTCTATTCTTGTTCTTAGAAATGAAGGTTATTCCACAAAATTGTTTCGGTGACCCCAAACTTTTGAACGGTAGTGTAATTCTTGAAATCTGCAAGTCAGCCATCATGACGTAAACGTCGCTGCTGGAAACTGCTGGAATCTCTGCTGTTCGACTACTTTAATGGACTTGTTTGGCCATATGAAACTAATATTCCCTTCCAGGGAAGAAAGCTTTACATAAAGTATGTTACACTGACATACTAACCAATCGTTAAATTAAATGTTTTTTTGATTGATTGATTGATTGATACTTTTATTAGTAGATTGCACAGTACAGTACATATTCCGTACAATTGACCACTAAATGGTAACACCCGAATAAGTTTTTCAACTTGTTTAAGTCGGGGTCCACGTTAATCAATTCTTGGTATTCATGGTATGAGGGACAATTATCGTATCACCAATAAAATTCCTGTGAGCTGTAAAAGTGACTATTCATTGAACTTGGTAGGGGTAGTCAAAAGAATAAAAGGGTGAAAATACAGAAAACGGATCATTTACTGTAAAACAAGTCATTTTGGGGAAGTTTTGTCGGTTCCACTGCTCACCGTAGGCGAACAAGGCATAGAGTACGTTGAGAACTTCACGTATCTTGGAAGCAACATCTCAAACACTGGAGACGCAGAAAAGGATGTACAGACCAGAATCGGAAAAGCTGCAGGAGTCTTCCAACGCCTCCGGAACATCTGGTCATCAAAATCTATCAGTACGTCCACAAAGCTGCGCCTCTATATGTCAGTGGTCATCCCTACAGTGACCTATGCCTGTGAGACGTGGATGAAGACATCAAGCATTACTAACAAGCTGGATGTCTTCCACCGACGGTGCCTCAGATACATCTTGAGGATCTCATGGAGAGACCACATCACCAATGAAGAGGTGATGAGAAGGGCAGGGGTAGCACCATTGTCCGACATAGTCTCTGACATGAGAAGGAGATTGGCTGGACACGTACTCCGACTGCCAAGAGAGAGACCGGCAAGTGTGGCAATGGACTGGGTGCCAGAAGGGGGAAAGAGGAAGAGAGGACGGCCAAAGAAGACGTGGAGACAAACAGCCAAGGAAGACCTGAGAGAGATGGGAGTCTGCTGGCACGGAGCAAAAAGGGTCGCCAGTGACCGGAACAAATGGAGGGGACTCGTCGCCCAATGTTCCAACAGGAATGGGAGGAACTAAGTCTAAGTAAGTAAGTTGTCGAATGAGCGCGCATGTCCTGAATGCGCTGAGCGATTTGACGTTTGAACAGGATCAATCGGATTAACAATGTGGCAGTTATTGGCGGAAGAAAAAAGCTGCGGAAGAATACTAAATAGATTAATTTTTGTGTAGAAAACCACAGGTGTGAATGACGTGTGACAATCCAACGTTAATCAGCTAATCTCTACTTTGCATCATGAAGTACAGGGTAATTAAAAGAGTTACTGTATGGTTGAAATAAACAAGGGTAAATAAAGTAGTTATGGTTGAAAACAACAAAACAACAACAACAAAAGAAGCAATCACATTCCTAAATATAAACATCCCTATGACACTGCAAACTTGCATTCTTGGGGGTCTGCATCAATTGAGTAACCTGTCATCAAAGAATAAACATGCATTTCTTTGAATATGCATCATAACAAAAAGGGTAATACTAAAAAAATGGATAGATGTTGATAGTCCAACTCATACTGACTGGTATACACAAGCTATGGAAATGACATCAGTAGAAAAAATTGCATTTAGTTTAGATAATAATGAGTCATATATTGGAATATGGGATCATTTATTTAAAATGTGTTTTAACTATTAAATGGACCTAAAATATGACTTATTTTATCTTTGTTGAAAATATTGGACACGATGTGTTGTCAAGCTTATGAGATCAATCAATCAATCAATAAAGGTTGTTTATATAGCCCTAAATCACAAGTGTCTCAAAGGGCTGCACAAGCCACAACGACATCCTCGGTACAGAGCCCACATAAGGGCAAGGAAAAACTCACCCCAGTGGGACGTCGATGTGAATGACTATGAGAAACCTTGGACAGGACACCTAACCCCCCCCCCCCCCCCCCCCCCTCTCTCTCTCTCTAGGGAGATGTGATGCAAGTGTAAGCCACTGTGACACTATTGTTCTTTTTTTTTTTTTTTATGTTTTTATTTTTTATAAATGGCTGTGATGATAATGTCAATGAGGGATTTCTAATCACTGCTATGTTGGAATTCTTATTAATATTGATACTGTTGTTGATATTATTCATTTTTGTTTAACTACTTTTGGATTGTTTTGTGTCATGTTTGTGTGTCCTCTCGATTGCTCTGTTGATTGCTATTCTGAATGTTGCTGGGCCGGGTTTCGTTTTGGAATTGGAAATGTATTATTGTGGTATTATTGTGTTTTATTTTGTTGGATTGATTAATTTAAAAAAAAAAAATTAAATTAAAAAATGAAGTAAAGGTTAACTGTTTCAATCTCACAAATATTGGAGAAATTAGAAGCGGCACGGTGCTTACAAAAACCTTATTAAAGTTTTACATGTGTTTTAAAAAGCTAGTTTCAACCAAATTAAATCAATAAGTCATACTGAGTGAAATAATGATGAAATACCAAACCAGGGCCACAAAAAATCGTGTTTAGGGCCACACAAAGCCTACGCCCTGCCCTGATTAGCGGGGCTAACGAAAAAGCTAAATGCTAATCCACAAAGAAGCGCTAATAAGGAGTCTGTTAAGCTAGAACTAGCCAGCGCCAGGCTGGATAATCCCTGCACACATAGCAATTCTTCTAGAATAATATACAACTCACATAATGTTTTTTCTGCGTCAGAGGTGGACATGCATTTTACTGAGGTGGCAAACAATCTAAAAATTCCTGTCATATCAATTCCTAGATATGGTCGAAATTATTTAAAGTGCACTATGCATAATAAACGTAACATTATTAATATTGCTACCACGGATACTTTCAACAAAAACTCCTCAAAACAGCCCACTACCTATAATATGGGCTTTTTAAACATAAGGTCATTGTCTTCCAAAACGTTATTAGTTAATGAAGTCATCAGAGACAACAATCTTGATGTCGTTGGTTTAGCCGAGACCTGGCTCAAACCAGACGAATTTTTTGCGCTGGGTGAGGCGTCTCCCCCTGGCTATGCGGGAACGCATATTGCCCGCCCCATTAAAAGGGGTGGGGGTGTTGCACTAATATACAACAAAAACTTTAGCCTTACCTCGGACCTAAATAATAAATATAACTCGTTTGAGGTGCTTACTGTGAGGTTTGTCACACCGCTGCCTCTCCACCTGGCTGTCATCTACCGCCCCCCTGGGCCCTATTCGGACTTTATCAATGAATTTTCAGAGTTCGTTGCTGATCTAGTGACGCACGCCGACAATATAATCATAATGGGAGACTTTAACATCCATATGAATACCCCATCGGACCCTCCATGCGTGGCGCTCCAGACTATAATTGATAGCTGTGGTCTTACACAAATAATAAACGAACCCACGCATCGCAACGGTAATACGATAGATCTAGTGCTTGTCAGGGGTGTCACCACCTCTAAAGTTACGATACTCCCGTACACTAAAGTAATGTCCGATCATTACCTTATAAAATTCGAAGTTCTGACTCATTGTCAACAAACTAATAATAATAATAATAACTACTATAGCAGCCGCAACATTAATACTGCCACAACGACGACTCTTACTGACCTACTGCCTTCAGTAATGGCATCATTCCCAAATTATGTGGGCTCTATTGATAACCTCACTAACAACTTTAACGACGCCCTGCGCGACACCATTGATATTGTAGCACCGCTAAAGCTAAAAAGGGCCCCTAAAAGGCGTACCCCATGGTTTACAGAAGAAACTAAAGCCCAGAAATTATCATGTAGAAAGCTGGAACGCAAATGGCGTGCGACTAAACTTGAGGTTTTCCATCAAGCATGGAGTGATAGTTTAATAACTTATAAACGCATGCTTACCTCAGCTAAAGCTAAATATTACTCAAATCTCATCCACCTCAACAAAAATGATCCTAAATTTTTGTTTAGTACAGTAGCATCGCTAACCCAACAAGGGACTCCTCCCAGTAGCTCCACCCACTCAGCAGATGACTTTATGAATTTCTTTAATAAGAAAATTGAAGTCATTAGAAAAGAGATTAAAGACAATGCATCCCAGCCACAACTGGGTTCTATTAACACAAATACGACTGTATATACGACGGACATTGCCCTCCAAAATAGTTTCTCTCTCTTTGATGAAATAACATTGGAGGAATTGTTAAAATGTGTAAATGGGACAAAACAAACAACATGTTTACTTGACCCAATTCCTGGGAAACTTATCAAGGAGCTTTTTGTTTTATTAGGTCCATCAGTGTTAAATATTATAAACCTATCACTTTCCTCTGGTACTGTTCCTCTAGCATTCAAAAAAGCGGTTATTCATCCTCTACTCAAAAGACCTAACCTCGATCCTGACCTCATGATGAACGACCGGCCGGTGTCCCACCTTCCGTTTATCTCGAAAATTCTCGAAAAAATTGTCGCACAGCAGCTAAATGAACACTTAGTGACTAACAATCTCTGTGAACCTTTTCAATCCGGTTTCAGGGCAAATCACTCTACGGAGACAGCCCTCGCAAAAATGACTAATGATCTATTGCTAACGATGGATTCTGATGCGTCATCTATGTTGCTGCTTCTTGATCTTAGCGCCGCTTTCGATACTGTTGATCATAATATTTTATTAGAGCGTATCAAAACGCGTATTGGGATGTCAGACTTAGCCTTGTCTTGGTTTAACTCTTATCTTACTGACAGGATGCAGTGTGTCTCCCATAACAATGTGACCTCGGACTATGTTAAGGTAACGTGCGGAGTTCCCCAGGGTTCGGTTCTTGGCCCTGCACTCTTTAGTATTTACATGCTGCCGCTAGGTGACATTATACGCAAATACGGTGTTAGCTTTCACTGTTATGCTGATGACACCCAACTCTACATGCCCCTAAAGCTGACCAACACGCCGGATTGTAGTCAGCTGGAGGCGTGTCTTAATGAAATTAAACAATGGATGTCCGCTAACTTTTTGCAACTCAACGCTAAGAAAACGGAAATGCTGATTATCGGTCCTGCTCAACACCAACATCTATTTAATAATACCACCTTAACATTTGACAACCAAACAATTAAACAAGGCGACTCGGTAAAGAATCTGGGTATTATCTTTGACCCAACTCTCTCGTTTGAGTCACACATTAAGAGTGTTACTAAAACGGCCTTCTTTCATCTCCGTAATATCGCTAAAATTCGTTCCATTTTGTCCACAAGCGATGCTGAGATCATTATCCATGCGTTCGTTACATCTCGTCTCGATTACTGTAACGTATTATTTTCGGGCCTCCCTATGTCTAGCATTAAAAGATTACAGATGGTACAAAATGCGGCTGCTAGACTTTTGACAAAAACAAGAAAGTTTGATCATATTATGCCTATACTGGCTCACTTGCACTGGCTTCCTGTGCACCTAAGATGCGACTTTAAGGTTTTACTACTTACGTATAAAATACTACACGGTCAAGCTCCTGCCTATCTTGACGATTGTATTGTACCATATGTCCCGGCAAGAAATCTGCGTTCAAAGAACTCCGGCTTATTAGTGATTCCCAGAGCCCAAAAAAAGTCTGCGGGCTATAGAGCGTTTTCTATTCGGGCTCCAATACTATGGAATGCCCTCCCGGTAAAAGTTAGAGATGCTACCTCAGTAGAAGCATTTAAGTCTCATCTTAAAACTCATTTGTATACTCTAGCCTTTAAATAGACCCCCCTTTTTTAGACCAGTTGATCTGCCGTTTCTTTTCTTTTCTTTTCTACTCTGCTCCGGGGTGGACCGCTAGCCTGTCCATCAGATGGGGACATCTCTACGCTGCTGACCCGTCTCCACTCGGGATGGTTCCCGCTGGCCCCACCATGGACTGGACTTTCGCTGATGTGTTGGACTTTCACAATATTATGTCAGACCCACTCGACACCGAGGATGTCGTTGTGGCTTGTACAGCCCTTTGAGACACTTGTGATTTAGGGCTATATAAATAAACATTGATTGATTGATTGATTGATAAGGCGCACTGCCAATGAATGGTCTATTTTCGATCTTTTTTCATATATAAGGCGCACCGGATTATAGGGCGCATTGAAGGAGTCATATTATTTGTTTATTTTTTCTAAATGGAAAACACTTCCTTGTGGTCTTAATGACATGTAATGATGGTTCTTTGGTCAAAATGTTGCATAGATTATGTTTTACATATCATCTTCAAGCCGCTTTCTGACAGTCGTTTTCGGATGCGCCGTTTTGTGGGCGGTCTTATTTACGTGGCTCACCTTCGGCAGCGTCTTCTCCCCGTCATCTTTGTTGTAGCGGTGTAGCGTGCAAGGACGGGAGTGGAAGAAGTGTCAAAAGATGGAGGTAACTGTTTTAATGACATTCAGACTTTACTTAAATCAATAATGGAGCAGCATCTCTTCATCCGGAAACAACAACAAAGCCTGTAATGTGTCCCGTGAAAAAACATTCCACCGGAACTCTCTAATAACTAAATTTCCTTGGGTGAATAATGTGAACTCACTACACCGGTATGTTTTATGTATTAGCGCTTTCATGGCGAGTTTACTGACAGATATAAGTAAGAACTTTACACTACTTTATGTTAGAAATGGCAACAGCAGAGGATGAATGTCCCATAACAAGAAAATAGAAAAAAAGAAGAAGTTTATCGACTACGGTGTCGGCACGGACTACAAAGGCGGACGTGTGCAATTTTTCAGGATTTATGCAGATCCCAAATACAGATCAGCAGGTACCAGAAGGTAAGAAAAGTTGCTTTTGCATAATATTGCGAAACAAAACGCCAAGTAATATGTCTTATGTTCGATTCAAGAACTCCTTCATTCCGCACTCCATCCAGCTGTATAATCACTCGCCATACAGCAACAGATGATCTGTCTATTATCTGACCGCTTCTATGTTAGCTACCTCTCTTTGTCGTAATGTCTATTTTCTTTTGGATCTACTCTCTACTCTCTATGCTGCCCTTTTTTTGCTGCAGCTGTTACATATACTGTAGTACTGTACATGGTAATTGTTATATATTGTATATATTATGTAAATATAATATAATATAATAATACAATACATCAGTATATATTATATACTGTATATATAATATGTAAATATTACATATATGTTATATTTTATATTGCTACTATGGTACATTTTTATTATACTTTATACCTGCATTATCCTTTCCATCCTTACACTTTCCATCCTTTGTAACTGAGCTACTGTGTGGAACAATTTCCCTTGTGGATCAATAAAGTTTGTGTAAGTCTAAGTCTAAGTCTAAGTCTAAGTCTTACCTTACACACACACCATAATAATACTCGTATGTTTAATGCGCCGCCAATCCATCAAGCGGTGCGGCTTCATAGCTTACCAAAGTCGTACTAAAACATTTTGATAGATTTTTGAGCGCTGTGTGTAATGTTCTATATTTTCAGTGGAACATATAAAATGTTGGCGTTGTTTACTTGCCATCATATTGCAGTCTACATGTATCTCTTATGTGTGACTGCCCTCTACTGTTCACACTTATCATTACACCATGTAGCAAATAAAATTGCTTCGAGGTCGGTAAGCAAAACCAGAATCATTCCGTACATTAGGCGCACCGGGTTATAAGGCGCACTGTCGAGTTTTAAGGGGGAAAAAAGGATTTTAAGTATGCCTTATAGTCCGGAAAATACGGTAATAAAAATGTTTAGAACTGGTTGAGACAAAAATGATAAGTAAAGTTTTTGTATGTGTTGCAAAGCTTTTTTGTTCATCGTTCAGCAGAATATTAAATGGATGGCAGGTAACCCCATGTCACGTGTTGAGATGTGGCAACATGTAACCACATCAGGTTTTTAATTTGCCCTACTGTAGTACCTTCTTCCATGGCTGTATGAACAGTAGAAAGCGAGGAACGACGTACGCCATCCACGTGCGTCAGAGTCGGCCTGGGACGAGGCCTGCCGCGGCGCATGCAGGCGGGGGTGAGACGTCGGCGCCTTTGGAGATTGAGCTCCCCCTAAAAGCTTCGGTTCAGGCTCAAATGATTGCCAGCGCGCGAGGAACAAGGGCTCCGCTCCGGGGGCGAGCCACCCAGGAGAGGGCCGTCGCCTCAGGGAGATTTTCAGAAGAAAGCGGCATGGGTGGAGATGTAATAGTAGGTGGGAGATCAAGGAGGAAGGAGGGGGGTAAAGTTGATTTTGACTCCCTCTAGTTCATCTCTCCTGCCTCCTCGGCCATCCAATCATCCTTTCATGCTTTACGCCTCACTCCTCGACACGCGTGCCTCCTCTTCTTCTTTTCTATCCATCAATCCGCCCATGCCCAAGCCTTTTTTTGGACAAGGGCATGTGGATATAGGCCAGTGTTAATATGGTAACAAAGCTCTTTAGGCAGACAGATCACTCCTTGGACTGGTGAAGGCTTCTCACCCACCTTCAGGCATCGTTTTCATTCACTCCGTATATCTATTAATGATTAAACAGACCAGCCAAGTATTATTGGTGTGGAGAGCTTTTATTTCTATTTTCTGTCCCCATAATTGTTCAGCCCTTTTTCTGGGTAGCAGACCTTACAGTAATGTAATGCTATTGGTGTTTACCAAAACAAGTAGGAAAATGCAAAAACACTGTACAAAACTCACAATATGAGTACATTAAGTACTCATCATTATTTCAAGCCTGGAGTTTATTTTCCAGAGAGAATAAGATAATAGTAGGCAGCAGCTTTGTTTTAGTAGTAGTCAGCGATGAAAATGCTGTTTTGTGCTGTCATTTTTCTGGTTTAATTTTACTTTTTTGTGTCCTGCTGTTATCCTCATTGACCTGAGAAGTTCGTATCAGCAGCCACAGTTAAAAAAAAAGCTTGGTCTCTTCACAAACTCAAAAGGTCAAGTAGATGTCGGGATCGGATAAATTGATAATATAATTTAATTTATTCATCTATGTATTTATTTATATAATACTTTTTTGTGTGTATTATTAGTTATTTATTTTCTAATTGATACTATTAAATAACCGAATAAAGGAAAACTTTTTTCCCTGAATGGATATACAATTCGACATGTTTATTGTTTTTTTTAGCAAGGGACACTTGCCTTACAAGGCAGTAATATAAAGGCCTACTGAAATGACATTTTTTTATTTAAACGGGGATAGCAGATCCATTCTATGTGTCATACTTGATCATTTCGCGATATTGCCATATTTTTGCTGAAAGGATTTAGTATAGAACAACGACGATAAAGTTTGCAACTTTTGGTCGCTGATAAAAAAAAAGCCTTGCCTATACCGGAAGTAGCGTGACGTCACAGGAGGAAGGATTCCTCACAATTCCCCGTTGTCTACAATGGAGCGAGAGAGATTCGGACCGAGAAAGCGACGATTACCCCATTAATTTGAGCGAGGATGAAAGATTTGTAGATGAGGAACGTTAGAGTGAAGAACTAGAGAGGCAGTGCAGGGTGTATCTTTTTTCGCTCTGACCGTAACTTAGGTACAAGCTGGCTCATTGGATTCCACACACTCTCCTTTTTCTATTGTGGATCACGGATTTGTATTTTAAACCACCTCCGATGCTATATCCTCTTGAAAATGAGAGTCGAGAACACGAAATGGACATTCACAGTGACTTTTATCTCCACGACAATACATCAGCGAAGCTCTTTAGCTACCGAGCTAACGTGATAGCATCTGGCTCAAATGCAGATAGAAACAAAATAAATAAATCCCTGACTGGAAGGATAGACAGAAGATCAACAATACTATTAAACCATGGACATGTAACTACACGGTTAATAATTCTCAGCCTGGCAAAGCTTAACAACGCTGTTGCTAACGACGCTGAAGCTAACTTAGCAACTTAGCAACCGGACCTCACAGAGCTATGATAAAAACATTAGCGCTCCGCCTACGCCAGCCAGCCCTCATCTGCTCATCAACACCCGTGCTCACCTGCGTTCCAGCGATCAACGGCGCGACGAAGGACTTCACCCGATCACAGATGTGGTTGGCGGCTAGCATCGGCTAGCGCGTCTGCTATCCAAGTAAGTACTCTTTGTTGTGTTGCTACAGCCAGCCGCTAATACACCGATCCCACCTACAACTTTCTTCTTTGCAATCTCCATTGTTCATTAAACAAATTGCAAAAGATTCACCAACACAGATGTCCAGAATACTGTGGAATTGTTCGATGAAAACAGAGCAGTTTGTATGGTGACACATTGGGTACGAATACTTCCGTTGCCGTCGTGACGTCACGCGCATACGCATCATACATAGACGTTTCCAACCGGAAGTTTAGCGGGAAATTTAAAATTGCACTTTATAAGTTAACCCGGCCGTATTGGCATGTGTTGCAATGTTAAGATTTCATCATTGATATATAAACTATCAGACTGCGTGTTCGGTAGTAGTGGGTTTCAGTAGGCCTTTAAGTTCCTGTGTAACTTGTACACTTGTAATACATATCATCGTCCACTGGGGGAGTGCGTCTTTCATTCGAGCGCCCCTATGTGTGTCTTAGCTGTGGTCTGTAATGACAATCCCAAACAAACAGAAGAAGTCCTTAAGCGCAAAAAATATGATTAAAGAGGCGAAGCTGTATATTCATTTGCACTTTAATTTTATATTACAATTATTTATTATAAATTCCGTTAGAATGTATTCATTATTGCACTGCATAATTGTATGTAAATTAATCAATCAATCAATCAATGTTTATTTATATAGCCCTAAATCACAAGTGTCTCAAAGGGCTGTCAACACCGGAAGTATATTACCTGAGGGGGCGTGGCTGCAGGCTAGCGTTTCCAAGAGACGTTTTCTAAATTCTTTGCATGCATGTTGTGGAATTTTATATTACATACTTGATTATATTAGTGTTAGTAAATTGTCCTAAATCAGTTTTTTTGAGTTATTTCTTTTTCAGAATATTAGATTTGTATTTTTGTTGTTGTTGTAATCATCCTGGCCTAAGCGTTGATAATAATCTTTGTGATTATTGTGAGAAGCTTTATTTTGTTAAACTGTTGGTGGGTTTACAATTATTGATTTCGAATAAGAAATATTACTGATTCTGTGTTAATATTTGAATATGCGCCATGTCCCTCTGTAGTGGAAAATGGTTGGGGACCACTGCTTTACAAGACAGTATTTAAATCCATGTGTAATTCGTACACCTGTAATGTATACCCTCGTCCATTGGGGGCGCAATTTCCGTTTAATGTCATGAGAGAAGAAGACAGCAGACCAGCGCGGCAACTGTTGAAATGTTCCTTTTGTCAGCAGGTAAACAACACTTTAAACATTTATTTGTAGACATATTTATTTGTTGTTTTTTTTGGTGGGGGACCACTGGCTTACAAGACAGTATTTTTAGTCCCTGTGGAACTTGTACACCTGTAATACATACCCTCGTCCACTGGGGGGCACGCTTTCCGTGTATTGTCATGATGAATGTATAAAATAGGACAAGATCAGTGCTGCAATTGTTAAGTTTTTCCTCTTGTTAACAGGTGAACGACGTTTACAACATTTATCTGGGGAAACACACATCTCATTCCTGATTAGCAATCACGAATACGCAACGTTTAGTAGCACAAATACAATTCAATGTTTGTGTGAGCTAGCAAAGATGGCGGCTGCTAACAGGCCTACTAGCTAAACATGGCTAATATTTTACTGAAATATGGAACTAGATGCGCCTTTTCCGTAAGAGAGTGTATCTTGCGCTTTATGGTGAAGTGCATGACTACCATAATAATGTACAGCTGAGGATGAAGGTTGTTTAAGCCAAAATAATCGTATATTTACGCTACGTTTTATTAGCGCTAAACGCTAAATCAAAGTACTTCCGGGTTTGCATTTCCGGTTTAGAATGGCGAGGTTTTTTTAAAATTCAGATTGGTTTTATTTGAACATATATACAGTTTCAAAATGATGTGTCACATTGTTTACATTTTCTTTACAACATGTCCAAAAAGGAGTAGGAAGAAGCAACTCAAGATTTCAAACCTAAATGAGGATTTTTGTTTAGACCTGCAATTGACTGAAGTGATTGAAATCCAAATGTTTACACTTTTTTTTCTGTGTTCATTGACAAGGAGCATTACATAACTGCCAGAAGAGGAGATGGCAGATGGAATGACTTTTAATCAAGGTATGTTTTTGATGTTGTTAACAGATTAACCACTTTTAAAGTCATTGTTATACTTGTAAAGCCTAATTCAAGCCCTTAATGAAGATATATACAGTTACAAAATGATGTGTCACATTTTTACATTTTCTTTACAACATCTCCAAAAAGGAGTAGGAAGAAGCAACTCAAGATTTCATACCTAAATGGGGATTCTTTTTTTTTAGACCTGCAATTGATTGGATTGAAATCCAAATGTTTACATGTTTTCTTCTGTGTTCATTGACAAGGAGCATTATATAACTGCCAGAAGAAGAGACAGCCGATGGAATTACTTTTAATCAAGGTATGTTTTGATGTTCTTAACAGATTAACCACTTTTAAAGTCATTATTATATTTGTAAAGCCTAATTCAAGCCCTTAATGAACATATATACACAGTTTCAAAACGATGTGTCACATTTTTACATTTTCTTTACAACATGTCCAAAAAGGAGTAGGAAGAAGCAACTCAAGATTTCATACCTAAATGGGGATTTTTATTTTTTTTTAGACCTGCAATTGATTGGATTGAAATACAAATGTTTACATGTTTTTTTTCTGTGTTCATTGACAAGGAGCATTATACAACTGCCAGAAGAGGAGATAGCAGATGGAATAACTTTTAATCAAGGTATGTTTTTGATGTTGCTAAGAGATTAACCACTTTTAAAGTCATTATTATATTTGTAAAGCCTAATTCAAGCCCTTAATGAACATATATACTGTTTCAAAACGATGTGTCACATTTTTACATTTTCTTTACAACATGTCCAAAAAGGAATAGGAAGAAGCAACTCAAGATTTCATACTTAAATGAGGATTTTTTTTTTTAGACCTGCAATTGATTGGATTGAAATCCAAATGTTTACATGTTTTTTTCTGTGTTCATTGACAAGGAGCATTATATAACTGCCAGAAGAGGAGATAGCAGATTGAATGACTTTTAATCAAGGTATGTTTTTGATGTTTTTTACAGATTAACCACTTTTAAAGTCATTATTATATTTGTAAAGCCTAATTCAAGCCCTTAATGAACATATATACACAGTTTCAAAACGATGTGTCACATTTTTACATTTTATTTACAACATGTCCAAAAAGGAGTAGGAAGAAGCAACTCAAGATTTCAAACCTTAATGGGGATATTTTTTAGACCTGCAATTGATTGAAGTGATTGAAATCCAAATGTTTACATGTTTTTTTCTGTGTTCATTGACAAGGAGCATTATATAACTGCCAGAAGAGGAGATAGCAGATGGAATTACTTTCAATCAAGGTATGTTTTGATGTTCTTAACAGATTAACCACTTTTAAAGTCATTATTATATTTGTAAAGCCTAATTCAAGCCCTTAATGAACATATATACTGTTTCAAAACGATGTGTCACATTTTTACATTTTCTTTACAACATGTCCAAAATGGAGTAGGAAGAAGCAACTCAAGATTTCATACCTAAATGGTTTTTTAGACCTGCAATTGATTGGATTGAAATACACATGTTTACATGTTTTTTTTCTGTGTTCATTGACAAGGAGCATTATATAACTGCCAGAAGAGGAGATAGCAGATGGAATGACTTTTAAACAAGGTATGTTTTTGATGTTGTTAACAGATTAACCACTTTTAAAGTCATTATTATATTTGTAAAGCCTAATTCAAACCCTTAGCATTTTTCTCTCATTTCCTAAACCTGTGTGCAAGTCCCCAAAACTTTTACTCCAAAAAATCCAACCAAGAAAAGCATTCAATGGCGCGGAACCACACCCTCGTTCTGATCCTTTTTTACTAAGTGATGATGTGAAGCCCACGGGCCACGGCACGCTCTGACTGATATGTGTGCTGACACGTCGAACGGGGGAAAGCGGCGTAGCGCAGCCCCTGGCAACCAGGAGAAACATGCTAATAGCGAGGTGCATTAGTGCACTCACACACGGCCCCGCTAATCGGAGAGGACATCCGGCCTCGCTCTCACTCTCAGAGCAAAGAGAGCTTCTGCCATCAGCACCCGCTTCCATTATTTTAAGACATTCAGTGCATATATTTTGTGTCACTTTTGATTGTGATGTAAAAAACAACCACATGCATGCCAGAGTAATATATGCTTTGGATCACTGGCCGAAATTAAAATTCTGCAGTGATCAAAGTCCTGTTTCCAAACACGTTATAATACTCCAGTTTTAGCACAAGAAAATAACTGTAGGAATGAAAATGCATATTAAAGAACGTACGCTCAGCAAATCTGCACTCATTAAAAAAAAGGCTACAAGAACATCCTCGCGCTTCTCCTGCACTTCCAAATCCCCTTAGTCCTCTGTCGGAATGCTGGCGTAAAAGTTTGAAGGAATCAATTTTCACCGCTCAATGCTTACGTTTTTCCCCTTTTCTTTTTCTTGGCTGGCATAGTAAATATGTTACTGGATTAAATCTTCAAAGAATATGTGAAGAAGCTGAAACATTCACTATAAAGCAGTAGAATTTTTACATTTTACAAGGTGAACGTCACAAGCTGAACTAATCATTGTACAGTAGATCCCAACGATAATTAATAATAAACACATACCCGTAAAAGGCCCTTAAAGTCTTCTATTTGAATACAACCTCTCATTGTTAATAAACACATTTTACATTCCATTTTACACAAAATTACAATACACAGTGTGGTACTTCCAAAATGTGCAGTTACCCAATATCAAGTCTTGTCAAAGTGTCTTCTTGCTACAAAATGTTGTATGTGAGACAGCAACCTCTGCTGGATTGACAGCTGCATCACTTTTTATACAGCAGGCGGTGCCATCAAACTGCTTTTCATTTAAGTAAAAAAATATATATATATATTATTTACAATTTAAAGCAAGAAGACAATGTAATGCAATTTTATTTATAGAGCACTATTTGTACACAAGGCAATTCAATGTTCTTTACAGAAAATTACAAGAAAGCAAAACAGAAATAAAATGATCATACAAATAATCATAATTAAAATTAAAATCTTAAAATATAATAATCATAAAAACAACCAACTTCAAATGAAAATCAAAGAGTGTTAATAGATAAAATACTTTCAACTGTCATATGCACAATTAAATAAGAGTGGTTTCTGCATTGATTTGAACATTGCCAACATTGAGGCCTGTCTCACATGTTCTGGAAGACTATTCCAGATTTTAAGTGCATAAAACTGGAACGAAATCAGTGAAAAAAGAAATCCGTGATTATGTGGCGCAGCAAATTCAAAACCGCAAATGAAATAAATCTATCACTAACACAAAAATTCCAGCCAGTGTAGCATCCAGCATCCAGGCATGTGAAATGTCCGTGAATACATAGATTTTTGCGTTTTTTTAATGAAATATCAGAAAAATACGATCCAAACAAAATGTGTCAAACGCTCGCATCAGCTGCAGGTACTTGCTGTTCCTCTTGCCTAAACGCCGCACTGAGTTGCAAACGGGGAGACGATCAGGAGCAGCAAACCAACCTAGCCACTAACCATCTAGTGTACTTTTGATTGATTGATTGAGACTTTTATTAGTAGACTGCAAAGTACAGTACATATTCCGTACAATTGACCACTAAATGGTAACAGCCAAATAAGTTTTTCAACTTGTTTAAGTCGGGGTCCACGTTAATCAATTCATGGTAATTCATTTTGCCGCCTCCGTTTGCTCCTCATGTCACAACGTTGGCGGCTGCCCACTTTACCTCTAATCATACTGTTATTATTTATCAGTAGCCAGCGAGAAGGTGAATTTTTGACTCTACGGATGTAAACAGAGGTCACAACACCAGAAGTATATTACCTGAGGGGGCGTGGCTACAGGATAGAGTTGCCAAATGGGAAACGTTTTCAGAGTTCCTTGCATGTATCATATGGAATTTTACATTACATTTTCAATGATAATAATGTTAGTAAATTATATACTAATGAAACAACAAATTATGTGGTACATAGCATGGGACATGTAAGTGTCAAAAAGACAGCCGAAAGAGGTTTGTAGATGAGAATAAATCTAAAAGTAAAATATAGTGTAGATATGCACCTGATTGAAGGAAATATAGTTTTGATTTTCACATTTTTCTTACAGGGCTTGCGTGGCAGCATTTTGTGCCGACAGAAGTTTTCGTCTTTTTTTTTCCTCAAAGGGTGCTCTCACTTGCCTTAATTATTTATAGTAAAATGAAACATTTTGTTGCTTTTTACTCATAATCAGTTATCACAGTTCAAGGAAATAGACAAAAAATCAATCTACAAGAAAGAAGAAATGTAATCTAATAGAATGGGAACAATGTGGTTTAAAATGTGTAATTTGACCGGAATCTTTGGGACAGATAGGCTTCTAAAGCTGCACAAAATTTTAATTTTAAACCGTTGACAAAAGTTAAGTTCAGCAGGCATTAAAGAACTACCTGCGCTCATTGGTTTTGCTTTTTCTTTGGCTGTGTGCGTCTTTATTGCAACATTTATTACAAATTTAAGTGTAAAACAATCTATGATTGTTACACTTTGTATCTACACAAGCCTTTTTTAAGTTTTGTTATTAAGTCTTGAAAACTTTTTACTTTTAAAGAATTTTGGGAAGTGAAACACGCCTTGGCCACGCCTTTGTAATTCACCGTTAAAGCAAGAGTAAGTCTGTTATTGTTTTCGCCTTTTACTGTTAGCAGTGGTTAACCTCCTTTTGCACTTATGTAACAGTTAAACTGTTACTTAAAGCATTTCCTGCACAGTTAAGGCTGCTGTATGTCACGAGTAGGTGGCTTCCACGAAGGCGCTTGCGTTCGAACAAGTAGCAGGGCCGCCCTCTTCCGTGTTGCAAAAGCAGTGTTTGAAAAAGCATAATTTAATGTGAGTGTGAATGTTGTCTGTCTATCTGTGTTGGCCCTATGATGAGGTGGTGACTTGTCCAGGGTGTACCCCGCCTTCCGCCCAAATGCAGCTGAGATAGGCTCCAGCACCCCCCGCGACCCCGAAAGGGACAAGCGGTAGAAAATGGATGGATGGATTTCGATTTTGCAACCGCAGCAACCATTTTTAGATAATTTCTTTCTAAGCCATTAATTTTATTCTGGCTGAACTTTTTTTTTTTTTTTTTTTTTTTTTTTTTTTTTTTTCATAATGTCTTGCCCAGCTTCTCGGGCAAATCATATAGCAGATGTAGATGCCCATATCGGCTGTTCAGATTTACTTTACAAAAGAGAAGTGTAGGATACTTCTCTTGTTGCCTTACTTGTATTTTGACTTTATTAAATGTATTTATATTATCATTTGGTGCAGCCGGGCCGGAGCAGGAGGGGATAGAAAGAGAGAAAAAGGAAGACAGAGGGGGGAATTGTGGGGACAAGAGGGGGATTAGACAGAGAGCTGAACTTTTGAGCTGTTGACATACAGAAGCTTTAATAAAGGTTGTATTATTATGATGGTGACCGTTTGTTTCTTGAAATAATCATTTATATTTTGAATATTTAATCTGGGGGTGTGGGGAGGATGATATCGGAACAGATTATTGTCTATCATCTCTTTCACTGTAAAAAAAAAAAAAAAAAAAGTTCATTGTAAATTCACAGCAAATTAACTGGCTAGTAATTGCATTACTTTCACAGTAACATATACTGTAATTTACTGTCAAATATGTTCACAGCAATTTACTGTAACTGCAGAGCTGTGATTCTTCAGAATAAAGTTACAACTAAATGCTGTAACTTCAAAGTTGTGATTTTATAGTTAATTACAATTGTAACTTTACAATTGTAATCATATTGTTACTTTCTTGTCTTAGATCTACTGTACATTGTTTGATTGATTGAAACTTGTATTAGTAGATTGCACAGTATAGTACATATTCCGTACAATTGACCACTAAATGGTAACACCCGAATAAGTTTTTTAACTTGTTTAACGGGGTCCAAGTAAATCAATTCATGGTAAGTAAATCAATTCATGGTAATGAGTGAGTGCAGCGTAGTCCACAGGACCCTTTAGGAGACAAATTAATTTGTAGTTATAGTCATTTGTTGTAATATTACAGAGGACTATAATGACAGTATTTTACTGTGAAATAACAGTCGCTGTGAAATATAAGAATATCATATTTATTTGTTGTTTTGTCATTTTTTGTAATGTTCAAGTACATTTTGATTACAGTATTTTACTGTGAAAAATACAGTTAAATATTGTGAAATCCTGGTAAATTTTTATAGTGTACAACTGTAACTGCATTTCGATTATGTAAAAACATTAGTTTTTTCGATGATGAAGCCACCATGGAGAGACAAAATCTTTGTGATCATGCCAGCTGAAAAAACTTGTGGATTGAATGACGAGAATGCAGAGCTATAATATATTTTTAATACCAAAAGAAGCCGTCAAATCCTTGGGTACTTCGAGTTTGATGATCAGGAATCAAAGAATCACCATTCCATTTGATTTCATCGGTCAACCATTGGGATATTATTAACAACTATCAAAGAGTTTCAAGTGAAACCTTTTTCTGCCATGAACCCCCCTCCTGCTTGCCGTTCAGCTACGCTTGGGGGAATTAAAGAAAAAAAATAGCATTTCATTAAAAAAAAGCGGGTGTGCATTATGAACGCTAAGTGATTAAAGTTTAATGATAAATTACAGTGGCCTCAACAGGTCTTAATCTCAGGTGCCTTGCCAAAAGTCTTCGATTGCTACAAACCTCAGGTGGAACAAATACTAACTGATATCAAAGCGTATTACTTTATTTGGAATCAATAAGACTTTTTTTTGTTGGTTTCATTCAAATGGCTTATGAGGCCTTCAGATCAGTCTGGGTGCTCATTAAGCTCATCCCAGCGTTAATGTCATCAGAGCTCATCGATCCATTATTTATGACTCAGAAAGGAATACAAAGAAGCAAAGGAGTCTACATCTTCACTCTCTAAGATCAATGAAGCCTGCTGTGCAATCTCTTCATTTGCTCATGCCACTGAAAACAACCCCCAAATTTCAAAAGTAAAGTAGTTAACATAAATCATTTTGTATGGTTACAATAGATGGAGGCTTTGTTTGGGGTTTTTGGTTTTTCCCAGTGCCTGCCTGTCATGGGTTAATTCTGAAGTGTATTAGGCCATTCTAGTACTTTTTATTGTTATTGTTTTATTAGTACATATGGTTTTCTACACAAAAATTCATCTATTTTATTCTTCTTCTTCTCCAGATTTTGGCACGTTCTACCTTCCACATTTTTCACCCGATTCAAACCGTTCCAACTTCAAACTCTTCAGCCTATTCGAGAATTGCGGGCTTTCCCTTGACAAATTCCAAAAATTCCCAGATTTCACAGAATTCCAGCTTTTCCGGGACATTTTGCCCATTCAAATTGAATTAGACATTTTTCAAACTTTCGCCATTTCCACATTTTTCAAACTATTCATACCATTCCACCTTCAACACATTTCACCATTCTAAACATTCAAAGTACTGTTTTTCCCGAGTTAAAAAAAATTCCAGGATTTTCCAGAATTCCTGGTTTTCCAAAACCCTATTTCCGCCCTTTTTTCTGGCGACTACTCCTTCCACATTTTTCAACGCATTTCAACCGTTCCACCGTCAAAACATTCCTTTTAATCAGGACAAAAAACAAAGTTGTTTTTTGAACTGGAAAAATTCCCGGTTTTCCCGAAATTCCAGGAATTCCGTAATACAATTTACTACTTCAACATTTCTCCACCGATTTGAAAAATTTCAACACCAACCATTTCAACTTATTCAGACCATTCAAGTTTATTTTACCGTTTTCAAAAAAATTCCAGATTTTCCTGAAATTCCCTAATACCATTTACTACTTCAACATTTCTTGACCGATTTAAACAAATCCAACACCAACCAATTCAGCTCATTCAAGACATTCATGCTCCTAATCATTTTTTTTTAATTCCCGCTTTTCCCAAAATTCCAGGAAGTTCCCATTAAAGTGAATGGGACATTTTTCCAAGTTGCACAATTCCCACATTTTTCAACCTATTCAAACCATTCCAACATGGCCTACTGAAACCCACTACTACCGACCACACAGTCTGATAATTTATATATCAATGATGAAATCTTAACATTACAACACATGCCAATACGGCCGGGTTAACTTATAAAGTGCAATTTAAAATTTCCCGCTAAACTTCCGGTTGAAAACGTCTATGTATGATGACGTATGCGCGTGACGTCAATCGTTGAAACGGAAGTATTCGGACGCCATTGAATCCAATACAAAAAGCTCTGTTTTCGTCTCAAAATACCACAGTATTCTGGACATCTGTGTTGGTGAATCTTTTGCAATTTGTTTAATGAACAATGAAGACTGCAAAGAAGAAAGTTGTAGGTGGGATCAGTGTATTAGCGGCTGGCTGCAGCAACACAACCAGGAGGACTTTGAGGTGGATAGCAGACGCGCTATCCGACGCTAGCCGCCGACCGCATCGGTGATCGGGTGAAGTCCTTCGTCGCACCGTCGATCGCTGGAACGCAGGTGAACACGGGTGTTGATGAGCAGATGAGGGCTGGCTGGCGTAGGTGGATAGCTAATGTTTTTAGCATAGCTCTGTGAGATCCTGTTGCTAAGTTAGCTTCAATGGCGTCGTTAGCAACAGCATTGTTAACCTTCGCCAGGCTGGAAAGCATTAACCGTGTATTTACAGGTCCATGGTTTAATAGTATTGTTCATTTTCTGTCTATCCTTCCAGTCAGGGGCTTATTTCTTTTGTTTCTATATGCAGTTAAGCCCGATGCTATCACGTTAGCTCCATAGCTGAAGTGTTTCGCCGATGTATTGTCGTGGAGATAAAAGTCACTGTGAATGTCCATTTCGCGTTCTCGACTCTCATTTCCAAGAGGATATAGTATCCGAGGTGGTTTGAAATACAAATCCGTGATCCACAATAGAAAAAGGAGAGAGTGTGGAATCCAATGAGCCAGCTTGTACCTAAGTTACGGTCAGAGCGAAAAAAGATACGTCCTGCACTGCACTCTAGTCTTTCACTCTCACGTTCCTCAACCACAAATCTTTCATCCTCGCTCAAATTAATGGGGTAATCGTCGCTTTCTCGGTCCGAAACGTGAGGAGCCTTTCAACCTTTGACGTCACGCTACTTCCGGTACAGGCAAGGCTTTTTTTTATCAGCGACCAAAAGTTGCAAACTTTATCGTCGATGTTCTCTACTAAATCCTTTCAGCAAAAATATAGGAAATATCGCAAAATGATCTAGTACGACACATAGAATGGATCTGCTATCCCCGTTTAAATTTAAAAAATTCATTTCAGTAGGCCTTTAACACATTCCACTCATCCTGGACATTCAAACTAACACTTTCCCAAGTTCCAAACCAAATTCCGGTTTTCCCGGAAATTCAAACTCTTCAACATTCAAACCATTCCCACATTCAAACTATTCTTACATTTATACTACATTCTGTCAGCATTTCAGTTTAACTGCAGCATTGAAACATTCACACGCAATTCCTTCAGGAATAGCCTCTTCTAGTTAATATTTATTTTTCTTCTAAAACTTGCATGCCCCTGTGTGTTCGTACCTATGTAAGCTGTTGGAAATGTGAATTTCTCTTGGAGATGAATAAAGTACATATCAATTTAGTAACACAAATAATGTGTGTCAAAATGTTTGGATAAGCACTCACTAAGTTATTAAAGGCCTACTGAAAGGAATTTTTTTTATTTAAACGGGGATAGCAGATCTATTCTATGTGTCATACTTGATCATTTCGCGATATTGCCATATTTTTGCTGAAAGGATTTAGTATAGAACAACGACGATAAAGATTGCAACTTTTGGTATCTGATAAAAAAAAGGCTTGCACCTACCGGAAGTAGCGTGACGTAGTCAGTTGAACATATACGCAAAGTTCCCTATTGTTTACAATGATGGCCGCATGAAGTGAGAGAGATTCGGACCGAGAAAGCGACAATTTCCCCATTAATTTGAGCGAGGATGAAAGATTTGTGGATGAGTAAAGTGCAAGTGAAGGACTAGTGGGGAGTTGAAGCTATTCAGATAGGGAAGATGCTGTGAGAGCCGGGGGTGACCTGATATTCAGCTGGGAATGACTACAACAGTAAATAAACACAAGACATATATATACTCTATTAGCCACAACACAACCAGGCTTATATTTAATATGCCACAAATTAATCCTGCATAAAAACACCTGCGTGTTTGTTATGCTAGCTCCTAGCTCCTCTGCTAGCTCCTAGCTCCATAGAACACGCCAATACAATTCAAACACCTGATCAACACACACAATCACTCAGCCCAAAAGACCGTTTACCTAACCCAAGGTTCATAAAGCTTATATATTTTTAAAAAGTTACGTACGTGACGCGCACATACGGTCAAGTTATCGAATGTTTAGCAGCCAAGACTGCATACTCACGGTACCTGATATTCAGCTGGGAATGACTACAACAGTAAATAAACACAAGACATATATATACTCTATTAGCCACAACACAACCAGGCTTATATTTAATATGCCACAAATTAATCCTGCATAATAACACCTGCGTGTTTGTTATGCTAGCTCCTAGCTCCTCTGCTAGCTCCTAGCTCCATAGAACACCCCAATACAATTCAAACACCTGATCAACACACACAATCACTCAGCCCAAAAGACTGTTCACCTAACCCAAGGTTCATAAAGCTTATATATTTAAAAAAAGTTACGTACGTGACGCGCACGTACGGTACGGTACGTGTTATGCTAGCTCCTAGCTCCTCTGCTAGCTCCTAGCTCCATAGAACACGCCAATACAATTCAAACACATGATCAACACACACAATCACTCAGCCCAAAAGACCGTTCACCTAACCCAAGGTTCATAAAGCTTATATATTTTAAAAAAGTTACGTACATACGCAAAAAAAAGCCAAAGCTGCATACTCACAGTAGCACGTCTGCGTCTTTGTCATCCAAATCAAAGTAATCCTGGTAAGAGTCTGTGTTGTCCCAGTTCTCTACAGGCGTCTGTGTATCCAAGTCAAAAGTCCTCCTGGTTAGAGTCTCTGTTATCCGAGTTCTTCCATCTTGACTGCATCTTTCGGGAATGTAAACACAGAAGCGCCGGCTGTTCTCGACTCGAAAAATACGTCCATTTCGCACCGACAACTTTCTTCTTTGCTTGCTCGGCTTCCTTCTCCATAATGCAATGAACATGATTGAAACAGATTCACGAACACAGATGTCCAGAATACTGTGGAATTATGAAATGAAAACAGAGCTTTTTCGTGTTGGCTTCAATGTGGAAGGCATACCCGTGTTCGCCGGTCTACGTCACGCGCATACGTCATCCTCAGAGGCGTTTCGAACCGGAAGTTTAGCGGCAAATTTAAAATGTCACTTTATAAGTTAACCCGGCCGTATTGGCATGTGTTATAATGTTAAGATTTCATCATTGATATATAAAATATCAGACTGCGTGGTCGGTAGTAGTGGGTTTCAGTAGGCCTTTAAGCCTGTAGTTTGTGGAGCTTATTTATTAGTATTCTGCTTGTTGCAATCCGAAATCGATGCATTTCAAAGTTTTTCTCAAAATGTGTTTTTAAAAAGAGGGTTATATAGACTTAGACAAACTTTACCCTAACAACACCTACAGTATGTTGGGATGCTATTTGTGGATTTTAGTTCAGCTTTTAAAACTGTCCTCCTGAACATGTTGGCACTGAGGCTCCACAATCTGGGACTGTCTACAGCACTCTGCAGGTGGTGCAGATAGGGGACTCAACATCTTCCCCACTGGTCCTTAAAGGGGTCATATAATAATTTTTTTCTACATTTAAAACACTTCCTTCTTCCTAAATAACAGGTAATGGTGGTTATTTGGTCAAAATTTGGTCAAGGCTCTTCCTGATCGTCTCTTCAGGATGCACCGTTTTGTGGTCAGTCCTATTTACATGCCTCCACTTCGACTGTGTCTTCTCTCTGTCAGCCATGTTGTAGTTTTTAACGCTTCCATATGGAGTCTACAGACAGGTATAAGTTACGTCTAGACGCTATTTTGTATTAGAAACGGAAACCGCAGAGGATGCATTTGCATGTAAGTGTGCCCCACAACAAGAGGATAGAGAAAAAGAAGGAACTTACTGACCACTACAATGGCAGACATGCGCAAATTAATCTCTTTGGGTAAAACTTTACCATATATGCATTAGGGCTGCAACTAAAGATTATTTTGATAGTCGATTAGTCAACGATTATCTTAACGATTAGTCGGATAATAAAGCGTACACATATTTAATGGCTCTAATTTATCCATCGACTTTTGAATGCAGCTTATTTTAGGCAAGTGCTTACAAACAACAAATATGACTAATTCATTCATTAATATTTATTTATACTGTAACTGTGGTGCTCATTCAGCTGTTATAAAACTGAAAATGACTAATAAAATGTTGTCCATTCCAAGACCACATGTGGTTCAGAAGCAGTTGATTTGATATTAATTTATAGCCAGTGTGTTTTCATCCTAAATTATATCCAGCCTAAGACGATCGGGACCTAAGAAATCAAAACAATCTGTTTGAGTTTTTTTGTGCTTGATGGTCTTCAAGGGATTCTTTTCCAAGGGCAGATTAAGAAAGATATTGATTTTTTAGTTATATTGCACATTTAGTGAACCTGTTGTTAAAGGTCAGATTGATGTTTGCTGTTAAGAACTCAGCAGGTTGTAGTCATCAAGTGTTGATGTACAGGAAGCCTCAACAAAAGTCCAAAAACAGATTCTGCTCCACAATTCCTGTATAAAAATGTGACAAAAACAGTCAACTGATCATTAAGATGTGATGATTTTGTAAATTCAAAGCACAAAGTAGGGTTGTCAAGATACCAATAATTTGGTACCGGTACCAAAATGTTTATCAATACTTTTCAAAACTTTTAAAAATAAAGTGAACTACAAATAAAGGCAATATTGGCTTTATTTTAACAGAAAATCTTACAATACATTAAACATATGTTTTCTATTGCACTTAAATAACAATTTTAAAAGGTTAAAATAAAGATTAAACAAATTGGGCTTTTGTTGTTGCACTCACAATGTACAATTTTCCGTATTACATATAGTCTGCCATAATCAAGGATTAGATTAGAATATATTAAAAAGCTTTATTGACATTTTATTAAATGCTTCATAATTTATGGTTGCCATTCCTGGTCTGTGCTTTAAGAAAAATACAATTATTAGTAAGTAAGAAAAACAAAACTATGGATAAAAGTACACAGATAAGCCATGTAGCAGGCAAAACACGCATTGTTAAAGATAAAACCCAAATTGTAGCAATTTGATACAAAATTCAGTCATTTACTTGCATTAGTTGACGCTAATTGGGCAGTTTTAACTCCGCTAATATTTGGCATCAAGCCAAGCATCTGTGTGCGCGTCTATGTATCTACATGTGCACAGCAGGGAAGCTGGTTAACGATGTTATGAGAGTAGCGTACAGTATGTCTGTTTGCGAGAATGGCAAAAAGAGAGTGGGAGTGCGTGCGTGTGCACTGCGCAGTAGAGTGATAAACGGGTCTGGTTGTGTCCTGCAAAACTAATAATATAGCGTTTGTCATGACTCGGCGGCTACGTCAGTGTGACCCGAAAGCGGAGCTTAGCAGACCCATTGGCGGGTAAAGTGAAGGGCGTTACCCCGGACGAAAACATAGGTCATTCTTCCTCTCCTCGATGTTACTGCTTGTATTACCCTTTGTGTGTGCGTTTTGACACACTCAACATCATGCGCCTCAGCTCTGTAGTCACTGCCGCACAGCAGCATAAACGGTATCAGTAAATTTTCAAAGGTAGTATAGTACCGTTTCCAATTGATTAGTACCGTGGTACTTTGTTAGTACCGGTACACCATACAACGCTAGCACAAAGTTTAGACCTCAACGCAATCATTGATCCCAAACTTACTAGACATTTTTTCGCTCTTAGAATGTCCTCCTTGCATTTCACCTTCATTTCCGTCGTTCGTCTTTCTGCCATCTTGTCAAAACTCGATCAGCACCGATATCACCGGCGACGGAGAACGAGTCGAATTTGAATTCATTGAGGGATTTACGTGCTGCGAGGCTTGTCGGGTAATTCTGTTAACAAAAGGTATCCTTAGATGGAATTAAATATTTATCTGCTCTATGAATAACAATTGGAGAGGAACAGGGGTGGTGGGGAGGAGGCACTGTTTACTTTTTCGGGGTATGCTGAGGAGGAATCTGTTCTGCATCTCCGTGAGCTGATTGTCAGGGGGAGGTGGGTGTCGGAGGGGTTGTCGGTGACCAAGGGACCATTCCATGTGGCGCTAAACTGTGTTTCACACTCTAATCCGCCACAGGAAAGGACGCTCAGCGGGGACTCGGCTTGATGTCCGACCTGAAGCCCGGGCGCCTGCTGCTTGTTTGCAGGGGGCCCGATCCGGCCATGACCCCTGTAATGGTTTCTGTGGTTGGAACCACTTCCATAGTCACATGAGGTGAGATTACATGATGGCTGAGGGTCCCAAAAAGACAGTAATCACAAAGCAGAAGATTAAGACAGCAGTTTATTTCTTGTTTTTGTTTGATGTTCAACTAGATGTATTTTTATGAAAGTGACCAGAATAAGAAAGAAATTATCATTAGGATTTCTAAGATCAGTTGATGTTTGAACTACTTAAGACCTGTGAGGAATAACAGCATGAAAATATAATGGCGTTACTAACATTAGTGTTTTCTAATAACGGCTAATCTTAATCAGATTTTCTCAAACTGTGGTTCGTGTAGCACTAGTGGTACGTGGTATGCCAAAGAATCACTTGATTAGAGTAAAGTTATATTTCCCATATTTAAACAGTGTGTAATGTTACAGTGGCCAAAAATATATATACTTGTAAAACCTCTGCCTTGTTTTTAATGTATACTTAGGCCTACTACACTACTGTATTTTAATGTTGGTCATTATGTTGTTATGTGGAAAGCCAAGTTTTTTCTGAGGTGGTACTTAGTGAAAAAAGTTTGAGAACCACTGACCTGAATAATTGCTGTTTCGATACAATACTTCTTTAAATATCTTTCTGCATCTTTATACCAATAACTTATTCATATCTATTATTTAGTTTATTCAGATTTTTACTGTAGTTTATGCACACCACTGTTTGCAGATGGCTTTCGGGCAGCTTCTTTAGCAGTGCAGGCATCTTCCTAGAGCAGGGGTGTCAAAATGTATTCCCACGCAGGCCGGACTGGTAAAATCATGGCATAATAATTTGAAAATAAAGACAACTTCAACATTGTCTTACTTTGGTCAAAAGTAGAACAAGCACATTGTGAAAATATTTCTTACTTCAAATTACTTGAAAGTTCTGAGGAAAAAATTGGTGCAGTTTTAAAACACCGTGAAGAACACAATGAATCTAGACTTTGTCTCAGTGTATTTACAAAGCCAATAGACTTTAAGCACTTCTTGTTTAGCATTCTCATTTTGGCAGTTCAATATTAAAGACGTATTTGGAAACCAAACGAGTGTTTTCTCAAAGCTTCCCATTAGTCACATCCACAACTGCCACAACACATTCAAATATTACTATTATATAATAAACAAAACAATTGTCAAAATGACACCATTATAGCCGAAATAAAGGTAACACAACTACAAACTTAATTAATGTGTACATGGTAGATTTAAGTATAAAATAAAATAGAATAAACAATCATTGTAGAAACACACATTTGTACAATGGAGTTCAGTGTGCACATCGTGCCGTCAACCAATTGCGAGCGTTGCACGGAACTCTTACTACAAAGACGATGGTCAAGTTGACTTAAGTCTTTGCATATTACCATTTCATTATTTTATCTGTTGAGTGGATAATTTACAATTTTTAAAAAAAGGATTGTCCACTAGTCACAACAGGAGCAGCTGATTGCTTGCACCTGCGCTGATTGGAGTAGCGGCAGCCAATCCAGAGAGCGCTTAAAGTCAGATGACACGTCATCTTTAAACAGTGTGATGTGTGATGTGGGTTACACTGTTCTTGCTATTGCGACATCCAGTGGACACATTTAGAACAGCAGTTTTTTCATTTAAAAATTGCATCTAATTTTTATAGTTAGCAAACTCATTTTGCAGGCCGGATTAAACCTTTTGGGACCATTCGTTTGACACCTCTGTCCTAGAGGCTTTTTAAACACTGTTTCAGGCAGTTCGAATGCCTGATAAGGTTTGATGTGTTAAGCGCAATGTTTTATTCCCCTCCTCGTGAAAAATGTTTTCTGAACATTTGGTACAAATAGCACGCAAAATGTCTTCCTCAGAAACAGTGAAGAAGTCCCACACGATTGACACATTGTTTATGTACAGTGAGCTCAGAGGAAGTTAAAGGGGAACTGCACTTTTTTTTTTAATTTTGCCTATCACTCACAATCCTTACAAGAGACAAGAAAGAAAAATGTTTTGGTTTTTTTTGCAGTCGAACATGTAAAAATCAGCTCGTTCTAGGTGACTAGCAATGCAGCTAATAGGAGCAACCAATTCTACCTCTAAATCATTTCAAAAATGCATCTAAAAACCATCACCAATACTTCATTTACGTTCTGTAACCTGTATAATAACCAAGCTACATTGTTATGTTAAGAGTGAAAACTGAGGAACTCTTTTTCTAGCGTAGTAACACATCTGTGTGCTTCAATATTAGCCGTAAAAGCTAAATATGACAAGACATAGGTTAGCTTCTGTGTCAGTACAAAACGGGGTCGAGTTTGCAATACACAACACAATGCAATTAAACAGCAATTTGTACTGACTGAAAAACATGAACAATCACATACAGTATATTAGCCCACATTTCATGTTTTGTTTGTACTCCGCTATCTCAACAGCTTATGCACTTTAGTTGTAATAACACATGACGTGCGGCGTGTATCATGATCAATATTAAAATGTGACTCACTCGATGGACAGTTGTGCGTTTGGTCCAGCTGGCCAGGCAACGTTTTTTCTGGTTTATTTGGGGTAAGCACTCAATTTATATCCAAATACCTTGGCTCCAAATTCCACATGTGCAGCTTCGTGTCACGCCGAGCTCACTCTCTCGGCTTCCGTCTGCTCCATCATTTCAACCTTCCTTCGTGCTCGCTTCTTTAACCAGCAGTTCATCCTCCATATATTCAGCTTCATAAAGATAAGTTTGCGAATGCCATGATTAGAACACACTCGCATTTGTTTCCGGAAGTAGGAACACACAATTTGTTGCCAGAAGTCGGACGTGCGCTGCTATTTAAACGAAAATCAATGTTTGGAAGAAGTCAGTTCGGGTCATGCTTAAAATGACCAAAATACGGTAAATATTGTACATATATAACATATTGTTATAAACGTGTCTATTACAACATTATATATATATTTACTTGCAGTGTGTATATAAAACGTTGGAGGGTTTTGAAGGCTACAACGGTGACTCCCATTAGCCGCATCTTCCAACCGTATTTTATCATCTCTAAAATCCTATAAAAAAAAGAAAATAAAGACATGTGTTCTTGTCTTTTATAATGATTATGAACTATAGGCAAAATTCCCAAAAAAGTGCAGTTCCCCTTTAACAATGGGCAGTTTACAGCAAGAAAATTAGTACTTGATTTGCTCACCCTAACTCACCTACAATACAGTATGTGTAATCTTATCAAAACTATTTTTTATGTTATTAGATTTATTGTTATGACATGACAATGCTTTATCTCGGTCTGATACGTATCCGCCCGGTATTTATCGTGCACACCTCGTTAAAAATACAATACCAATGTAAAATGGACTCATTAGTTTGCATAGGAGTAGCGTATATAATGAAAGGCAACTTGTACAACTTCCCCCTGTATGCCTCTTACAGATAGAATGATATAGAGCTCTTGCTGTAATTATCAGAGCGCTAATGTATATTTATATACAGAGAGTGCAGCTGGCAGAGGCTGGGAACACTGGTTAAGCAAATTGGTATTTAACTGGAAACTCGCTGGCCTAGGAGCGATGCATTATTCATCACCTAGACAAGAAAGTAGCACTTCTTGCATCCCCTCAGCAGCAGCAAAAGCAGCAGCATCCTCCAGAGCACACATGGAAGCAGAGTGAAGGCGGACACACGTACACACATTTATATACAGTGCAGTATATGGGCCAGAGCAAGAAAGCAAGTTTGTCCGCATGGAGCCAATCCCCAAACACAAGCCCCCAACCAATCCACATATACACCAATTATTGGTTCCCTGTCAGTTTGAAAGGTACTACTGATGCCTTACTGGCTCAGCAGCCCAGCTTTTATTTTACTCCTTTTTTTTTTTACTCCCTGTCTGTTTAGCATTTTCTTATTTTTTTACACCTTCTGTTCTGCTTAGTGTGCCGTGTTTACAGTTAGACACCTATATCCAGTCACACCTGCAGCATTACATTTGAGTTCATTTGCCAGGATCCTTGCTTTTATGGTTATTTTTGCGCAATGCCACATTATTATTTTTTTTATTATTATTAATATTATTATAATGTGATTGTAGTTTGCATCGTTACATATTGCATTGCCCTTTTGCAAAACAAAATAAAACAATACAGTGAAACATATTTAAATTGGTCCCCCTTACTGTATGTCCACAACCCATTTGTTGACAAATAAAACAAGTCCCGGTCCACTGTGTCCTTCTGTTTACAAAAAAGTGGCCGCTTAAGTCAGTGTTGACATCCATAGTGGACCACTTTTGTTGACATGAAATATGACAGCCCAATTGATAATTTGTATAAAAAGATTGGTCCATTTATGTTAAGGTGTTGTAGTTTTTGTAGTTTCGTTATTTTTGTCATTATCTCTTAGCCAAGTGCTATGTCTAGGAGGGATTCCTCTGAATTGCTAAGATACATGTGGCGGTGGGGGTGTGGTCAATATGACATCATCATATTTAAAATACATACATTTAATACACATTTGTTATTATTAATTATAGTGTTATCATGTATTTTGTCTTTCATAATATCGTTTTGCTCTATTTTTCAATTGTTGCTGCTTATTGTACAATATACTATGGTAAGACTTTTCTGGACATTTCTTCAATCATTTTAGTCACATTCTATTTATTAAAAATGACTAGCAACAAATCTAGCATCTATCGTAGACTGTACTTGTGTTTAGAGACTCTTTACTTCTGTCACGCCATGTCCGCGATTGAAAACGAGCTACAGTGAGCATGACGTCACACTTGCTTCACCCTGCTGCGGGCCTTTCTCTCCTAAGAGCCACCAGTGTCATCTTGGATTTTGTAGATGGCCATTCGCGGGTACACGGATACAATAAAGTATGTCCACAGTGAGGACATGCTGCCTCTGCTCCAGACATATGCGTATAGCTTACGTCATCCCAACATCCGGTTTCGGCAGCGTCGTTCTGCTGTTTAAAGTACGTATTATATATATATATATATATATATATATATATATATATATATATATATATATATATATATATATATATATATATATATATATATATATATATATATATATATATATATATATATATATATATGTATGTATATATGTATATATATATATATATATATATATATATATATATATATATATATATATATATATGTATGTATGTACATATATATATATATATATATATATATATATATATATATATATATATATATATATATATATATATATATATATATATATATATATATATATATATATATATATATATATATATATGTATATATATGTATATATACCCATACATACTGTAAGTAACTGCTGGTCTTGAAGTGTATGTTTGTGTGTTATGATGTACATTTTTCCCATGGTCTATGAACACAACATGTTGGCAGAAAATGAAGAAGTGTTGTGGTGTGTCTAGGAGTAAAACATGGAGACAGATGTGTGTGATGAGAGAAAATACTTGTTGGTAAATTGAGATTGCCAATACAAGCTAAAAAAGAGCGTCAGACTTTGTGAGTCGTCTTCTGGACGCTACAATACATTACATTACTTTATCTTGTTTTCACGCAAAAAAAACATTTTTAGGGTGTGACAGCTAATATTTTGCCATGGCTCACCGCTACAATCAAATACATTAAGGGGAAACCTTGTATAGGTAATAGCAATAAAACATGCATGCAGTGATTTCCTGATCAGTGCAAAGTAATCTTCAAAATGCTTTATTATCACCCATTCTGCTGTCTCAGGCGAAAGTAGATACGCAATCAAAGACTAGTTTCAGTTTGGCGACAACCGCATACTTGAGCCAGTCCGGATACCCGGTCCCGTTGAGCCAGTCCGGATACCCAGTCACGTAAAATCAAACATTGCAGTATTTTGATACCTTTGTTGCACGTGACATCAATCTTGGTTGACTTCAGCTCAAACACTTGGCGGGCAAACAGTCATATATATATAGATAATGTTGCAGTTTTCTATGCCTACAAAGCAAGAATGCCCGATGCAATGCATTAAAAATCAACCCCAGATTTCCACTGGATGTGTAACAGCAGCAAAACTTTTCCGTCACCGAATGCCGCCACCATCTGCCATCCTTCAATCCCCACCGCTGTTGTGTTGCAGCTCCGCCGCGCAGCGAAATAGTGCGGACTTCTACGAGATCTCGCAAATCTGCGCATGATCACGTGATAAAGGAGTTTTAGTAAAGCGAACACTGTTTATTCTGTCCTTCCAGAGGAGCAGAAGCAAATCAACCTGGTCCCGCTATTCGCGATACATAACAACTGCTAACTGCAACACCGCGTACCGTCTCAAGCTTTGCCATCCATCAATACCCACAGGTGTCTGTGACAGCACTGACTTGAATTAACTTGTGGAAAAGACGACAGTTTGGCCTTGCAAAACGACCATTTTTTTTTTTTGTAGCAAGAATCGCAACAATAACATCATCCCTGGCAATCGTTTTATACACACGCACACACATGCACGCACACACACACACACACACACACACACACAATATATTCAAATTCAAAGAACCACTCCCCTGCGTTCCCGTCCCCTATATTAGCTAGCATTTGACACAGGACTCATAGATGTCCAGGATATGCCTGTGTATGAATCTTTTTATTTTGGACCTCCAGAATCAGCATTTGGATTAACAAGGTGAAATTAAGTCTGAAAACCTTCGACAAGTTGACTTCATGTCTGTCCCCACCAATTAGGGACGTTTCAAAGTGCAAGATACGATCCGCCTTAAAAAAAGGAGGATTTTATTTTAAAGTAAACCAGATCATTGGTTTTGTGTTTATGCATGACTTCCTGTCCAACTCAAGCAGATTTTAGCTAAATTGAGCGGATTTGTTTTGCGGCGACCAGCAAATATAGAAGCTCCGTGTACATTTAGCACAGGAACCGTTCCGGTAGTGAAAACTGAACAAATTGACTTGAATAAAAACGGAAAGAGTCCGCTGGTACGCTGCCGTTATGCATAGAGTGGAAATCCGGGGTTAAGGCTTCACTTTTTAAAATGCCGTAGCTCGATGCTAATTTACATTGTATATGCCGTATAAATGATACTGATAAGCGCTTTTGATTGATTGATTGAGACTTTTATTTGTAGGTTGCACAGTGAAGTACATATTCCGTACAATTGACCACTAAATGGTAACACCCGAATAAGTTTTTCAACTTGTTTAAGTCGGGGTCCGCTTTACATGGCAAATTCAACACCTCGAAATTTGGTAATGAAAACTACAACTAAGATGCACGTTACAGTCAAAAAGCTGGTGTGAAATAAATACAATACTTAAAGTTAAAACACTCCTATAAACACCTCACAAATATGGGGAAATTACTACAAAAGTACAATTCATTCATTAACCGTGTTACAAAAAAGATCAGTTATAATTATACATAATGTTGGATATCGAGAACTTTCAAACCCTTCATTTATTGAATCGAAAATACTGAAATTCCACGACTTAGTGAATTTGCACACCACACCGCTAAAATTATGCACAAAGCAAACTATAACCTGCTTCCGAAGAACGTAAAACAACTCTTCTCAACAAAAGAGAAGAAATATAACTTCAAAGAAAATGTTTATCCCGGGCTCGGGATCTTTCTGTGTGGAGTTTGCATGTTCTCCCTGTGACTGCGTGGGTTCCCTCCGGGTACTCCGGCTTCCTCCCACCTCCAAAGACATGCACCTGGGGATAGGTTGATTGGCAACACTAAATTGGCCCTAGTGTGTGAATGTGAGTGTGAATGTTGTCTGTCTATCTGTGTTAACCCTGCGTTGAGGTGGCGACTTGTCCATGGTGTATAATGCCTTCCGCCCGAATGCAACTGAGATAGGCTCCTGCACTCCCCGCGACCCCGAAAGGGACAAGCGGTAGAAAATGGATGGATGGATGGAAATAAATTATGGAATGGATTAAGCAAAGAAATCAAACAATGTACAAATATGATCCAATTCAAGAAACTATTCAAACTTAAAGTGTTTACAAAGTACAAATAAGAAGGACCATGATAGGAATTATGAATTTATTGATAATCTTATTTATCTTACCATATGAAATACAACTTACTTCACTAATTATTATTTATTTATTTACCGTATTTTTAGGAGTATAAGTCGCTCCGGGGTATTAGTCGCACCCGCCGAAAATGCATAATAAAGAAGGAAAAAAACATATATAAGTCGCACTGGAGTACAAGTTGGGGGTTTTTGGGGGAAATTTATTTGATAAAACCCAACACCAAGAATAGAAATTTGAAAGGCAATTTAAAATAAATAAAGAATAGTGAACAACAGGCTGAATAAGTGTACGTTATATGACGCATAAATAACCAACTGAGAACGTGCCTGGTATGTTAACGTAACATATTATGGTAAGAGTCATTCAAATAACTATAACATACGTATAGAACATGCTATGCGTTTACCAAACAATCTGTCACTCCTAATCGCTAAATCCCATGAAATCTTATACGTCTAGTCTCTTACGTGAATGAGCTAAATAATATTAGTTGATATTTTACGGTAATGTGTTAATAATTTCACACATAAGTCGCTCCTGAGTATAAGTTGCACCCCCGGCCAAACTATGAAAAAAACTGCGACTTATAGTCCGAAAAATACGGTATGTCTTAATGCTATTACTTATGGAGTATATTGTGAATAAATTGGGAACAGGAAGTGAACAAAAGTTTTAGCAACTGCTATGTAAAGGAAAAAAGGAATAATTAAATAAGCTCTGCTTCTTCTTACTCCTTTTCGAACATGTTGAAAAAAGAAACTGGAAATTGTGATGTAACATGTTGTAATTGTATGAATGCTCGAAGTAAACTCAAACTTTCTATTACTCAACAAATGACACGACTGCCTTATTTAACTTAATATCTTATACTACTTCCTGGCTATGGAAACCCACCAAGGACAAACTGAAATAAATACATACTTGAAATGAGATTTTGAAGTGTAAGTGTAAGCAATAACAATTGGACAGCACAGTTATCATTATTAGCTCAGTGTTAAATTGAAGAAAAAAAAAGATTCTAATTTTAAACAAATTAACCTTTTTTACCAAATGAACACACAAAAGTTACAAAAATTTGGATCATAGAGTAACTGTATCAATTCCCAGATACCAGGAATTTGCCATTTTGTGGCCATAAGTGGAGTCCACGGTAAGAAATACAGTATTTTTTCTGTGACTATGTATGTCGATCAAAACTGAACACGATTTTGGATGCAGCTCTTATTTTGGCGTTAAATAAAACACATATTTTAGAAAAAACATTGTGTGCAACTACATAAAATTCTACTTCTCGTGTGATTTTTATCTGAACTAAACTGTTATTCATATTTTTTTCCTGCCCTATCACGCATCTGAAATCACAAGCCCGGCAGTCAGTCAATAGATTTTTAATTTCATTAAAATTGTACCGCCACTAAATGGTGAAGTTTAGCCGGTGTCCGTCCGAGAAAACGAGGCTTCACGCCGCCCGTGTTTCGGGCATCTTGTCAGTTTGCGCATGCATTATGGATGAGACATGATTAGAGGAGCGCCAATGCAGTGCAGCCCCACTTTGAACACACTTCTCTGAATTAAGTGCAACTTTGTATTTATGTCTCTCGCTTCTCCAAACAGCGCCTTGGCTCGCTTCTGCTGGATGTTTTTTGGTTGATGTTGGGGAGGAACCATATTACAGTAAATTCTACCAAATGTACAATAATGTATTTTGTAGGGGTGGGAAAAAATATTGATATAGAAATAAATCGCAGTACTTCTTAGGACGATAAAATACTGAGTTTTTTATGTAAATGTTGATTTTTTTTAAATGCTATAAAATCATGTTTTGGGCAGATTTGTAACTCAACGACGACTTCCGTACCTCTGCTCTGCAGAGTGTTGCTGTACTGCTTGCTGCCTTGCTGTGCCAGTATTTTTTGTGTGGTTTTAGTACTTTCATCTCAAACTATAAAAGGAACTTTTTTGCTGCTAAATTGTTTGTTTTTGTCGTAGACATTGCCATTTATCGTAGTGTCTATTATGCAGTTTGTATATTTGAATACCGGTATATACAGTATATATTTTTATTTATTTATTTATTTTTTGTGTAAACTTTCTTAAAAATGTCCCAAATGTTGCTTATATAGATGCTAATGTATTACTTATGATAAATATTAAATATGCATTGCCTCGTTTATATTATGTCAAATTAACTTAATTTTTATTTAATCCAGGTGTTGACAGTCGGCAGACTAACAACCTAATAAATAATAAACACTAACACAACAGGCCTAAAGTCATGACACACTCAAGTTAGAGTATTGTGTGTATAAATATTTCAATAATTGCTGTTTGCTACATAATTGATTAAAAATGATGTCATCTTCTTTATTCTGCTGCATGCCATTAAACTGTATTTTATTATATCTCCCAGGAGGTTATGTAATCAATTGGGGTTGGTTTTTCAGTTAGTTAGTTAGCTAGCTAGCTATGGGTCGCCTATAATGAAACTGTCAGGAAATGGCGGACCTTTAGAAATGTGATTGGATTTTGGGGGTGATCTGGATGTCTGGATTCAGGATTCAGGATTGATTGTTCAAAAGTTTTCTGTTCTGCTTCTTCCTGGTCACTTTGAATGCACCTGCATCCCACAATACTTATACTTCCTTATAGGGTGTGGCTTTGTCTAGATTCGATCATTAGAGTTCTCTATCTTCTCAGTTCGACAATCGCTCCTCATCAGATCACAGCTCGCTGCCATCGGAGAACAATGACTCACTCTCCTTAACCTAAAAAACATGCTCATTTGTATATAAAAATAATTAGTAAAACATATTAAAAAAAGAATTACATTTCACAAAAGATTGTCATAATTATCGCAGCAATACAGAACATAGAGAATGTGCAAAAAGCGACGTGTTTTTCCTAGGGTGTTTTGAATGCAACCTCCCTCGTCGTAACTGTCGTAACGAAGAAGTGTTGTGTTATTGTTTTGGCTACTGGATAGCGCTGCTGTGCTAACGGTGTTATAAGGGCTGCATTTGGCGTGTTAAGGTCGGCAATAATGTTTAGAAATAGTGTCAGACTGTGCAGCTTCTGTCGGGACGCAGAGGCTCCAGGGGCTCCTAAACTTTTTGACCTTGGGGCCCAACTTTTCCACTACAGAGGGGCTTGGGACCCCACTCAAAGATTAACACTGAAACTCTTGATTTTATTCATTCTCAATAATTATATCTACCGTAACCTACCTACACTTTACAACATTGTCAAATTGTATTTTTCATTTTCATTTTCCTTTCTTTAACCAGGTAAAAACGCACTGAGGTTAAAATCCCTTTTTACAAGAGCGACTTGGCCAAAAGAGCAGCAAAAACAGGTTTCATAAATACATACACTAGCGTTCAAAAGTTTGGGGTCACATTGAAATGTCCATATTTTTGAAGGAAAAGCACTGTACTTTTCAATGAAGATAACTTTAAACTAGTCTTAACTTTAAAGAAATACACTCTATACATTGCTAATATGGTAAATGACTATTCTAGCTGCAAATGTCTGGTTTTTGGTGCAATATCTACATAGGTGTATAGAGGCCCATTTCCAGCAACTATCACTCCAGTGTTCTAATGGTACAATGTGTTTGCTCTCTGGCTCAGAAGGCTAATTGATGATTAGAAAACCCTTGTGCAATCATGTTCACACATCTGAAAACAGTTTAGCTCGTTACAGAAGCTACAAAACTGACCTTCCTTTGAGCAGATTGAGTTTCTGGAGCATCACATTTGTGGGGTCAATTAAACGCTCAAAATGGCCAGAAAAAGAGAACTTTCATCTGAAACTCGACAGTCTATTCTTGTTCTTAGAAATGAAGGCTATTCCACAAAATTGTTTGGGTGACCCCAAACTTTTGAACGATAGTGTATAATCAGTCAATCAAAGTGTGTTTTATATAGCCCTTAATCACAAGTGTCTCAAAGGGCTGCACAAGCCACAACAACATCCTCGGCTCAGATCCCACATCAGGGCAAGAAAAAACTCAACGCAATGGGATACAATGAGAAACCTTGGAGGGGACCGCAGATGTGGGGACTCCCACCCCCTGGGCGACCGGTGCAATGGATGTCGAGTGGATCTAGTTAATAGTGTGAGAGTCCAGTCCATAGTGGGGCCAGCAGGGGATCATCTACAATGGAGACAAGTCAGCAGCGCAGAGACGTCCCCAACTGATGGACAGATGAGTGGTCCATCCCGGGTCCTGACTTTGAACAGCTAGCGCTTCATCTGTGGTCACCTGATAACCTCTCAAAAACAACAACAACAAAAATAGAAGCAGTCACACACTATAGTTAAAAGGACAAATTACTTACAACATAAACTATAAAACACACAATAGGTAAGAAAATTAAATGTTTCAATGAAAACAAGTACAGTGCCCAATAGAAACAGCTTCTGGGTCTTTTAAAATGGCCTAAAATTCCCCCAAAGTGATCAGTTTAGGTAGCCTAAGATCCTTTTGTAATTTATTCCATGACCATGGAACAGCAAATCTGAAGGTTTTTTGTTTACCAAGACTTGTGTTGGCTCTGGGAACCAACACACCATGAATGTCGTGTGACCGCAAACTGTAGCGACTGGAGTCTCTACACATAAAAGAACATAAATAAGGGGGAACCGGACCAAGAAATGATCTATAAATAAAAAACATCCATCGAAAAAATCTGCGAACTAACAAAAATGGACAGTTTGCCTTTGTATACAAAGTGCAACGTGGACAAGGTTGCCACAATCAGTAATAAAATATAAGGCACAGTGATATACAGTGTGCAATTTTTTCAAATAAGAGTCTGGTCCATTCATAAAAAGAAAAATCCAAAATCTAGCAAAGGCATAAAAGTGGTCAGAATCAAGCGTTTTAACTTGTGATTGTTCGTAATCGGCAGTTACTCTTAACTTCTTTACAGCCAATGGTGTCTTTAAGGAACATTCTCTGCAGACACAAGACATTAAAACAATGTTGATTATACATAAATGTCCTTTCAAACTGACCTCTAAACAACGTTGCAAAATAGTTGTATTTGTAAATTGTGACAATGTTGATGTCTAACGTTGGATCCACATTGTTGGTTGGGAAATGACAAAATGTCAGTAATCAAACCAACGTCACAACCTGACATTGAACAAACGTTGTCAAAAAGTTTTTTCAACGTATTTGTGTTGTAGAATATTGGTCGGGAAATGACCAAAATTCAATGGTCAAATCAACGTAAGAACCTGACAATGAGTAAACGTCGCCAAAAAGCATGTTAGGTTTGAGTTGCTCAATGTCAGGACCTAATTCAGCAAGTTCTCAACGTTGTTTCAATGTCTAATGCCTTGTGGGTTTTTAGTATTTGGCGAGTATTGTCACAAATGCCAGTATTTCTTGTCTATTGCACTAAAGTTTCTAGAGCGATCATTCTACTACCGTATTTTTCGGAGTATAAGTCGCTCCGGAGTATAAGTCGCACCGGCCGAAAATGCATAATAAAGAAGGAAAAAAACATATATAAGTCGCACTGGAGTATAAGTCGCATTTTTGGGGGGAAATTTATTTGATAAAACCCAACACCAAGAGTAGACATTTGAAAGGCAATTTAAAATAAATAAAGAATAGTGAACAACAGGCTGAATAAGTGTACGTTATATGACGCATAAATAACCAACTGAGAACGTGCCTGGTATGTTAACATAACATATTACGCTAAGAGTCATTCAAATAACTATAACATATAGAACATGCTATACGTTTACCAAACAATCTGTCACTCCTAATCGCTAAATCCCATGAAATCTTATACGTCTAGTCTCTTACGTGAATGAGCTAAGTAATATTATTTGATATTTTACGGTAATGTGTTAATAATTTCACACATAAGTCGCTCCTGAGTATAAGTCGCACCCCCGGCCAAACTATGAAAAAAACTGCGACTTATAGTCCGAAAAATACGGTAATTATATTTTGTAAAACACATCAATATATACAGAAATCATGAAAAAATAAAGAGTCTCATGAGTGTAAATGACGTCTACCGTTATTGTTATAAGCAGAAAACCTGGGGAAATTTTAATTAATTGTCTTTAGAGGTCACAATTGTATACCTCCTTCTCGAGGATGTTTTCTAGGAATTATTTACTTTTGGGGGACAGGGGCTGGCGGAGGCCAGCGCTCTCTGGGTGCTTTTCTAGTTTTTTATTCATTTTTTTCTGTAAACCTAACTTGAAATTCCCAATCTGTCACTTCCCGAGGAAAAGAAGCCTCGTCTTCATACCTGCAGTTCTTCTTCTACTATTTTATTCTTCTTCGGCAGACAAAAGGAGGCTTTCCCAAGATCAGGGATTCCTATTGTGTAAATATTGATACTGCTGCTACGATGTTGTTACGCTCTCCATAATTCATTGCATTGCATTTTTCATCGCGTCTGGAATTTATTCTACGGCTCTACCAACACCCTCACCCATCTCCTACCCCCATTTCATCCTCCATTACAGTAATGCTGCTTCGAATATTGCTGTTTGTCATTTACAGTAAGCAGCTGATCCACCTTAGATGGTGATGATGATGATTATTATTTGCTCATTATTGTTGTAAGGCCGACTGCGGCTGTCACCCCGCACAAACCCCCCGCCCACCATCCATTAGGCCCGATAAGACAGCCGTTTGATCACAACCTAGCCCGCCCCCGATGCTCATTAGGCCTGATTAGTTATACAATGTTCCTAATTACTGCCGCCATGTTTTAATTACGCTTCATGTGCATATCCCCTGTCAACCCGCCACTACACCACTATTCTTTGAGGACATTTTTTACATACCTAATTCTGATCCCTATAAAGGAAAAGTTTTGTTAGGCTAGCTGAGCACATATTGATTGGTATTGTGTGTGGGTGTGTGTTTTGGGCTGTTTTCATGACCTTATGAGGACAACAATCTGATGATACAGCAGAATGTATGGAGGCTTTTGGTTCCCATTAAGGAATGTTGTGTTTTGGGTACCCTTGTGGTGGGGGAAACAAAAATGTAGTCCCTGTAAAGAAAGTGTGTGTCTAGATTAGTCCGAGGGCCTAAGTCTGTAATTTGCATGTTTGCCTGTACGTTAACTAAAACCGTTCACAAAAACTGGAGTCAATATTCCGTCATTATATTATATGCATAATCGGTGATGATGCATAGATTTTCTTTAAAAAGACTAAAAGCAGTTTCATACAAACCTTTAAAAACAAATCTGTGTTATTAGTACAACATATACAGGTGAAACTCAAAACAATTTTGTGCGAAGGTTGGTTTATTCCAGCAATTAGATTTACACGGTGAAAGTAATATATGACGGAGGCTCATAACGTGCAACTCAATATATTTCAAGCCTTCTTTAAATGTAATTTTGATGATTATGGTTTACAGCTTATGAAAACTTCAAATTGAAAATATTTTCAAAAACTGTAAACCATGATCATCAAAATTATAAAAGAAAGTCTTGACTTATCTCACTTTGAATGTCATGAGTTTATATCATATACAATACTAGTTTCACATTTGAGGTTGAATTGCTGACATATTTTGGACTTTTGCACGATATTCTATTTCTTTTTAGTTTCACCTGTATATGTTCTTGTATTATATTGTTTTGCTCCATTTCTCAAGTATTGCTGTTTATTGTACAATGTAGCATAGGCTGCACTTGGTGTAGAATTGTTCAAGTTTCTAGAGACTTTAGACCAGGGGTCGGGAACCTTTTTGGCTGAGAGAGCCATGAAAGCCAAATATTTTGAAATGTATTTCCGTAAGAGCCGTATAAAAAATGTTAACACTGAATACAACTAAATGCGTGCATTTTTAAGTTAGACCAACATTTTTAGAGTATAATAAGTTTCTTATTATTTTTAATAACAGTGTTATTCTGAAGCTAACCAATAATAAATAAAATACTTCTTACCATTAATGCGACTTCTGGTGCTGCATGGTTTTGCTGATGGCTTTGTACTGTGGTTGATACGTGGTTATTTTTAACATTGTCATTACCAGCGGGATTATTCATTACTTATCGTCTTAAGCAATGACAGCTACGATTTATCTGAGATGCAGTCATCAAAAGAGCCACATCTGGCTCTAGAGCCATAGGTTCCCTACCCCTGCTTTAGACCTTTTAGTAACATTTTCTTTATTAAAAACGTCGACCAACAAATCTAGCATCTTTTTCTGCTGTTATTGGAGACTTTACTTGTCTTCGGAGACTCTTTAATTCTGTAGCTTGATATCCGCGTAGAACAGCGAGAGCTGCATCGGGCCTCTACTGTCCCAAAACACTCATGGACGTCACACTTTCTTTGCGCTGTTGATCCAGCCGCACTTTCTCTCCCTGAATTGAGCCATTGCACATTTTGTAGATCACTGTCCGCGGGCATACACTATATTGCCAAAAGTATTTGACCACCTGCCTTGACTCACATATGAACTTGAAGTGCCATCCCATTCCTAACCCATAGGGTTTAATATGATGTCGGTCCACCTTTTGCAGCTATTACAGCTTCAACTCTTCTGGGAAGGCTGTCCACAAGGTTGCGGAGTGTGTTTATAGGAATTTTCGACCATTCTTCCAAAAGCGCATTGGTGAGGTCACACACTGATGTTGGTCGAGAAGGCCTGGCTCTCAGTTTCCGTTCTAATTCATCCCAAAAGTGTTCTATCGGGTGCAGGTGAGGACTCTGTGCAGGTCAGTCAATTTCCTCCACGCCAGACTCTGTCATCCATGCCTTTATGGACCTTGCTTTGTGCACTGGTGCACAGTCATGTTGGAAGAGGAATGGGCCCGCTCCAAACTGTTCCCACAAGGTTGGGAGCATGGAATTGTCCAAAATGTTTTGGTATCCTGGAGTATTCAAAGTTCCTTTCACTGGAACTAAGGGGCCAAGCTCAACTCCTGAAAAACAACCCCACACCATTATTCCTCCTCCACCGAATTTCACACTCGGCACAATGCAGTCCGAAATGTACCGTTCTCCTGGCAACCTCCAAACCCAGACTCGTCCATTAGATTGCCAGATGGAAAAGTGTGATTCATCCGCTGACCCCTCTCTGTCAGTTTACGTGGCCTACCACTTTGTGGCTGAGTTGCTGTTGTTCCCAAACTCTTCCATTTTCTTATAATAAAGCCGACAGTTGACTTTGGAATATTTAGAAGCGAGGAAATTTTACTACTGGCTTTGTTGCACAGGTGGTATCCTATGACAGTTCTACGCTGCGTCACTGACCTAACTGAGAGCGGCCCATTCTTTCACAAATGTTTGTAGAAACAGTCTCCATGCCTAAGTGCTTGATTGTATACACCTGTGGCCAGGTCAAGTGATTAGATCACCTGATTCTGATCATTTGGATGGGTGGCCAAAGACTTTTGGCAATATAGTGTATCTCCAATATGTTCAAGTACGTCCACATCGCAGACATGCTGCCTCCGCTCCGGACAATCCCGCGCATATTGCTTACGTCATCACAGCATCCTGTTTTGACAGTGATTTTTGGTGATCAAAATATTTTCCTTTTTTCGATGGCCATAATTTTGGTGCATCCCTAGTCAGTAGTGCATAAATAATAGCCTATATATAACCATTCATACAATATATTACTTAAATTTGTTTACAGATTCAAAAACAGTTTTTTGGGGGGTGTGGCGGCTTTTATTTTGCTGTGCCTCTGTGCCACGATCAATTACATGTAGAGCATTAATCTGTGAGGGCTCCGATAAGCGAGGTACATCCTCTCTTTTAGGCATGACTGTAAAATATATTTATTAGTTATGGTGAAAATGCTATGGAAGTAATACAGTTACCCTCAAGGGTTTTATAATCATTATTGTCAATGACTTATGGACAATCGCTAAGACGATTTGCTCGATGACCGCCATGTTTTTCAACCAATCCTGATCAAATTTTACAGACATGTGCCTGTCAGAGCCCTTAAGATGTCTGACAGATTTGGAGGTGATTTGGCTAAACACCCCGAAGTTACAGCGAGTGTTTTGTAGAGGAGGTGTGTGAGAAATTTCAAGTCGATTACATTTATAGGGTCATACTTGGACGTTTAACAACGGCGCCGCTGTGTGTTTTATTTGTCAGGAAGCTAATAGCACAATTGGACAAATCTTCTCCTTTTTGTGTGCTGCGGTTCAGGAGTAGAAGAGTTAGTTTACGAAAAAAACAGGCATTGGGAAAAATTAAGACACCCCATAGTTTGTGTGTGTGCGTGTGCTGTTCATTCTTTGTTTAAGGATCTTCCTTTATGGATGTATGTCAGTGATAAATATTTGACCAAACTGAATAGTGAGTCAGCAGTGGCCTTTTGTGTGTGTGTGTGTGTGTGTGTGTGTGTGTGTGTGTGTGTGTGTGTGTGTGTGTGTGTGTGTGTGTGTGTGTGTGTGTGTGTGTGTGTGTGTGTGTGTGTGTGTGTGTGTGTGTGTGTGTGTGTGTGTGTGTGTGTGTGTGTTTCTCTACTTCAAAAAAAAGATCATACTTCTGATTTTATCCATGCACATAAGTAATAAATATTGTATCAACAGAATTGAACACTTCCATTGTGTGTCGGAAAACGTGTGTTTAAGTGTGTGTGTGTGCGTGTGTGTGTGTGTGTGTGTGGTCACGGCTGCCACAGTGAATTTTCCCCATTACAGAGTGTTAACGGAGGTCAGGCCACCCTCAAGACATAGTGTATAGTGATAATAAGGGAACAAAAAAACACAGATTAGACTTCCACTGCCTCCATCTTAATCCCCATTGTACACGCACACACACACACGTACACACACGGTCTTCCCTCCGCCTGGTCCCATTCCAGCCACGCTGTCAATAAGCAGCCTGCTGCCCTGCGCTGGCTTGTGTGTGTGATTGGGATGTGGAAGATATAGGAGGGGGGGTTGTTTGCATGTGTGTGTATATTTTGAATGTGTGTTTGTGTGCATGAGAGATAGAGAAAGAGAGAGAGCCATAGTAATGTAACAGAGGGCTGATTCTCCAAGGCCCTGGCGCTGCACTCAAGACTCGGTGCTTCATTAAAGTTTTATGGCCGCAGCGCTCGGCCAAGGTCTATTTATGAAAATGTGCTTCCTTGCTTTATGGAAATAAACACATACACACACACACACAAGGCGAAGAGGAGTTGTTGGACTAATCTGAAAGGAGAGTGGAATTAACTGCATGCATAGCTCGCATTCACACATAGCATTGAAGTTTACATACAGCCATCATATAGGCTGGAATGTCTTATTAGTTAATTATTAGGACAGTTCTTTTACCAGGAAAGAATGCAATCATCGATTCATTTTTAAAGCAAGAATTACGTGCACAAGTTTCAATGTATTTTACATTACAGGCTTATACATACAATATGTGTGTGTGTGTGTATGTCTATATATATATATATATATATATATGTATATATATATATATATATATATATATATATATATATATATATATATATATATATATATATATATATATATATATATATATATGTATATATATATATATAAGTGTGTGTGTGTGTGTGTGCATGTGTTTGTATGTGCGTGTGTGTGTGTGTGTGTGTGTGTGTGTACATATGTATGTATATATGTGTGTGTATATATTGTATATATACTGTATATATATATACAAAACTAGACTTTTTTTTTTTTACCTCAAATTAACAGCAGAAATGTGGACACAGCTAGCTGGACAACGATCACAAACACACATGAAAAGGATAAAATACAGGATAAAATTAAACTTCTGGAATAAAAGCTGAAATTTCAAACCTGAGGACATCAAATCAGTAATTATGGACCCCAACATAGATATGACATTCATTCCAATGATGAGTGTATACTTCTTTACTGTATAGGATGTTGTGCCATCGAACTGTTTACCATTTTTTCAGTTCAATAAAGAAGAAATTGGATTTTCTTCCCCAAGCTTACACAATACATAGTAATTGCCAAGTTATTATTTATTATGACAAACATAAATCAAAAAGCCACCCTGAATTTCTTTTTTATTGTAAATTCACAGCAAATTACTGGCTAATAATTTAATTACATTCCGAGAAACGTTTACAGTACTTTACTGTGAAATACCTTAACAGCTGTTGACAGATAATTACAATAAAGTTACAACTAAATACTGTAACTGTACAGTTCTAATTTCATTGTTAATTACAATAAAATTACAGCTACATGCTGTAACTCCACAATTGTATTTTGTATTCTTAATTATTACTCTTGTTTTAACAGCATCCTGCTACCTACTGTACACAAATGTGCAATTGACAGTAATGTGTTGTGATATTACAGAGGACTATATGATTACAGTATTTTACTGTGAAATATAAGGGTATTGCAAGTTGTTCATTGATTTGTTGTAATGTTACAGTAAATTTGTATTACATTATTTTACACTACAAAAATTTGTATAAATGCTGTTAACATTTTTTTTACAGTGCATATAATGAAATAGCTTATTCTGTGTCTGATTCCACAAAGTAACATTACCATTGTTTCCATGTCATTATTGAATGACTTTCTTCATCCCTCTGATTGGACAATTTTAGCTCGAAATCCCAAACTTTATCATTTATCATCACGAGAGCAACATTTCCAAACAACCTAAAAACAAACCATACATACTGTAACTGGCCTCCATTTATTACAGTACATTTTATTCTAAACATGTGCTTAACTATTAAGCTATTTTACTGCAAGAATAAGAACACCCGATCAGTAGCTGCAGCGCCACCTGTTGCCTTTGGCATGCGTTTGTTTGTCAGCCTGCTAATGTTAGTTAACTTGAAGTAAAGCATCAGATGCAGTTTATTATATAAACTGTTTTAATTAAGACTTTTAAAATATAAGAAGCTTGTGCAGCCCTTTGAGACACTTGTGATTACGGGCTATATAAATAAACTTTGATTGATTGATTGATTGATTGATTGATTGATTGATAAACTGTATATGTTATATGGTATAAGTCCAAACTTCCCATATGTTTACCATATACTTATTAAACAATCCAATGGATCAATATATGTGCTATAGGCCACAAAAAAATGGTATTAGTATTTTGTGCTCTGTTTATTCAATTACTTAAGAATATGCCGCTTCTGGCCATTAAAAAGCCACAAGTGTCTTTGTACACCCGATTGTCATTTTATAAAACAAATATCCAATATGATTTTAACTGTTTAAAACAAATAATCACAAGATTCCTACTCTGTAGCTTACATTCATTGACTTTATTGTATACATCAAATGAGCATTCTGTCACTTTGTCTCAGGGAAACCTGATACAGCATTCACATTGATTACACGGTCAATTATATATAATTTATAGGCTTCAACTGGAGAGCAGCGTGTTGATTAAACTTTGATGAAGCCGCGTTGTAAACTCTTTGTTATATAGAACAACATGGCAGCCATGCACTGTCTACTGCTATAGGCGCCAAATATTGACTGCAAGGATGTTTATTTTTCAGCCTCCTCTACCTATAACATTAACTATTCCGTTATGTTTTGGTTTACATTGGCAGAACTGAAGCAGGAGGTTTACACAACTCCTTCAACATTGGTCAGTACACTTAATGACTTTAATGACAGCCAGTAACTGTCTCGTTATAATTTTAAGGGGTATAGTTTTTGCATGCCCTTGCAGCAAAATCCAATAAATTCTAACCCGGGCTCCGCTTTCAATATTGTGACAGATTAAAGTGTCGTCTTTACCAAGACGTGCAAGAAATCAATACAGTATCATCACACTGATGTGTTTTATTCATTAGTAATGAGTCTGGAGACTCACAGCATATATAGACACTTTCTCACATACATTTACAAAAACAATAACATTTTGTATTACAGTTTGTTTGCTCAGGCTTCATAAGCATGCAGCTGTGGTTTGATTTGCATAATGCAGGAAATCAAAAAATCATGATTTTATTGTGCTTAATGCTTTTCAGGTATCAGCTCTATTTTTCAATGGATTTTATGAAAACAATGTGTTTCTTAGTTATTTGGGAAAGTACTGCATTTTTGCTTACAATAATCCTGATCCTCTTTATATCTTTTTTTCTTGGGTGTTCACAATAAAAGCTTTAGTAGGGTGTTTATTACAGTAGTTGATTGGGGTTGAAAATTTTACTTTTAGCACAAATTAGGTATAGGGTGACTTAATACTGTAATTTAAGGAAGTTGTATGTCGATTTGGATATATTTGAAATGTTTAGATTTGAGATTTTCTTATTAATTTCTGTAACATCTTGTAATGTCCCCACATGCTAGAAGAAAATACACATGAATAAAGTTGTTGGTCTTCTTACATGCAGGCTATATATATATATATATATATATATATATATATATATATATATATATATATATATATATATATATATATATATATATATATATATATATATATATATATATATATATATATATATATATATATATATATATATATATATATATGCCTATTTGACTTGTTAATTTTTTTGCCAGGTGTAAATGTTATTATGTCAAATGTGTGGTTATTTTTATTTAGAAATGATACCTTGTAAATAAATAATTCAAACAAATAGCTCAATCTCTAAACCTTGTTTTATGTTTTTAATTTGATTTGTAATTGTTTTAAGTTAGAAGGCGTCATGAGCACATTCCTTCATATTAAATGTTGATCAATGTAAAAGTCAGCCAAGTGTCAAATGCTATTCATTAGAGTTGCAAAACAGATTTTCCCTGCAGTCTTTTTACTTCTCTTGTTTCCCAACAGCAGCTGCGCCATGATATCTATTTTTTTCAACAACTTTTAAAATTCCACGGACCAAAAAAAAACCAAAAAAACCACAGAGAATCAAGTAAAACGTGCACGGTTTATTTCAGTTTGTCATACACAGACACATTGAAAACACACTTTCACAAATGAAATAGATGCGTTTAAAAAAAAAAAGTCCAAAATAAATTAATTTAAATAAATAGAAGCATAAGGGCTTAAAATAGTGTTGACAAAAAATGTCTAAATAATTAAATAAGGCCAACTATTATTTCCCTTCAGTTTATCGACAAAGTGCTTCCGAGGGTTAAAATAAATAATATGCAAACTGATTGGTTGTCGACAATGAATTATAAATAAATATAATAATAATAATTGATTGTCGAAGCATCATTGTGGTGGACATACAACAGCTTTACACGTCAGTGAGTCTTCTAGATTAAATTCACCATCAAAAACCAGTGCAACCAACAACAAAAAAAATCCCAAAATTGGTTCCTGTTATTTTTTAGTGAAGGTGTGTGTTTAAATCACCATGAAACACTCGTGTAGTAATGAGGTAGACACACAGCTACAGTACAACACTGCTGTGTGAATGTGTGTGTAATAAGAATTAGTGCTTTTGTGTGTGTGTGTGTTTTCTCCCTTTTCTTCTTATTGCGATGCGTTCACTTGCGCTAGGAATTGTCCAAACTCACCCCCTTTTCTTTTAAAACCATGCGTGTGGTTTCTTTTTCTTTTTTTTGAATGTCAACAGTACACCCATTTCCCTCCCTCGCCCCATTAAATAAACACTGACAACCAAAAAACGAAGACGTCGGTTCACACGTATGTACACTGATAAATATAAAAAGATATTTCCTAACTAAAAGGAGGATGATATTCCTCCATCCCCATCGTTATTATTCTCATGTTTTTTTGTACAATAATTGCCTTAGGAATGAAGAAGTCCGAGCGTGGTGCCTTCACGGTCACTTTCCCACTCTTCTTTTGTTGAATAAATCCAACTTTTAAGTCCACAAGTGTCCTTCGTGTCCATCCAATTAAAAGCAAAAAGAAAGGCTGCTAAAGGGTCCTTGTGAGTTTTTGTGAGTCATCTTAACAAGACATTTAGTGTCCTGGAATAATTAAGGAACTAAATGGCTTCTTAAGATAAGAAGTGCAGCACCTTTAAAAAAAAAAAAAAAAGTAGCAGCCAGTCCATGTTTTGTCTTTTTTGCAAAAAAAAAAAAAATGTTTTAGTGCGTGGCTGAGAACTTCATGCGTTTCTGTTTCTGCCTTTGGTTGCAGAACCAGACCCGGACCACGTTCTTTTTAAGGTCCAGCTTCTCGGCGATGGCGGCGATCTTCTCCGAGGAGGGCCGAGGCTGCACGGCGAAGTAGGCCTCCAAGGAGCGCTTCTCCGGGGCGGCGATGGACGTGCGTTTCCGCTTCTTGTCGCCGCCGTTGAAGATCTCCGGCTTGGCCATCTTCTCCCGCTGCGCCCGCTCGGCCTCCTCCAGCCAGGCCTCCAGGATGGGCTTGAGCGCCACCATGTTGTTGTGCGACAGCGTCAGGGACTCGAACCTGCAGATGGTGCTCTGGCTCAGGCAGCCCACGCCGGGGATCTTCAGGTTGGCCAGCGCCGCGCCCACGTCCGCCTGCGTCACGCCGAGCTTGATGCGCCGCTGCTTGAAGCGCTCGGCGAACGACTCCAGCTCCCGGGGGTCCGGCTCGGCCTCCCCGCCGCCGCCGCCCCCTCCCAGGCCGCCGTGCGAGGCGAGGCCGTGCTGGTGCATGTTCATGGTCTGGGCGTGGTGGTGGTGGTGGTGGTGCTGCATGTGGTTGATGGCGCTCATGTGGGCGGCGTGGGCCGCGTTGTGCGACGCCGAGGAGCACACGTCCGAGCCGGTCATGCCTCCCAGGGAGATGCCCGGGGTGAGGTGCTCCAACAAGTCGCCCTCCAGGCCCTGCGACGACTGATGGTGGCCCGGGTGGTGGTGCGAGGTGAGCACGGACGGGTGGTGCAGGTGCGCCGAGGAGGAGGTGGGCGTGCACGTCATGCCGGTCATGGTGGTCATGGTGTGGTACGTGGCGTCCGGCTTGAAGGGGTGACTCTTCTGGGCCACGATGTCCACGGCGGCCAAGGCCTCCGCTCTCTGCAGCAAAGTCTCATCGAAGCCGGCGAAGATGTTGCCTTGGAGCTGCGGAGACACAAGGTAAGTTTATGGTTTATTTCACACAATTGCAACATAATACATCACTTTATTTATTTATTATTTATTTGTATTGTTATTACTTATGGACTAGATTGTGAATAAATTGAGAACAGGAAGTGAACAAAAGTTTTAGCAACTTCTATGTAAAGGAAAAGGGGTAGGATTAAATAAGCTCTGCTTCTTCCTACTCCTTTTCGAACATGCTGAATAGAGAAACTGGAAATTGTGATGTATCATGATGTATGCAAGCATGTTCGAAATAAACTCAAACATATTTCCAGTTTTACATTACACCGTGTCCGAAAAGGAGTAGGAGGAAGCAGAGTTGAACCCTTACCTCTTTCGTATCATGGCAGTTTTTAACGCATTTTTTTCCTACTCAATTTATGCAACAGTGAATAAATAAATGAGTACAGAAAAATTAATAAATAGATCATTATTAAGTACTAACTTCTCATACATAAATAGATAAGTAATTGATGGTTCACATTATGTCTTGATGCAATAATGCTCATTTTGACAACAATATCAATTCAATATTGCGACAGGAAGTGGACATTAAAAATTAATCATTTTATTTTCTAATTCAAGTGTATTGTGCATCCGCTATAAACTCTTACTTACTAGATCTTGCACATTCTACATCATGGGTCAAATTGATTTTATGAGGAAGTCATCAATTGTCAAATTAATTATATGATACAGAACATTTTTTAATGGATTTTTAGAATTAATTTTATTATTTTGCTTCATATTTTCGTTTGTTTTATTTATTACTTTACGACATGCATAGGTCCAATTTATGGCAGAATATACTTGCAGTAAATACCTTCTTTTTTTTTTAACTGTAAAAACAAAACAAAAGTTTGAGTAAACAACATCTGTGCATTTCAAATCTCCAATGTGTGTCAGTCTGCATGGATACTATTCATCCAAAATTCATATTTACAATGGCCCCCCTTTTGAATAATTTGTGCCGACAATGAAATGAGACACTTTGAATATGCATGACACTTGTATCTAGAAGCTTCCTTATGCGTTTGTATAATCGCAAACCCTACTATAAGATAACACTTATTAGTGGAATTGCTTTTATACAAAAAAAATAATAATAATAAAGTTTGCATGTTATTCTGCAGTTTTCAGTGGTTTAAAGTTAAATATAAGTCATGCATAGCTGACTTTTTTTTGCAGAAGGGTATTAGGTGGACCTACCGATGGTGTGGGCAGACAGGCCCTGCGGATGGCCTCCGAGCTGGAGTGCAGCGGCGTGTATTTGGGCTCATGCAGCATGGGGTGCATGCCGAAAGGCTGCTTGCTGTTCATCGACATCATGATTGCGGAGGTTGAGGGAGGGTCGTTGTCGGTCTTCCTCGTTCGTTTCCCGTCCTGGTTGGGTTTTCTCAATACGGAAAAAAAAAAAAAACAACCTAAAGTTTAAACACTTTAGTTGTTAAACTTATTAAAAGAATAAAAAGTGTCCTTGAGGTTTTTATTTGAGAACCAGAAAAGGAACTCCAATGTAGGGGTCCTCCAGGCGCTGAAAACCTTGTCTCCTTCCCTCGCCTGTCAGACACTTGCTATAGCGGAGCCTCTCCTCCCGTCTCTCGGCGCCTTTATCTGGACAGCTGGGAGGCAGGCCACGCCTCCTAAAGGCGGAGCCACGCGTCTTCCAGTGAATGAATCGGCCAATCGCAATGAGAGAGCTTGAGTGAAGCCACGCCCATTCGCGTGTCTGCAAGGAGGAAGTCGACTGGCTTGGTGGTCCACTGTCAAAATAAAAAATACTACATAAATCAAAATATTATTTTAAAATCTGATTAAAATGCCTTTAAATATTCTGTAACATTCTAGTTCGTCAAATAAGTCTTTAAAAAAGATAGACAGTTGTTGAAACTAACGAACATGTCGGTTTGGCCTTTAAATAATTAACATTCCATATCACAAATAGACAAATGTAAATATTACATGGAAACAATTGATTATGCTCTCTCACAGGATTTAAATAATTTAGCTGCTAATATAAATCTGTCTGCTGAAGGAATGCTTAGGAGCACATGACCAGAGGCTAATTTACAAAATGCTTCAAGGCAGTAACTAAATTCTACAAGTTATTTAGCACGTTTTCGTCACTATTGACAGTTATATATGCATACAACTTATTAATATAACAAAGTGCCTGACATAGTGGAGTCTCCACTCGAACGTCTTGGTGTTTGTATATGCAAGCATTGGTGTTTTTCTGGTTAGCCAAATACATGCAAACTAGGCTACTTGAAGACCCTAAATCAGTGGTCTCCAACAAGTGGGTGAAAGGATATTTGCCTAAACTCTCAGTATTATTAGAACTGTTCAATTCAGACATGATGCATGTATTTAATGACACATTATCACAAAACAGCATGAAGACATCAACTGCACTGTTTGTGTGGCAGTCTGCTTCATAAATTTTTCATTTAATTTTTTAAGTTTATTTATTTATTTCAGGCAATGACATAAAAAAGTACAAAGTTGAGAACACATAATAATATAAATTAATATAGTGCAAAGGGTAATGTATAGTATGTAATGCATGATTGTCCAGTTTTGCCTGAAAGGGAATGGGAAGAAGATAATTTATTTAATCCCACCCCCAGTTCTCCATTCAGTGATTATTCACATGAGTTCACTGTTACTTTGTTCAAGGATTATAATACAGATGTTGTATCATAGTGGCATTACCACAGGTAACAATAATTATTACACTGTAACAATAATTTGTATCAACAATGTAGGAATAATGAATATACCAACAATGGTAATAGACAACATAGCAATAATGGTAAGGAAACATTGAGCACATGTTAACACTTTGAGACAGAGTACAACAGCAGGTCAAATTAAAGACCCTCATCTCTATATTTGAACCTCTATATAAATAAAGAACAAATTCAATGTTGTCAGTCAAAACACCAAAGCCATTCTTTTTCACAAAATAGCTCAAAAACTTAAATAACAAAATCCCTGAACTAAATGCATATTAAAATATAAGATGCAGTCATGCAGATTAATTATTTTTACATAAAATGTGAATTGTGGATACAAACATTTTATTAATACTCTACAGGGGTCCCCAAACTACGGATCCGGCCCGCCAGCATCCAAAATCCGGCCCGCGTGAAGTCCCAAGTTTAAAAAAAACAACAACAGAAAAACACTTTTATTATTTTTAATTTTTTATTATTATTATTTTCTTAAATCTGTCCTTTCTAATCCATTTTCTACTGCTTGGTACTCTGTGTCTCCTAGCTGGTTACCATCAATAACATGACATCATCACGCTTTTGCCGCAGTGTCGGGCGAGCGCGCGTTCTTTCAGTTAATTAGTGCGCGAGGAATACATACAAATTATATATATATATATATATATATATATATATATATATATATATATATATATATATATATATATATATATATATATACATATATATATATATATATATATATATATATATATATATATATATATATATATATATATATATATATATATATACATATATATATATATATATATATATATATATATATATATATATATATATATATATATATATATATATATATATATATATATATATATATATATATATATACACTACCGTTCAAAAGTTTGGGGTCACATTAAAATGTCCTTATTTTTCAATGAAGATAACTTTAAACTAGTCTCAACTTTAAAGACGTACACTCTATACATTGCTAATGTGGTAAATGACTATTCTAGCTGCAAATGTCTAGTTTTTGGTGCAATATCTACATAGGTGTATAGAGGCCCATTTCCAGAAACTATCACTCCAGTGTTCTAATGGTACAATGTGTTTGCTCATTGGCTCAGAAGGCTAATTGATGATTAGAAAACTCTTGTGCAGTCATGTTCACACATCTGAAAACAGTTTAGTTTGTTACAGAAGTTACAAAACTGACCTTCCTTTGAGCAGATTGAGTTTCTGGAGCATCACATTTGTGGGGACAATTAAACGCTCAAAATGGCCAGAAAAAGAGAACTTTCATCTGAAACGCGACAGTTTATTCTTGTTCTTAGAAATGAAGGATATTCCACAAAATTGTTTGGGTGACCCCAAACTTTTGAACGGTAGTGTATGTATATATATATATATATATATATATATATATATATATATATATATATATATATATATATATATATATATATATATATATATATACGGCGTGGCGAAGTTGGTAGAGTGGCCGTCCTAGCAATCGGAGGGTTGCTGGTTACTGGGGTTCAATCCCCACCTTCTACCATCCTAGTCACGTCCGTTGTGTCCTTGGGCAAGACAATTCACCCTTGCTCCTGATGGCTGCTGGTTAGCGCCTTGCATGGCAGCTCCCGCCATCAGTGTGTGAATGTGTGTGTGAATGGATGAATGTGGAAATACTGTCAAAGCGCTTTGAGTACCTTGAAGGTAGAAAAGCGCTATACAAGTACAACCCATTTATCATTTATTTATTTATTTGAAGGTAGAAAAGCGCTATACAAGTATAACCCATTTATTTATCATTCATCATATATATATATATATATATATATATATATATATATATATATATATATATATATATATATATATATATATATATATATATATATATATATATATATATATATCTCTATATACATATATATATATATATATATATATATATATATGTATATGCATATATATGTGGATATATATATATATGTGTGTGTGTGTGTGTATGTGTATATGTATATGTGTGTATATATGTATGTATATACAGTATATATGTATATGTGTATATATTTATGTATGTATGTATGTGTATGTATATATATGTATATGTATATGTATGTATATATATGTTTATATATATATGTATGTATATATGTATGTATATATATATGTATACATATGTATGTATATATATATGTATACATATGTATGTATACATATATACATATATGTATGTATATATATATATATATATATATATATATATATATATATATATATATATATATATATATATATATATATATATATATATATATATATATATATATATATATATATACACACACACAGCCCGCGACCCTAAAAGGGACAAGCGGTAGAAAATGGATGGATGGATACACACAGCCCGGCCCCCGGCCAAATTGTTTTAACCCAATGCGGCCCCCGAGTCAAAAAGTTTGGTGACCCCTGCTCTAGCAAAACAAGCGTATTCCATTTGTTTGGCTTGAAATATGTATAAAAATCTTTACGTGTCCTCTGATTGACAAGTGATCAGTCAACGTTCCCCGTCTCCTTCCAAATGTCAGCTGGGATAGGCTGCAGCTCACCTGTGCACAAGCGGGAGGGATGGAATAAACAGTTCAAATAAATCGAACAGTCAATGAATCAATCAGTAACATGATGTGGGAGCGAGACTCGGGAGATCCCAGAATGAATAAACAATGTGACTCCACACACACGCACACATTCCGGCTGCCAGTTATTTATTCAGCTCTGGATTATTAATTGATGTCAGCAGACGCACAGGAATTTCCTCCAGTCGTGAACCACATTCACTTTCATGGCAATTAATGCATTAATTAATCATGCTACGTTTACTTTGTGGCGTGAAGGGGCGACACTTTTTCCAAAAATAAAACACACACACACAAAAATAAAAGAAAACTATAGAGGGGTGTAATTTTTATTCGTTTTATAATAATAAATACAATAATCAGATACCCACCCACTGAAGGTCTGCACTGTACATTAACCTCACATGATGTTTTCATATGTAAAACTAAGTTGAACTAATGTTTAGTTGGCTTTAAAATCACACTACAGTTTTATATAATTCGACTCTATTAAATTCCGGAATTTTATTTCAAAAATGCGTATTATTGTAAGCGTGACCGTCATAAAAACATGAACAAGTCAGTTCTACTTTTGATATAAATTAAATAAACTAATTATTTGTTTTATCTTGCAGGTAAAAAGTGCAACCTTGAGTGTAACCAGGCCTGGGGGGAAAAAAAGAGCGCATCCATGACTCACCCGCAAAAAGAGCAGCATGCCATGCAGTGTCGGTGTGCTGCAGGTAACCTGAGCGAGGCCCCCATTGTCCCTGTGTGCGTGGCCGCAGCCGCCCCCCTCCAGAGGGTCCCCGGGACCCGCTCATCAAATATACATCATCAGCCGCCTCCGCTGGGGCGCTGGCAGGCGGGCGAGGCAGGACGCTCCTGTGGGAAGGCGACACCGCATGGACAGGAGTCCAGCTGGGACGGCAGGCAAAGATGTAAGACGGTAAGCACATTGTGACCTTGGAGTTCATGTTCTGTGCAAAGCAACTTTATTTGAAGGTTTGGGACAGGGCACACGTTGCAACTATTGTGTTGTAAGCAATGGTCGCTATCCAATAACGATTTCAAACATCACATTAGGCGTTGGCACGGACCTCAGCTAAGTATCTGATTGCTGAGGATGGGAAAGGGTACATATATGTAGCAGTAAAGGGTTTCCCTTTAATGTAACTGATCGTGGTGCACCGCCATGGCAAAATTAAAGCCGCCACACCATAAAAAGGATTTTTTTTTCTATTTTTAAAACACTTCATTTTGGTCTACATAACATGTAATGATGGTTCTTTGGTGGAAAATTTGCCTAATTTTTTTTTTTACAGACCTACTTGTAAGCGATATATTTGCTCCCTTTGCAAACAAGCCATTTTGAGAGGCAGAGTTTTTAGATGCAAATGAACCCCTCCTCACCACGCCCCCTCATGCTGAGTCAGCATTCTTCCCCGCCTGGCAGAAATGTTTTGTAGTTGTTTTTTTTTCTTGCTTTTACTGTGCACTTTGGACCCCTATGCACGAGCCATCGGTTTTGAGTGACATTCACCACAACAGCCCAAACTGTAAGTGTACACTAAGGTTACAGAGGTGTAATATGCAGTGTTGGCAGCATGTCTGCGATGTGAACGTACTTTAATATATCCGAGATATACCCACGGACAGCGATCTACAAAATAAGTAAATATCAAGAGGACAGTGGCGGCTTTCAACGAGAGAAAGTCCAACTAGACCAGCAGCGCGAAGCAAGTACGAGGTCATTCTCGCTGTAGCTAGCTGTTCCTCGATAACGTCGAGGGACAGTAGAGTCTCTAAACACGAGTACATTCTATAAAAACACCAGAAAAAGATGCTAGACATGTTGCTAGTGATTTTTAATAAAGTACATTTGACTATATGCAGCAGCAATTGAAAATAGAGAAAAACGATATATGCAGAAAATATATGTTAATGCCGAATAATAACGCATATTTGTTTTTGAATGTATGTATACATTTTTTTAGCCTTTTAAAAAAAATTATAATCTTTGCAAATTATTTGAGAATGTCATGATGACCACGCCATGAACCACACCCCCAATGCCACAGGTATCCTAGTTATCTAGGGGAAACCCTGTTATATATATATATATGTACATACATACAGTACATACACACGCATGCACACACACACACACACACACACACACACACACTCACACACACACACACACACACAAGAGGTAGTCGCCTGAAATGGTTTTCACTTCACAGGTGTGCTTGAAGCTCATCGAGAGAATGCCAAGAGTGTGCAAAGCAGTAATCAGAGCAAAGGGTGGCTATTTTGAAGAAACTAGAATATAAAACATGTTTTCGACCCCCTTTTCTTTGAGTGCAACCAATTGCATTTGGAAGTTGCCTGATTATTGCTAATGACTAAATAATGTCCACCTGTGTGTAATCTCATTTAAATACAAATATTGCTGTTGTGTGACAGCCTCAGAGGTTAGTTGAGAGAATATTAGGGAGAAAACATGAAGCATGAAGTCCGGGGCACATATGGTGTCCAGCGAAGCATGAAGTCCATGGAATACACCAAACAGGTCAGAGATAAAGTTGTGGAGACGTTTAAAGCAGTCATAGGCTAGATTTCCCTAGATGTATTGCTACCCACTGTTGTGTATTTGCGACCAGCATAAGTCCATAAGATTTGAAATCAAACCATGAGGCATTGCAAAGATATTTATAAAATAATTTTGCCTTTTTTCATTCTTCCTCCAAACAAACCGTTTGGAATTTTCTCTGTCCTGTGACATTTCTTTTTACACCATTGACGTCAGCGGATTATCCATATATGGTATACATTTACCCAAAGTGCCTTGTGTGAGTCCACAATTGTAGTCTGCACTGTTGTCAATAAGCTACTTCTTTTTCTCTATCCTCTTGTTTTAGGGCAGACTGGCTCATACATGCACATGCATTCTCCGCTGTTGCAATTTCTAATACAAAGTAACAGATAGTTCTAACTTATATCTGTCAGTAGCCAGGTGGAAGCGGTGAAAACTACACAACATGGCTGACAGGTAGAAGACGCTGTCGAAGTGGAGGCACGTAAATAAGACCGCCCACAAAACAGCTTAAAACGGTCTGTAAAACAATCTATGCAAAATTAGGACCAAATAACCACCATTACCTGGTATGTAGTTCACAAGGAAGTGTTTTAAATGTAGAAAAAAAACATAATATGACCTGTTTAAAGACGCTAAAATAATTCCAATGTAGGTGAATATATGCTAAGCTATCGAAACAAAACATCAATATCTTATTTTTGTTATGTCAGGGTCTGAGTGGTGACAATGAAAATTAGTAGGGATGTCTTCAAAAAGTCAAAGATTCGACAATCATACCTCGCAGTCTCCGTGGGAGGGAGGCTACTCTGGTTTATTTGGAGGATAATTTGATTGCGTTAATCATGTCTTTTTTAAATATTCATTAAGTATTCTTGTGTGCAGACAAATAGTTTTTAGAGAGTAACAAATATATTTTAGTTTCGTTTCGTTTCCTCAGAGCTGTTGCTGCTTTCTGGTGTGACGTCACGTCTCTAAAATCAGCTGGTGTGTTTTGGCCTCCCACATTATATAAAATCTGCTGTGAGTCTGCAAACAACACGGTTTTACAAATAGTGTTGGAAGGATGTTTCTACATGTGGGATGTGATTGAGGCTTGAGGCTGGTTTAAATGTAACTTAGATATTGGGTTTTCACTATGTAAAGCGCTTTGAGTCACTAGAGAAAAGCGCTATATAAATATAATTCACTTCACTTCACGCTTGTCGGGACGCTACGCAGTCGGACACGGCGCTTGCCCGTGTTTTAGCTTGATTTTGAGGTGGAAAACGTCTCAAATGAGTACCTTTAATAATACACTACGGCACATATCATCATCATCATCTGTTTTATTGTTATATAAAAAAAGGGCTATCATCGACAATCAAAATGTAAAGAATTGGATTCGACTATGAACATTTTTAGTCGAAGACAGCCCTAAAAATGTAAGTATTTTTTTCTCAATGTATTTTTAGTATACTTTGGATACTTACTGTATGTTGGACACCCCTAATTTCAAGTCAGGAAAGATGTTTGGCCAGACTGAGCATTTTCCAAAAGGAGTATATTGTTTTGGCTTGGCTTTCCATCCCCCAACAAGTCTTTAAAGATTCATAATACTCGCATGCAGCAATATTTGCATACCTTTTGACTGTCATAAATAATGAGTTAACTCTTGTGATTAATCACAAAAAATATCGCATTAGTCTTGACTAAACGCAGATTAATCACGCGAAATGGTTATTTGAAAGGCTGCGCCGGCTGCTATATGGTCAATGATCGGGTCAATGCGTACGTCAGTGCAAAGACAAGTGAGGAGACTACAGACTACTGTGCCCGCTGGCAAAATTTGCTCCAAAATGCACCCTGACTAGGCTTTAGAAAAAACTGACATGCATTCAAGTAAAAAAAAAAAGAAAAAAATCTTCCTGGATGACATTCTGAGGGTAAAACGGCATTAATGTCCAAATATTGCAGTGTCTTTTCAAGGGGAATGTTGCCTATTTTTCACAAACCCTATGTATGTATTTCTTTTTTTAAGCATTCTAATTCGTAATGTACAGATATAAGGCAGCTAACAATGCAGCTAATGGGAATACACTATTCCACCCATAAAGCCATAAACATTTGAAAACCGCCGACAATACTCAGAGGTAACTATCCTATACAGCTATGACATACTGATCAGGTGAGCTGCTGCATTGCCTTCAAGTTGGTGAAAGTTGATTCTAGATTATAAATAATGCTAGAGGATTATGATTAATTCTTCATCCAAAACGGGAAGCGATACACATCCCATCAGTTGAAATCCCAGTGAGAGCAGACATTGTACAGTCAGTGATTTTTTTTATTATGTACATAGTTTGTATTTTTTGTTTAGCACTTAACAAATCAAATCAAATCAACTTTATTTATAAAGCACATTTAAAATTTACCACAGAGGTAGCCAAAGTGCTGTACAATGGGCAGGTTAAAAGATAATACGAGAACCGAGCAAACACAACACAACACAAACAGAACACGATAAAAAATAAATAAAACATAAAAACAGGTTCACAGCAGGTGTATTATGGGGCACCATTGCAGGATGGATATCACTCAGTGTTAAAAGCCATGGAATAAAAGTATGTTTTTAAGAGAGATTTAAAAACAGGAAGAGAGGAGGCTTGTCTAACACTCAAAGGTAGGTCGTTCCAGAGCTTGGGAGCAGCAGCGGCGAAAGCTCTGTCACCTCTAAGCTTCAGCCTTGTGTCAGGGACCGTCAGTCGCAGCTGATCGGCTGATCTTAGGGATCGGGTGGGGCAGTAAGGCTGAAGGAGGTCGGAGAGATATGTTGGCGCGAGGTTGTTTAGACATTTAAAAACAAATAAAAGGAGTTTAAAATTGATTCGGTAACGCACAGGGCGCCAGTGAAGGGACGCTAATATAGGGGTGATGTGCTCACGTCTGCGGGTCTGTGTTAGCAGACGAGCAGCAGAGTTCTGCACGAGCTGCAGGCGGGCGAGGGAGGCCTGGCTAATGCCTACATACAGGGCATTGCAGTAGTCAAGACGAGTCGAGATAAAGGCGTGGATTAATTTCTCGAGATCATGTCCTGATAGAAGCGGTTTCACTTTCGCTATTTGGCGTAATTGATAAAAGCTTTTTTGAACGACGCTGCTGATTTGTTTTTCTAATTTAAAATCTGAGTCGAACTTTACCCCAAGGTTTGTGACACAGTCGCTGAGATACGGGGTCAGAGTGCCGAGGTCAACGTTGGGGGAGGGAGAGCGACTTGGACCGAACAACATAACTTCTGTTTTGTCTTAATTTAGGCTCAGGAAGTTAGCTGAAATCCAGGCTTTGATGTCGTGCAGGCAGTCAATAAGACGTTGAACCGTGTTATTTACTTAGTAATACTACTACTTGCTGGATCTGCTTATTACTCAGCTTCTAAAACTCATAGTTCATTCTCCGTATATTCAGGCCCAAAAATATAAAGGTTCTGGATCATCATTTTCCCCAAAGTAGTCTTTGTTGGCTCCCTGCATGATTAGTAGCTGTTGTTGTTTGAAGGAAATAGCAAAATGTGTGAAGTGTCTGGGAAATTATTGCACTGCTATATGCTTAAAATGAGCACAAATATGTAAATATTTTATATTATTATGAATGTGCCTGTTACTACATTACATATATACGTACAGTGTGTATATGCACTGTTCCCCTAGCATTCAAAAAAGCGGTTATTCATTCTCTACTCAAGACCTATCCTCGATCCTGACCTCATGGTAAACTACCGGCCGGTGTCCCACCTTCCGTTTATCTCGAAAATCCTCGAAAAAATTGTTGCACAGCAGCTAAATGAACACTTAGCGTCTAACAATCTCTGTGAACCTTTTCAATCCGGTTTCAGGGCAAATCACTCTACGGAGACAGCCCTCGCAAAAATGACTAATGATCTATTGCTAACGATGGATTCTGATGCGTCATCTATGTTGCTGCTTCTTGATCTTAGCGCCGCTTTCGATACTGTTGATCATAATATTTTATTAGAGCGTATCAAAACGCGTATTGGGATGTCAGACTTAGCCTTGTCTTGGTTTAACTCTTATCTTACTGACAGGATGCAGTGTGTCTCCCATAACAATGTGACCTCGGACTATGTTAAGGTAACGTGCGGAGTTCCCCAGGGTTCGGTTTTTGGCCCTGCACTCTTTAGTATTTACATGCTGCCGCTGGGTGACATCATACGCAAATACGGTGTTAGCTTTCACTGTTATGCTGATGACACCCAACTCTACATGCCCCTAAAGCTGACCAACACGCCAGATTGTAGTCAGCTGAAATCGTGTCTTAATGAAATTAAACAATGGATGTCCACTAACTTTTTGCAACTCAACGCTAAGAAAACGGAAATGCTGATTATCGGTCCTGCTCAACACCGACATCTATTTAATAATACCACCTTAACATTTGACAACCAAACAATTACACAAGGCGACTCGGTAAAGAATCTGGGTATTATCTTCGACCCAACTCTCTCGTTTGAGTCACACATTAAGAGTGTTACTAAAACGGCCTTCTTTCATCTCCGTAATATCGCTAAAATTCGTTCCATTTTGTCCACAAGCGACGCTGAGATCATTATCCATGCGTTCGTTACATCTCGTCTCGATTACTGTGAAGTATTATTTTCGGGCCTCCCTATGTCTAGCATTAAAAGATTACAGTTGGTACAAAATGCGGCTGCTAGACTTTTGACAAAAACAAGAAAGTTTGATCATATTACGCCTATACTGGCTCACCTGCACTGGCTTCCTGTGCACTTAAGATGCGACTTTAAGGTTTTACTACTTACGTATAAAATACTACACGGTCAAGCTCCTGCCTATCTTGCCGATTGTATTATACCATATGTCCCGGCAAGAAATCTGCGTTCAAAGAACTCCGGCTTATTAGTGATTCCCAGAGCCCAAAAAAAGTCTGCGGGCTACAGAGCGTTTTCTGTTCGGGCTCCAATACTATGGAATGCCCTCCCGGTAAAAGTTACAGCTGCTACTTCAGTAGAAGCATTTAAGTCTCATCTTAAAACTCATTTGTATACTCTAGCCTTTAAATAGACCCCCCTTTTTAGACCAGTTGATCTGCCGTTTCTTTTCTTTTCTTTTCTCCTCTGCTCCCCTCTCCCTTATGGAGGGGGAGTTGCACAGGTCCGGTGGCCACGGATGAAGTGCTGGTTGCCCAGAGCCGGGACCCGGGGTGGACCGCTAGCCTGTGCATCGGTTGGGGACATCTCTACGCTGCTGACCCGTCTCTGCTCGGGATGGTTCCTGCTGGCCCCACTATGGACTGGACTTTCGCTGATGTGTTGGATCCGCTGTGGACTGGACTTTCACAATATTATGTCAGACCCACTCGACATCCATTGCTTTCGGTCTCCCCTAGAGGGGGGGGGTTACCCACATATGCGGTCCTCTCCAAGGTTTCTCATAGTCATTCACATTGACGTCCCACTGGGGTGAGTTTTCCTTGCCCGTATGTGGGCTCTGTTCCGAGGATGTCGTTGTGGCTTGTACAGCCCTTTGAGACACTTGTGATTTAGGGCTATATAAATAAACATTGATTGATTGATTGATTGATTGATTGATTGATTGATATGAAACATCGATTGAGGTTTTTGGTTATTTTAGAGCATTTTTGGGGTATTATACACGTAATGACTTCCATTACCTCCAATGTTAGCTGACTTTTGTTGGCATTTATTTACGCGTTAGAATGTCTTTTAAAAAATATATATATATACTGTATATAGGTGTGCTTGTCCCACACAAGGACTATGGATGATAGGCAAAATTCCTCAAAAAAGTCCAGTTCCCCTTTGAGTTATTTAAAACTATGCACGCAAGTAAAAACTTGTGATTAATCAAGGTTATGACATGCAGCCCCAAAATGTTGGCGTGTTATAAAGCCACAAAGTTATGTCATACAGCCCAAACATGTTGGCGTGTTATAAGGCCACAAAGTCGTCGTTGAACAGTATAGTATATCTACTGGACTCTGGGTGTACTCCGGGGCACATATGGTGTCCAGCGAAGCTTTTTAGCCTCCAAAACATGTCCGCCGCACCGCACGTTTCTGCCACATTTAGCAAATGGAAGTGAAAGCCGTACACTAGCATCAGACGCGGTTTTCATTTTGCGTACACAGTCTCCTTTCCGTTTTCCCCCCACCATTCCACCCTAAATTATTAATACCGGGTAAAGTGTGACGTTGTAAACTTGCGACAGTTCACCAAAATCGTCCGTTGCTTCTCGCCGAGGGGGGTGCGAGGGCTCGCCAAAGGGTAGGCGGTGTCTAACCACACACTTTTAATGTAATTGCCTGTAGGGGTCCTTGTAAATATTTCATTGTCTGCCAGTACAAATTAAAGACACCAGGGTAGAGGAGGTGTAGGGCTTCTTGCTGCTCTCAGGAGGAGATCTTGTGCACTTTACCTGGAAGGGAGATTTGTATCCCCGCCTCGGTGCACTCCGACGGGAAACAGAGACCATGTCCTTTTGCTTGACTTGGCTATAAGCGACGACAACACCAGCGTCATCCGCTTGTCACCGCCGCCTCTTCGTAATGCCTGGAATTGAAGAAGACAGCGTGTTTGACCTGAATTGCGGAGAACAAGTCTCAATGGTCGAGTTCATACCGCTGCCACATACTAAATTTACTAATGGCGTCATCCTCTCCCACAACATCATACGACATTTGGTTACGTGACGTCCTAGCTGGACTTGACCACAAGAACGTCATCGGTTCTTTCTTCAGCATCGTCGTTCTCTGCTCCAAAGAGTCCTGTGTCAAGATGTTCAGCAAGCTTCTTCTCATTCCCGACTCATGAAATATAGAAAACTAATTCAGTGGCCCTGAGCTAGAACAGGCTTGTTCAACAAGAAGTGACCCTTTCTTGCATTTTGTACTAGAAGCTGCAGTTGTATTGCTAACTTTCATTAATGTCATCGTAGTTGTTGATGCAGCTCTCTTTGTTATAGTGCACTACAAAAACTGAAATCTAAGTAAGATTAAATATTTCAAATAAGAGTGATAATTGCTTATTTTCTGTCTGATAAGATAATTATTCTCACTAAGCAGATTTTATGTTAGTGTTTTACTTGTTTTAAGTGTTTTGGTCCTAAATGATCTCAGTAAGATATTACAGCTTGTTGCTGAGATTTTATGACCTATATTGAGTAAATCATGCTTGAAACTAGAATATCAACTGTTGCAAAGCTGTGTCATCAACACTCACAAGTATAAAACTACTTTTTTAAAGTAACCATTTCTTATTTCAAGCATGAAATAAAAAATCATGACTTTGACACAATTGTGTCTTATAATTAAAACAGATGACAGCCAAATGGACTTTGCTGTTTTATTTTCAATGAAACAGGAGAAAATATGTACTCATATAGTAGGTTAGTTGGCACAGTACAGTAAACGGACAGTTAATATTTAAACATTTCACATGTGACATTTCAAACTATTTTGAACAGAAGTAGTTCATGCACATTCAGGTAAATTCTTCAAAATTACAATAAAGAAAAATTTGGCTGGGGGCCGGGTTGTAAATATATATATATTGTTGCGTTTGACCAGATGTTCCTCCAAGTGGGATGTAAAACGCTGGTCAGTCCCAAGTTCCTTAATGACATATCAACTGAACTCAAACGTACCACCAAGCACAGAATAGGTATTTTGTAATTTTATTGTCAAAGCTTTGGCAATAATGAGACCAGCCTCGAACAACACATACAAATGCGCAGCCCAAGTTGATCTGGCAACTTCCCGGAAAGCCCTCTCCTCTTCAGTATCTCCCCCCGCCCTCACTTGTCTCACCTCAAACACATGCTCATTGTCTCTTATCTTGAGTCGGCCTGGGAAGCACAGGAAGGAGGAATTCCTCCTCTCTGCCTTCTACTTCAAGGCCGGCCCAAGTGCGAGCACTTTGTCATGGGATGAAAAGAAAAGCAAAGAGTACAATATGGAACATTAGCTATATGTAATATGACTATGAAAATTAATAAGTAACACAAAATATGGATATATGAAGATATATATATATCTTTCAATTCCCCCTTCAGATCTTATCCAAAAGATCTCTCCTACGAGAGCAACACCTCTAAAGCACGCCCTACATTAAAGTAGGTGCTGTTTTGGTTTTCGAGCAAGCTATCGATAAACAATCAAACCATAGTTACATGGGAGAGAGAAGGAGGGAGTCAACGTTAATGTCGTCATTGTCAGGGAAGGAAACTAACAGTCCCTGAAAGTCACCACTATGCTTGACCCCCTTCAGTGACATAGCAAGCCCAGAACCAAGGTGGGGTTGACCTTTGACAGCTCTAACAATGATGCGGGTGCATAGAGACCTAGCACAAGGGGCAATAAAGCATCCGCATGAGGTTATGACGGCCAAGAAAACTCCAATGGAGACCAGGGCCGACTTAATTAGGTCAGACCACCTGCCAAAGGTGTTATGAAGCCAATCTTTAAAGGGGTCAGAGACACCGGAAACTTCAGTAAGTTCTTAGGCTCTGAGGCCTTCTAAGGCGCTCTGGACCGAGCCATCGGGGGCAGCATTGTTAGGAATGAAGGTACAGCATTGGTCACCAAACATTGCACACACACTCCTTCTTCCTTGGCTAGGATGCGGTCAAGGGCTATGCGGTTCTGGATGGCCATGAGGGAGGTCGGGGCAAGTTGTTCAGCAAGTCCCTCAACGGCGTCACGAGTCAGGTTGGTCAGTCTTCACAGATTATAAAAAACATAGTTAATGCGTTCTACATTTTTAGTAGCAGTCACAGGGAAAATAGCACCAATGATAGGAAGGTTCTCGAAACCTGCACAGGATTCACACCACAATTTGTGCTGTGAGGGGACCCCTCTTGGTTGGCCTATTGCATCAAAGTAAACACCATCAGGGTTCCTCATCAGATCAAAGGAGCCCTTTACACTCCTCCGGGATAAAACATGGCGGCGTCGGCGAGAAGTTAGAGAGGCCGCTGAGACAGGAGTTACAAGGGGAGTTAATTTGGTACCCACTAGGGTGAGTGGGGTCACCAGTCTAACCATAGCACAAAGCCCTACGGATAACGTTGGGATTCTAATGTACAATCTGTGCTCCCCACAATACCAGAATAAGTCAGCTCGTGCCCAAGGGCCTATCCTTGAGCCATCTATCAGTGTGGTGCACCAGGAAGGGTTAATGTCACCCAATTTGTTGGGGGACAAAGAGGGTCCTTTGAATTGAAAACACGTGTAATTCAGCTTTTGGGCCACAAATGGAAGAAGTCGGGTGGAATTGTCAACAGGAGGGTACACACTAGCCAACAAATCGCACCCTGGTGGCGTGGGTTCAGAGAACAAGGAAATAAGACAGTTTGAGCCATTTATGTCAGTCAACTTAAAAGGGGCGGGGTAAGTGTGGGGAAAAGGACGTCCGGCGGAACAAGCAACACAGTCACCCAGGTTTTGGCATCCACCTGAGCCACAGGTTTACCTGTACCCGCTCCTAAGGTCAAAGTTACCAGGCCTTCGGTGGTGATGTCATTAGCACGCACAGATGTGAGAGCCTTTGAAACACCACCAAGGTGGGGTGGTACTTTAGGTGCTACAGAGGGTGTAGAGGTAGTTAACGCCCTCTCAAGGACATTAATTTTAATAATTCCTTTAGAGTCTGTATCAGTCAGGTCAACCCCCAAAACAACATAAAAGGGACGATGGGCACAACTTACCAGCGTATGTTGTCTGCATCCGACACCAATGGTTCAGGGTTGAGTCGTCACAAATATAGAGGTTATTACCACGGTAATAGCTATTGTGTCCCCCGTAATTAATCACACTGCACAGGTCAAAAAATAAGTCTTGCTATCCCCTTTTACCCAGTCTATTTAAAGTCCGCTGTTTGTTCTAAGACACTTGTCAGTCACTGTCGTCAGGAAGGAAGGACTGAGGCACAAGAACAGTAGAACAAGCCTAAACACCAATCCGTCAGGAAATACTTCTGGGCGTAACATCCTGCTTTTCGTCTATCAAAATCAGAGTAATTCAGGTAACGAAACGGGGATAAACATCAAACTTTTCACTTAATGTAACGACACATGTAGTTATGCTGAAAACAAGCAAGAGAAATTGGTTAACTTCGAGTATAAAGGCTGGTCTCAAATAAGGATATACAATATAGAAGTTAAAAAGAGTAATATAGGTAGAAAATCTCTCTCTCAGCTTCGTCTTCTGGGCTGTAGGATTATGTGTGTGTAATTAAAGCCTCGCTCTTCTATGACCTAGAGGGGGAGAGGTTACTAGCACGATCACCCCTTATGTGTGTTACTTCGTTAACACACACACTAAAAATGAGTCGTTTTCTGCTCCCGTTCTTCTTCAGCTGCCTCAGGCTCAAAAGGCGCTGCTGGGGGTCGAGTGGGGCAGATGTAGTGGCGATGTCAGCAATGACATCCGCTGGTGATCTGTCAGGTTCTTCAGCAGGAGTGTAGAGGGAGAGGTGGTACCAGGTGTCCCCTTTTCCAGCTAGTCGAAGGGCGTGAGACGTCCGTTCCACGACCTTGAAGGGACCACCTGGGCTCCGTCCACTTGCGTTTGATGACCTTGATCTTGACCCTCTCAGCGGCCGGAAGGGAATCTGGAGTGGCGGGCTGTCATCCTCGTATCTGTACAGAAGAACTGGCACACAAATTCTGCATTTTTTGTGTAAAATACCATTTTGGTTTTACGCTGAGTCCTCCTTCCATGGGGGGCTGCTGGTCCTGGGCTGACCTGTATGCAGCTCATAGGGTGAAAAAACTCAAAGGGCGGTAAAACAGTTTTATTCACGGACCTTCGAATGATCATTAACGCTAATTGCAACATGTCAATCCAATTAAATTTGGTCTGTGCACAGATTTTAGCCAATTAGTTTTTAATGTTCTGGTCCATCCTTTCAACCTTACCTTGGGACTCAGGATGGTACCCCAAACCTGTGTTCTAGTCCGAAAGCCTTTTCGACCAAGGCTAAGTGAGTTTTTTTTTTTTTTTTTAAATGGTTGCCGTTGTCTGACCTAATCTTTTTGGGGAAACCATGTCGGGGTACTAGGTCATTCACAAGTAATTTAATTACTGATGTTGCATCCTCTTTTGAGGCTGTTGTTGCTTCCGGCCAACCACTGTGATTGTCAACACAAGTCAGTACGTACCTTTTCCCTTGTACCGTATTGATCATATCAGTGAAATCAAAGACTATACATGGTTCACCCTCACCTCCTCCATATTCTAAATTTGATCTACTAAACTACTATCGATGTGTAAAATCGTTATTTTCAAATTAAAATTAGTTATAACTTCTTACCCACGGTAAAAACGTTAAAACTATGGAATGTGTCAGAGTCGGATGATTGTCGATTTTGTTCCAAGGAGTCTGTATCCACCCTCACTCACCCCCTTCTGTTTCTGAAAAAAAAGACTGTGTTAGTCATACTATCACTTTCAGAAACATCTAAGAAAAAGGTCAGCTAATAGTCAAGTAGCGGAGGACAGGTCATGTTTGAGGTCAATGATTGTCTCTTTAGCCTCTATGGTCCACTGGGGGGTGTTGTTAGGGTAGGGGACCCCTTAGCAATATCACAAATAACTCAAACTCAACTAAACCCTAACTTTTATGTAACTTATTCAATATGGTGAAAGTAACAACATATGCTCATATTTATATTGTCACAAATACAAGAAAAATACTACCCTTATGGGGGATGCTTTAGCAATAGTATTTTGAAATTTTACCACACCTGGTGGCCCCAATAATTGATTAAGTCAAGCTCATGTTGTAGAAAGTCGAATGATGCGGACACGTTTGTTACTGAATACTTTCTATCAGACTTCTGTCTTGACAACTATGTGTATGTAATGAGCAACTATAATTATTTGATATGCTTAAATGTGTAATGTGTCGTTTTAGCTCAGCTGTTGTGTAGCTGCTAGCTCCTCGTAGCCTACAGGTGTCTAAAGTGCAGCCCATAGTTATGTGTTTAACACAACTATGTGCTAAACCTATACAATTGAAAATGTGGTATTTGGGTGTCGGTGTAATGTTTGGCAGCTACGCCGTGTCTTATCATTGGACCTAAGTTCTTTGGTTTTGTAGGCGAGACAGAGAGCAAGGGAACAATGTGGGACACAATTGTGTCCATCTTATACCATGCTAGTTGTTTCAAAGATAGGTCAACATGAGCAACCACACCTTGAGTTCCAACATATATAAATATACAAAGGAGTCAAAGGTCTCCTGGTATGAGTGTCTAACTGGTGATCATAACATATGGCGAGTCGGGTGGCAGAACACACGGAAGCATCTCAGCCAGTCAGGGTTTTCACTGTTAGAGCAGTTGGATGTCAGCCATTCCTGTTGTTTCAGGCTGTGGTAGGAGCCTTGGTAGTGGTGTCGCAGCTTGGTGGTTAAGCCGTCAGGTAACACCAGGAATGTTCCTTCTGTGCGATTTGAATGTCAGGGTACAGTCTGTAAAGGAGGTCCAGCAATCTGAACCGGAAGTGGTTTGGTGACAGGTAACCTTGTGACCCCAGCGAAGCCTTCGACCTTTAAAGAGGAAGCACACAGTTTCTTTGGTACCTCTGCATTCAGAATCGAATGGGTGGCGCCAGTGTCAATCACGAACTGATAACATTGTCGTTGACACTCATGTCCAGCAGGGGGCCAGTCTGTATCTCCTGCTGGGGCTCCTGCGGTGGGCGTCCTTTGCCACGCTTTTGTGTTCGTTTGTTGGCACTACGGAACCTTTCCCGTTCGAAAATGTTCACGACTCCAGTGACCAGGCTGGTCACAGCCGAAACAGTTTCCACCCCGGACTGGCTTTGAAGCATCGTGTTGTCCACCACCCGAGTCCAACCGTCTGGTCGCACGTCTGTTGAGGATTCTTTCCTCCACCTGTTGGAACTCAAAAGCAAGGTCACCCACTGCTGAATATATCCTAGCTGATCTTTGACCTTTTGGTTCTTTTAACCTTTTATTTTCAGCGATCTGTAAATTAAGGAGTTGCTTCCTTGCTGCTCTGTCATTAGCCTTATCATCCTCATCTTGAGGAAAGAGACTGCGCATAGCAGTAGCTATGTTTGTAACGTATGGTGTTATCGGTGAGGTCGAAGATTCAGCCATTAATCCTACTTGTTGTTCTGTAGTTTTGCCATCTTGTGTGGAAACACAACGATACAAAATGCTTCTAAAGTCTCCTATTGATTTCTTCCCATTTCACTCAAACAACTAAACAAACAAACAAATAAACAAACTTGCAGCTAACCACAATCAACAGCATACCATTTACGAATACCTTCATTTGTCACTTTCTCATCTTTTCTTCACTTTCGTTTTCCTTTACAAACAACATCCTGTATCCATCTCTTCCTTACACTTCACACAATGTTTCTATTTTCTGTTCTCCTAGAAACCATTCACATAACGTAAGGTTATAAACATCCTTTTCCCATATTTTCTCAAACCATCCTCTTCACCCTCAATCTTCCTTCACCTGCTCTCTTTTTCTCTCTCTCTCCTTCTCACTGGAGTAGGAGGCGGTGGCCTAGTCAAAGTCTGGGCGGGTCGTTTGAATTGTCTTGCGCATGCGCAGCAGGCAAAACACCAATCAGTCTAGTCTGTCCTATTTGTCTCATTAATCATCTGTTCTTTTGCTGCATTTCGTTTTTCCACGTAATCCCCGTTTACTTTTATCATACGCCAAACTCTTAAATTCTCGAGCACCAACCCTGCTCTTTTTTTCTCTTGACCATTTTCACCAGCGCACACACACACACATGCACGTGTAAGCACTCACGCACACACAAGCAAGTGCCTACAGCCCTACGCACACACACCCACGCACACGTAAGCACTCTCTCTGCGTTTCACTTTACCATAAAACTTCCAGTTACTTTTTTATTTTATTTTTTATTTTACCAGACGTTTGAGTTCACAACTTTTCGAGTATTGTAAACTCCCTCTTAACCCTTTCAAGGAACGTTCTCTATTCGACAACCGTCCATTCAATTGATCATTACAAAGTAATGACTAATCACATTTTCCCCAGCCGCCATCACATTCTTGTCTGTCACACTCCTTGGCCATTGTGTCCATTTTTTTTTTCAGGGGCCTCAAACCCCTGAACCATACGGCGGCCTTTAACCCCGTACTTTTATCATACAATACGCAGCTAGAGCCTCTAACTCTAACCCGTGCAATTTATCGTACAATACGCAGCTAGAGCCTCTAACTCTAACCCGTGCAATTTATCGTACAATACGCAGCTAGAGCCTCTAACTCTAACCCATGCAATTTATCGTACAATACGCAGCTAGAGCCTCTAACTCTAACCCGTGCAATTTATCGTACAATACGCAGCTAGAGCCTCTAACTCTAACCCATGCAATTTATCGTACAATACGCAGCTAGAGCCTCTAACTCTAACCCATGCAATTTATCGTACAATACGCAGCTAGAGCCTCTAACTCTAACCCGTGCAATTTATCGTACAATACGCAGCTAGAGCCTCTAACTCTAACCCGTTACTATTTGCTTACTCGTCAGTGAAGCAGCCCGTCACGGTAATCTTGACACAATGACGTGAGTGGTATTCACAACTTTTATGCAATGGTGGCTACGGCAAAATGCAATCAATCTATCAAAATCACCATTCTGTGTCTGGGGTACAAAGCAGTGTTTAACTTACAGACTTCTGGGCAGACTCCTAATGCAGATTTTATCTAAAAAGAAAGGTTCTGCTTACCTTGAATTATGTTTTGGCCATGTGAGTCTGTCCAGAAGATTGCAAGAGAAGGTCCAATTGTCAGCGTGTCATCCCGGACGAGCCCCCAAATTGTTGCGTTTGACCAGATGTTCCTCCAAGTGGGATGTAAAACGCTGGTCAGTCCCAAGTTCCTTAATGACATATCAACTGAACTCAAACGTACCACCAAGCACAGAATAGGTATTTTGTAATTTTATTGTCAAAGCTTTGGCAATAATGAGACCAGCCTCGAACAACACATACAAATGCGCAGCCCAAGTTGATCTGGCAACTTCCCGGAAAGCCCTCTCCTCTTCAGTATCTCCCCCCGCCCTCACTTGTCTCACCTCAAACACATGCTCATTGTCTCTTATCTTGAGTCGGCCTGGGAAGCACAGGAAGGAGGAATTCCTCCTCTCTGCCTTCTACTTCAAGGCCGGCCCAAGTGCGAGCACTTTGTCATGGGATGAAAAGAAAAGCAAAGAGTACAATATGGAACATTAGCTATATGTAATATGACTATGAAAATTAATAAGTAACACAAAATATGGATATATGAAGATATATATATATCTTTCAATTTGTATATATATATATATATATATATATATATATATATATACATATATATATATATATATATATATTCCTCGCGCACTAATTGACTGAAAGAGCATGCACTTGGCGCAATGATGTCATGTTATCGATGGGAAAATGCATTTTTAGACAATATGATTTGCCTTAACGGCTATGAGACCCCGAGAGTAACAAGCTGTTGCCTTGTTGCCTTTCCATTAAGAAAAATGAACTAGTGTTTAGTATAAGTTTGCTGGTCTCAAGAAATGTAATGTCGAGCGCATATCAGTATGTCAAGATAATGGCACTATTATTTACTTAATTTAAGAATATTTTTCAACATTTTGAGCAAAAAGGTCTCTTTTTTTTCTATCAAGAAAAGTGCACTTGTTATTAGTGAGAATATTCTTATTTTAAGATATTTTTGGGTTCATTGAGGTTAGCTAATTTTACTTGTTTTGGAAAGTCGTGACAAGCCAAATGTTCTTGTTCTATTGGCAGATAATTTTCCTTAGTTCAAGTAAAATACCCCTCATTTTTGTATTTTTTTTTCTTGTTTTTGAACACTGACTTTTTGCAGTGTGGTTGTCAGAGTTCTTCCTTATTGGACTTCTTTATGTACTTAAAGTAGTTATTGGTGTTGTATTAGTAGTCCTGGTCCAGTAACTGGGGTAGTTCTAGTAGTAGTTGTTAATGTAGTAGGTTTACCGTTAAGTAGTATCAGTGTGAAAGTAATTTGTGTACATGTCCCCTGCACGTTTTCAAAAAGCAGTTTTGTCCTCTGCACTTTTTAATGTCCAAAAATAATGCTACACTCTAGACAAGTCAAACAATAGTGCCATGTCGCTTTAGACCGCTCACAAGCTCATTGATTGACTTGTTGGGGCTGCCTTTCTGACAACTTGACAATGATTGACCGCATCCAGCAGCTGACCAATCAGTGGTCAGATGCGGGATAAAAGTTAGGGTCAGAGTTGGCCACCACACGGCAATGTGAATCACGAACAAGTAAGACAAATAGAAAATCCAAACATTCTGGTCCTCAAGTTAATTTAGCCTTGCAGAGTGGAAAGCTTCTCCGAGATGTTATCCACTTTGCAAATTAGTTCAAAATTAGTCCTACAGGGCTGCCTAGACGATCAATCATGACAGGCAGCTTCTGAGTACTTTGAACGACTGCCATCGTCTTCTGGATTTTTCAATACACTAGGGCAACGCACAATCCAAACAGCAGATGGTCTGTTATCGAAGTTCGGAATAGGTGACGATGTCCTAGACGGAAAGAGTCACTGGGCACACAACCCTCCACTTCTCCCAAGAGTTCATTATGTATCCATCAACAAACACAGACAGGTTCCCCCGAAACCCAAGCTTCTTGTCAAGAAGAGCTTGTCATTTTTGTTGAGAGATGGGTTGATCATTTCCATTGTTAAGATTTTGGAAAGCAGTGCAAAAACTAGCTCCCAAAAGTTAAGACCCTGATGTGTCAGCTATTTGTTGTCTAAACAGTTGTCGATGTAGTGGTAATCAAGATGTGGTTGTTGGTGCAGTAGTTGTTAATGTAGTGTTTCTCATAATCGTGAAGTTGTCAGTTTGGTAGGTGTAGGTGTTACAATTTAAGTAGTAATTGGTGTCGTAGTGGCAGTTGTTGATGGTAGGACATGATTGTTGTGGTAGTGGTAATCATGGCAATGTAGTTGTAATGGTGGGAGTCTAGTTGGTAATGTAGTATTGTTTTAGTTTTGAAGTGAAGTGAATTATATTTATATAGCGCTTTTCTCTAGTGACTCAAAGCGCTTTACACTGTGAAACCCAATATCTAAGTTACATTTTTAAACCAGTGTTGGTGGCACTGGGAGCAGGTAGGTAAAGTGTCTTGACCAAGGACACAACGGCAGTGACTAGGATGGCAGAAGCGGGGATCGAACCTGGAACCCTCAAGTTGCTGGCACGGCCACTCTACCAACTCAGCTATACCGCCCCTGCACTGTAGTATTAGATTTTTGCAGTTTTAGAATGAGTAGTTGTTAAAGTTATATAGTAGCTGATGTAGTAGTCATGTGGTAGTTGATAATATGGTATTTTGGGGCTGATCGGGTCATTTACACTACTTCACCATACATTTACGTTAAGAGCCTCTACTTTTGTGTGTGTGTGGGAACAGCCCCGTCCACTCTCAGAGACAAAGAAAGTGGACGACTGAAGCAATTAGCACTTTTTGATAAAAATTTCAGGAAATGTCTAAAATGGTACAAGGAACAAGTGATCACATGCACTGCAAAAACTGAAATCTAAGTAAGATTAAATGTCTCAAATAAGGGTGATATTTGCTTATTTTCTGTCTGATAAGATAATTCTTCTCACTAAGCAGATTTTATGTTAGAGTGTTTTACTTATTTTAAGGGTTTTGGTCCTAAATGATCTCAGTAAGATATTACAGAGATTGCTGAGATTTTATGACCTATGTTGAGTAAAACATGCTTGAAACTAGAATATTAACTGTTGCAAAGCTGTGTCATCAACACTCACAAGTATAAAACTACTTTTTTAAAGGAATAATTTCTTATTTCAAGCATGAAAAAAAAATCATGATATTGTTATGTCAAGATAATGGCACTAGCATTTACTTAATTTAGGAATATTTTTCAACATATTCAGCAAAAAGGTCTCTTTTTTTTTCTACCAAGAAAAGTGCACTTGTTATTAGTGAGAATATACATGTTTTAAGGTATTTTGGGGTTCATTGAAGTTAGCTAATTTTACTTGTTTTGGAAAGTCTTGACAAGCCGAATTTTCTTGTTCTTTTGGCAGATAATTTTGCTTAGTTCAATTAAAATACCCCTAATTTTTTTATTTTTTTTCTTGTTTTTGAACACTGACTTTTTGCAGTGTGTTGGGGGTGATCTGGATCATCCTCAAGATTCAGGGCCTTTTCACTATTGGGAGGTAGGACCTGGCAGACATCTACGCTTTTAGAGTGTTTTCCTAGTCATGCTGTGGATGTAGTGGTTGTCATAGGTTTTGTCACACCAGTCATTTTAATAACACTTTGTCACGAAGGCGCCTTTCGCAACTGAGATGTCTTCACGTCGGCTCTTCTGTCGAGTAAGAGTTCATTTGGGGAAATGGAGCGCAGGGAGACGAGCGAGAAGCACAGGGATGACAAAACGCGAGTAAGCGAGGCTTGACAGTAAATGAGACTTGGAAAGAAAGAAGACATATTTTGGATCAATAGATTAACTGAGTGCTCATGTATTATGCACCAGAGCCCTGCAGCACTTGCACATAAAGCCAATGTTGGCCAAGATTGCTGTGTAAAAGCTTTATAACCGCCGGCCTGTTTACTCGCCGCCGTGTGACAAGCCAGTGTTTGTCAAAGCCTGGTCGCCATTAGCTACGCATCTAACTAACCAACTCATTCACCTGACGGGACTTGACTAAACTATTCTACAGGAGGAGGAAATTGTTAAAATAATTGAACTCTGACCCTTCTTTTCCACTCCCTGGAGTTTGACGTTCCTCGACAGCGATATACGCTCCAATCCACGGAGAGGAAGAGGCATCAAACAACAGCATCAGTGCCACCCTCTGGAGAGAGCCACCGTCATTTATTTGCATACCAACAAAATCCTCCGCTGTGCTGTGCTCTGTAATACAAGAATAGAGAGCTGTCAAACAAAGGCACAACAAGTAAACAAGCAAACGTTATGTATGTTCTTTCACTCAAACGAATCCTACTGTCTCTGATGTCTGCGCCGGAGAGAGAAGTAGGAGCACTAAGCATGTTTCTTACGAGACCGGTCGACGCTGTTTTCCACTGCCGAAGCTAAATTACTGCAAGAAACACCGGCCACAGATGGATCAGCAGTTATGGAGGCAATGCTATACAATGGTGCCTCAACTTCAGAGGGCCCCAACTTAAGAGTTTGTGAGATATAAGCTGTCTCTCGGCTAATTGTTATGCTTAAAGTTGCAAGCAAATGTCACAGTGAACTCTGTATGATCGGCCCGAAACATTTGGTCTCAATCGCTAGCATTAGCTCATAGCTAAAGATTAACATAACTTTGTTTTTCCAACTGTGGGAAGGAAGAAAGTTAGCATGAAGGACAGTGCTGAGAAGAAATGGATGATATTTATTGAATTAAAGAAAAAAATCATCCAACATATACACATATATTAACGTTGTTCCCCTAGGTGAAACTGGGTAACACACTGACAGAGCTTAACCTATTGGTACTATAACAATCTACAAGGTTAATACAGTTCTCTTGTCTTTCTTCCCCTCCATTTTTATTTTGTAATTCATGTTATCATTACATACCGTTTATGCGTAGTTGCAATTGAAACAATTGTGTTTTTGATAATAGAGGTAATTATTGTTACTATTCATTATCAATAGTGTTATTTCTATTGGTATTTTTATTGCAATTTTAGTGCAATAATGTTCATTGTAATTTCTGTGTCATCAATATTTACTTCACTAACTGCTTCTTTGCTATAACTTTTCGTATCATATTTGTACATAGCGTATTTTCTGATGCTGTTCTGTTGTTGTTGTTGTCTTTGCCCCCTCTTGTCCCCGCAATTTCCCCCTCTGTCTTCCTTTTTTTCTCTTTCTATCCCCTCCTGCTCCGGTCTGGCTGCGCCAAACATTAATATAAATCCATTTGATAAAGTCGAATACAAATAAGACAACAAGAAAAGTATACCACACTTCTCTTTTGTAAAGTAAATATGTAAAGCAAATATGGGCATTTACATCCACAATATGATGTAGCTGGACAGGACAAAAAAAAAAGAAGGAAATCATCAAAAACATGACCGAGCGTGTTGCCAACTTGGCGGAGCAATTCTAGCGTATTACTGCTAGTCTAAACAATAGAATTAGTTGATAACACCAGCTAATAAAGGTAAAATAATATCTAAACAGCGTACATGTATCCATGAAAATATGGAGAAGCTGACGATTGTGTCAGAAAAGCACCTGTAAAAGTCCACTCTCCAAATATTATTACATTACTTAATGAAACTACTGTAGTTGCTTGTACTGCATTCTATTTTATTGTGTTTCATACAATATATCTTATCCGAAAGTTAGTTTTTCTATTTCAAAGGCATGTTACATAGTAAATTTGTTCTATTTCGGGGACCGAGCAATTGATTTCAATAAATTTCAGTGAGAGAAGCTGATTTGAAATACTTGTGTTTTGAGTTAAGCGTTCCGTCAGAGAACCAATTAAACTTGTAAGTCAAGGTACTACTGTAGTATCACAATACAGAGATTGTGTAATAATATGTTGATGTGAAAGCCAATAGAGTAAAGTAACACTAAGCTACAGTATAGTAGAGTTATAGCTAGTACAGACCTGGGCAAATTATAGCCCGTTTTTAACCCGGCCCGACGGACATTTCCCCAAAAATGTTTTAGACCTTTAAAATCGAAACTGTAGCCGCCATTATGATGTGCAGTGCTTTATTCAAATTACCTTAAGTCTTGAACTATAGAAAGTATTTAAATGGTTGGAATCTGTGCTTTTGAGTGATGTACCGGTTATTACGGTAATCTACGTCACAGCAGCTCAAGACGAGGCACCAATCAGTATGGGAGGGGTTTGTTTCCACAGAGTGTTTCCAGAGTGGCCAGCCTGAAACGCAGGTGTCAGGGACAGATTCGGAAGCAGATTTTTACAACAAAGTTCTGCAGAAAAGTGATATTATATTAGATTTTAGGTGGGTTTTTATTTTTATTTTTTGCGTTCATTTTTCGGCATGTTTGTTGCTTTTTTTTTGTATTTCCCTTGATTGTAAAATATGTCGATTGAGTTGATGGTCTGAGAAGTAAAAGAGGATGTCAATATTCCGTGTTTTATCGGTCATAGTTAAGATTGTAAATCCCACATTCTTTATTTTCATGTACATTCTGAGTGTCTTGTTCCGTAAAAAAAATTAAAAAAATTCCATTCTCTTTTTTGAGGTGGTCTGACATAACAGTTTTAGTAGAGATGTCTAATAATGGCTTTTTTACCGATATCCGATATTCCGATATTGTCCAACTCTTAATTACCAATACCGATATCAACCGATACCGATATATACAGTCGTGGAATTAACACATTATTATGCCTAATTTTGTTGCGATGCCCCGCTAGATGCATTAAACAATGTAACAAGGTTTTCCAAAATAAATCAACTCAAGTTATGGAAAAAAATGCCAACATGGCACTGCCATATTTATTACTGAAGTCACAAAGTGCATTATTTTTTTTTAACATGCCTCAAAACAATAACAGTGCAATACTTTTTCATAACATGGTCACTACTGCCTAGGTTCTCTTGTTATATTCTTATTTTACTGTTATATTTTTATTCTCATTGTTGCTTTTTATTTTTATTCTTATTGTAATATTTTTCTATTCTGTTTCCATTTATACCCCCATTATTTACGTTTTACTTTTTAAATTCGATCTCAATTCAGCTTGGAATTTGGGACATGCTCTCCCTGAGAGAGACTATGAGAGGTTGAGTTGGGCGGGGTTGTAGTTGTATATTGTAGCGTCCCGAAAGAGTTAGAGATTCTGGGTATTTGTTCTGTTGTGTTTATGTTGTGTTACGGTGCGGATGTTCTCCCGAAATGTGTTTGTCATTCTTGTTTGGTGTGGGTTCACAGTGTGGCGCATATTTGTAACAGTGTTAAACTTGTTTATACGGTCACCCTCAATGTGACCTGTATGTCTGTTGAACAAGTATGTCTTGCATCAATTCGTAATGAGTAAAGCCGGTAGATATTATGTGACTGGGATGGCATGCACGTAAAGGAAGTGCCTTAAGATTTATTGTCTCTCTGTACCTCTCCCTACGTCCGTGTACACAGCGGCGTTTAAAAACGTCATACATTTTACTTTTAAAAACCGATACCGATAATAACAAAATCGATTCTGATTATTTCCGATATTACATTTTAAAACATTTATCGGCCGATAATAACGACAGCCCGATATTATCGGACATCCCTAGTTTTTAGCATTCAATTAGACATTATTGTGAGTTTTCGTATTAGTGTTCCTGAAAAAAGGGACCCAAGCACACATACTGTACAGCAGAGTTTTACAACTATATATATATATATATATATATATATATATATATATATATATATATATATATATATATATATATATATATATATATATATATATATATATATATATATATATATATATATATTGGCTTTCACGTCAACATATTATTACACAATCTCCATATTGTGACACTACAGTAGTACCTCGACTTACAAGTTTAATTGGTTCTCTGACGGAGCTCTTAACTCAAAACACGTGTATTCCAATTCAGCTTCTCTCACTGAAATTGGTGCTCGGTCCCCGAAATAGAACAATTTCACTATGTAACATGCTTTTGAAAAAGAAGAACGAACTTTCAGATAAAAAAATATTGTATGAAACATGATACAATAGAATGTAGTACAAACAACTACAGTAGTTCCTTTAAATCCCCCGAAGAGCAGGGAAACCTGCGAAAATAGGCTTGTAGAGATTATATATATATATATATACACATATATACAGTCTATATATACAGTATATATATATATATATATATATATATATATATATATATATATATATATATATATATATATATATATATATATATATATATATATATATATATATATATATATATGTATATATATATATATATATATATATATATGTATAAATATATATATATTTATGTGTGTGTGTGTGTTGTGTGTGTTCGTGTATTATGCGCACTGGCCCCCCAGACACATGTTTTTCTCTTAATGTGGCCCCTGAGTCAAAATAATGACCCAGGCCTGATCTCGTACTTGGACTTGCTGTCATCGTGGTAGTCATGTCATAGTTGTACTTGCATTGTCGTTGAGTATAGATATAGCAGTAGTTGTGACACAGTAAGGGTACTTTTTAATGTAATAGTATTTGCTGCTAAAGTTGTTAATGTGGTATTGGTTACCATTTTAGTTGATATAGTTGTTAATGTAGGACTATTTTCTGTATAGTTTAATAGTCATGTTGCGATTGTTGAAGTTGAGGTAACAGTAGCAGTCATAGTAAAGTTGTTGATTCAGTAATAGTAGTCTTTTTTTTTTTTTTTTAAATTAAGTACCGTATTTTTCAGAGTATAAGTCGCACCTGCCGAAAATGCATAATAAAGAAGGAAAAAAACATATATAAGTCGCACTAATATATTAGTGCTAATATATAAGTCGCATTTTGGGGGGAAATTTATTTGATAAAACCCAACAGCAAGAATAGACATTTGAAAGGCAATTTAAAATAATAAAAGAATAGTGTACAACAGGCTGAATAAGTGTACGTTATATGACGCATAAATAACCAACTGAGAACGTGCCTGTTATGTTAACGTAACATATTATGGTAAGAGTCATTCAAATAACTATAACATATAGAACATGCTATACGTTTACCAAACAATCTGTCACTCCTAATCGCTAAATCCGATGAAATCTTATACGTCTGGTCTCTTACGTAAATGAGCTAAATAATATTATTTGATATTTTACGGTAATGTGTTAATAATTTCAAACATAAGTCGCTCCTGAATATAAGTCGCACCCCCGGCCAAACTATGAAAAAAACTGCGACTTATAGTCCGAAAAATACGGTAGTATTTGTTGCTGTAGTTGTTGCCTTTGTTGTACAATGAATGAAAACACTGTATATATGTGTATATTGTCAGCATTACACATACACAGAACTCCAGCTGGTGCGGGCCAAGAGGGGGTCTTTGTGTTCTCTGTTACCCCTCAATCCCAAGGACCCCCTCCTTCACACCTCCGCCTTGACTCCCCAGTCTCGCACTAACAGGATTAGAGCACGGAAGGTGCTTGCTCGGCAGACCTCGCAACGTATGCGTGAGCGACGGAATATAGAGGTGGTCCCTCCCTGTGTGAGGTGGGGAGTGGAGGGGGAGGCCTTTGGATGCAAGTCCCCTAACAGGCTTTGAGAGGACGCTCCCAAGGGGACGAGAGACGCTCGAACTGGGACTCAGAATTCATGTATGTGACCATGTGTTCAAGCATGTGTAATAAACTGCATGATAGACTTATGTGTTTCACTTTGTTTTGGCTGTACTTACTTAAATTGCATTTGTTCTAATAGTTGTAGTTGTTTCTACATTAATAGTGGTCACGGTATTTCTTATTAGGTTTAATTAGTAAAGTATATATGGTATATAATAGCTGTAGCTTATACTTGTCAATCCTACTGTTTTCCCTGGAAACTGCAGTTTTTTACACTCCTTTCATGTATTTTAACTTTCATGAAAAAATGTGTTTCTTAAATTTTCTTGGAAAAATCCCTTATTGTCAAATAGTAATGTATGAGCTATAGTTGCTGATGTAGTAGTGGTTGTTCTCATGAATGCTGTTGTTTTTTTGTGTGTGCTGTGTGGTTCGATTGCCGTACTAGAGGTTCTGTTGGCCATAAATGGAGTAGTCAATCCAGTGTTTCCCACACATTCATTTATTTGTGGCGGACCGCCACGAGTTTAAAAAAAAAAAAATACAAATTTTTTTAATTTTTTTTTTTTTTTTTTTTGTCCTGTCCAGCTTCTCAGGCAAATCACATAGTTGATGTAGATGCCCATATAGGCTGTTCAGATTTACTTTACAAAAGAGAAGTGTAGGATACTTCTCTTGTTGCCTTATTTGTATTTGAGCACTACTGTTTTCTGTTTATTTGTTACTGACTGTGGCAGGACACCTCTGCCTCTGTTTCACTTTATGTTGCTGGTAAATAATATGGTTGTAGTAGTAGGCTAAAGTTAAATTATTTAGTGTGCACTAATTAAAGGGGCAGAGCTTTAAGAGACATTTTAGCTTTCATATTTTATAAGATATATTTTTTGTAAGAACCACAATTAATAAATATATTTCAGTGAATAACTTATTGTTCAAATCTGTATATAAATATGTACACAAAGTGTTGTAATTATATTGTAAAATGGATGGATGGATGGATGGATGGACGTTTAAAACAAAACTGTTATTATTAATTAGTAAGTATACATTTTTTGAGCCTTTTTAGAGAAAATCATATCATTGTAGTAAATTATGCAAATTATTTGATGATGTCATGGTGACCACGCCCATAGCCACGCCCCCACCGCCACAGGTATCTTGGCAGTTAATGGGAAACACTGCAATCTTATAGATGTTCAGGTAGTAAAAGTTGTTAATATAGTTGTAGTAATGTAGCTATAATTGCAGATGTCTTTGATGTACAGTGAAACCTGGATTTACAAAGCCCTCATTGTACGAACTTTGATTTACAAACCACAGACAGAATAAAAACATACTTTCGTGTAAGAACTTTGGCTCAGTGTACAAACGTATCATTGTGTGCCTCACAGCGCAGCCATTTTGTGCCCGGCAGCACAAGTATAGTGGGCGGGCTTATCTGATCGATCGCCGGTGCTCATTCACTCAACACAGCAATGCCGGCTTTAGCTTTTCTGCTAGTGTGTTAGATAAATGTGTGCTTCTTTAGTCTTTTTACATCATGTTTGTAGTGTTGCTCGATCAATATGAGTCCAAAGAAAGCAACGGACAAGTGATATGTGGTTTGAAACATTCAGGAAGTATCTACAGCCTTGTCGGCACTTCCTCCTCCCCTTCTCTTTTGCTACACGCCAAGATGATTAACTGACAAGGTAAAGTGAATTTTTTTTTTTATTCCTAACCATGGTAGCTACCAGGCTGTTAAAGTTAAGTTTTGTGATTTCTAACTGTGAGTGCACCACAGGGCTAGCGACAGTGTGTGTGCGTGTCGGCAGGGCGGCTGCATAGGAGGACAGTTCAGCTAGTTGTTGTTGTTGTTGTGGCTTTGTTACTACTTTTGTCGAGGCTGAAACCCATTATTCATATTTACATTGTTTCTTAAGGCGAAATGTGCTTCACTGTACAAACTTTTATATTTACAAACCCAGTTCAAGAACAAATTCAGTTCGTTAGACGTACTGGTTGAGGCTCGCAGTAATCCGGCCTCCTGGTGGTAGAGGGCGGTAGTGATCCCAGAGATCATTCCTCGGCTGCAGAAGAAGAAAAAAAAAAAAGTTTGCAAGCGATTGTTTATTTCCTCTCGCCTGGACTTTTATTAAAAACATGGAGGATTACATATGTAAAATAAAACAGTTTTCTTGTCCAGCAAGAAAGGTAAGACCATAATAATGTTTTTTTTTATTAAATGTGCTTTTTTGTGTGCTACAGTTGTGTAAAGAATGCTGGTATGAGCTTTTAAACATAACCCGTTAACTGCTGCCAATCACATGGTGAATAAGATACTATTTAGGGTTCATATGTTTGTAAATCTGACTGTGATGATGCAGTGCCTCACCAGACATTAACCTCACCGCACGCCACTGATATATATATATATATATATATATATATATATATATATATATATATATATATATATATATATATATATATATATATATATATATATACAGCCCGGCCCCCGGCCAAATTGTTTTAACCCAATGCGGCCCCCCGAGTCAAAAAGTTTGGGGACCCCTGAATAAACATACTCTGCAATGGTGTTTGTGCGTTTGAAAAATACGTTTTCGGAACGCCCCCAATGGTGTTCAACCAATCAGCGTTTGATAGCATAGCCCGGCCCTGAAAAGGTTCAGGGTAGCTTCGAAAAGTCCCACCTAGCTAAGAGGAACTCCGAAAGGTTCCTGAAGAACGAAATCTACCTGGGTAGTTTTTGGTGGAAACACAGGGTGAACTTTATTTACCTGTAAAAGTTCCTGCAATGGAAAAGGGTCTTATGAGGTTTTAAGAGGGCCAACCATGATCCTGGATGGGGGTATAACCTGGCTGCCTGACGTGTGGCGATGCAACGGCGCTCTCATTACAGCGACGATGAAATAATTATGACTGCCGCGCCGAGACCTCATCACAGGAATATCTATTGTATTATTTATTCAGCTTGTCCCCCAGGTTGAGGGGGAGAGAACGCATATAAACTTCCTCGCTCGTCTCCTGCTCACTCGCGCCGGCGTTTGCGGCTCAAAGCGGAGGCTCGCCCGCTCCCTCTTTCTGCGTTAGTTGTTGGGTTTATTATTTTTTTCTTCTGGCGTTCAACAGGGGCCCCGAGGCCAGTCCAGCCTCCTCTTTACTTTTTCATACATGTTGTTTTTCCGTACACGCGGAGCAAACGGACTACAAGCTGCAAAGAAGGGGATTAGTAGGATGCTTCAAAGAAGATTTAGATGTGATTGTTTTATAATGGTTGCACTCTGGTCCGCTTCAACTCAGGATTGGGGAGGGACGGGGGTCACAGAGGGCCGACGCCCTCACAATAGAGGCCATTGACGAGCGGCCCGTGCGAGTGTAGGTGGTGCAAAAAAAAATAAAAAAAGGCTGACGTGACAGCTGCATGATGGGGGATCGAGAGGGGAGGCATCGCCGGAGGGGGGCACAACAGGTGAGTGATGCTCGTGGCAGCCCGACTGTGCGGCTGTTTGTTCGGGGAGCACTGGAGTGCACCTAAGTAATTATAGCTGATTGCTCTTTGAATGGAGACTATGGTTACACAGGAGGGAGTACTAGCAGTGACATGTAAACAGTTGAATGATGTTATACAGTGTGCATTTGCATAAATGCTGTTATTATCTGCTTATAGTTATTAAGTTGTAATAAATATTTAATTGATTGTTGCAGATTGTTTTCAACATCAGGTAACCCAATGTAATACAACCCAACGCTGGAGAAAAACCCTTTGGCAAAAAAATATTTGTATGTCTAATTATGATGTTTTTAATGTTTGTATTGTTTACATGATTCATTATGTAATGGTTTTTTTTTTATATTAGTTAACAATATTAGTTTTACTATTAATTGTATGTGTATTTATCTACAGTGCTGTTTCAGATGTAAATTACTACTAATGGAACTAATAATTATTGACTCTTTTACTTTATATGGTGAGGTAACCAAAAAGTATTCTGACCTATTGTTTCAATCAGGTGTGCTGTCTGACCTGGCGGCTGACTGGACGCCATAAGGGTCGTCTTCGGCGGATCTAGGAGCCTTTCTTGGATTATTTTCAATAAGAGTTCAATGATCTCTCGCCTGCGGAGCAATTCACACCATTTCAAGTAACGTGTTGACAACCAGCTAAATTAGCGGCAGGTGAGAAAGCCGAGCGGGAGCTCTGATGGGACGCTTCGGGTGCCGCTCGGTGGGGGCGAAGGAGAGCGCACGCCATTAATAATGCAGCATGTTTCCGTGGCAACTGCCTGGCAACCGCACACAGACACTGCACTCACATCCTGTATGTAGAAGGAGGATGAAGAGAGGGAAGTTGTGAAATATTTGGAAGTATAGGAAGAATTTAAATATATTTTAAAAATTAGAGTATTTAGAGTTGGAAGACATCTGCCAATGCTTTGAATTGGGAGAAAAAGTAAAGGAGTTTCTTATTGATGAAAGGAAACACATTTTATAAAGATCACTGTTAGTGTGGGCTTTTAATACTAGACCATTACTTTGCTGCATCCTGCATGCGATTTTGAATAAGATGTCTGCGTATACATTGGAAAAATATGCAGCACTAAAAAAACGGAGGCTCAGGACATCTTTTGTTTTTGTGTCCCAATCATTTTTTTTTTTATAATAATACAGTGGAACCTTTAAATTGGAAAAGCCTATAGACTGCAAATTTTAAATTTTAGCTCAAAATTTTGGCGAAATTAAGCTTCCGAAGTCACACAAAATTTGCACATGATAAGCAAGAGCTTCGGGCTAGCAAGCAATGTGCATAAGTAGCTTTTCTGGACTTTTATGCAACTCACTACTTGTCACTAGGTATTGAAGAGAAGGTTATTATGGTTATCAATGCCGGTTAACATTTTTGTGCGATCATCAGTGATGTTAAAAAAACGTTTTTTTTCCCCGCCATGATGAGGGAAGGTTGTTTGCGTTGGGTCAAAGCACTATTCATGGTCATTGACCTGATTTACTCACGTAGTTCACAAGATGGCCGCAAAAGTTGTGATGTTTTAACCCAAAAAATGTTTCAATAACATTAAATCAACTTGTGGTTTAAATGGATTTGTTATCCATGTTTTAAGGAGGGAATGCGCCAGCACGGACAAAAAAAAGAACGTTTTGTGACTGCGGGGAACACACCATCCATCCATCAATTTTCTACCGCTTGTCCCTCTCGAGGTCGCGGGGGGTGCTGTAGCCTATCTCAGCTGCATTAGGGCGGAAGGCGGGGTATACCATGGACAAGTCGCCACCTCATCGCAGGGCCAACACAGATAGACAGAGAACATTCACACTCACATTCACACACTAGGGCCAATTTAGTGTTGCCAATCAACCTATCCCCAGGTGCATGTCTTTGGAGGTGGGAGGAAGCCGGAGTACCCGGAGGGAATTCATGCAGTCACGGGGAGAACATATTTGATGCCAAGGCGGCTAAGCATCATATTGTGAAGTATTTACATTATTAAACGTTAAATTGTCGGCTAGCTTTTCTACGAATCAGCGTTTTCCAAATAAGAAACAAACATTTCCCACGCATACTTTGACTTTTCGTTATGTGGCCCTTGGTTGAAAAATTTTGGACACCCCAACCACATTGTTTACGAATATGAAAACGTATAGCCTATTTTTTTCTATTTTAAGAGTCTAAATGTATTACTGCAGTGCTAGTACAACTACAAAAATGTAGATGTTATACTTGCATAAAGGTTCATACACCTATATAAAATGTATGCACGTTAAAAATAAAAATAATCATTTTTAATTCCATTTTCCATTTCCATTCTCTACCGCTTGTCCCTTTTGGGGTCGCGGGGGGTAGTGGAGCCTATCTCAGCTGCATTCGGGCGGAAGGCGGGGTACACCCTGGACAAGTCGCCACCTCATTTTCAATTTTATTTTTTTATAAACCTTTATTTATAATATGCAACGTTTGAATAGTGATTTTTAATTATTATTGTATATTTTTTTCATATACCTTTATTCAAAAGATGTCCACTACAGAGGACACTGTTTCTCTGAAGTTAAAAGTTGAAAGACACTAACGTGAACATTATTGTTTTACATTTGTTACGCTGGATGTTTTTATTGTCAGTTTAAAGACGCTTAACTTAAAGTGTTTTGAAAAACATATATTTGTTTGTAGTAATAAATATGATTAGAGCATTTATGTAGAGACGTTAAGCACCGAGCTACTGCAGGTATTGCTGAGGTACAAGAGGAGGCACTCTTGTCTGTTTGGCGTTTGTCTCAGAGCAATCGTCCATTAAAATGAGTGTACCCACTCAATTGGCCAATTTTTTTGTGTTTATTTGTGAATAGCGTCGCCATAGTAACACGAAATGTTCCCACCTTAAAGTACCCTCGTTGGCACAAACAAGACCTTTCCGACCGTATAACATATGTGAGGGTTCGTTGGCCGGTTCGTCTCGTATTAAACGTACAGTTGTGGTCAAAAGTTTACATACACTTGTAAAGAACATAATGTCATGGCTGTCTTGAGTTTCCAATAATTTCTACAACTCTTATTTTTTGTGATAGATTGATTGGAGTACGTACGTGTTTGTCACAAAAAACATTCATGAAGTTGGGTTCTTTTATCATTTTTTTATGGTTTTACTGCCAAGCAGCTCAATTTTTGTTTCATCTGACATCACATGGACAAAGATAAGACCTTCTGGAGGAAAGTTCTGTGGTCAGATGAAACGAAAATTGAGCTGTTTGGCCACAATACCCAGCAATATGTTTGGAGGAGAAAACGTGAGGCCTTTAATCCCAGGAACACCATACCTACCGTCAAGCATGGTGGTGGTAGTAGTATTATGATCTGGGCCTGTTTTGCTGCCAATGGAACTGGTGCTTTACAGAGAGTAAATGGGACAGTGAAAAAGGAGGATTACCTCCAAATTCTTCAGGACAACCTAATATCATCAGCCCGGAGGTTGGGTCTTGGGCGCAGTTGGGTGTTACAAAAGGACAAACCCCAAACACACGTCAAAAGTGGTAAAGGAATGGCTAAATCAGGCTAGAATTAAGGTTTTAGAATGGCCTTTCCAAAGTCCTGACTTAAACGTGTGGACAATGCTGAAGAAACAAGTCCACGTCAGAAAACCAACACATTTAGCTGAACTGCACCAATTTTGTCAAGAGTAGTGGTCAAGAATTCTACCAGAAGCTTGTGGATGGCTACCAAAAGCGCCTTATTGCAGTGAAACTTGCCAAGGGACATGTAATCAAATATTAACATTGCTGTATGTATACTTTTGACCCAGCAGATTTGGTCACATTTTCAGTAGACCCATAATAAATTCATAAAAGAACCAAACTTCATGAATGTTTTTTATGACCAACAAGAATGTGCTCCAATCACTCTATCACAAAAAAATAAGAGTTGTAGAAATTATTGGAAACTCAAGACAGCCATGACATTATGTTCTTTACAAGTGTATGTAAACTTTTGACATACACAATGTTATGTCAGACCCACTCGACATCCGTTGCTTTCGGTCTCCCCTAGAGGGGGGGGGTTACCCACATATGCGGTCCTCTCCAAGGTTTCTCATAGTCATTCACCGACGTCCCACTGGGGTGAGTTTTTCCTTGCCCGTATGTGGGCTCTGTACCGAGGATGTCGTTGTGGCTTGTACAGCCCTTTGAGACACTTGTGATTTAGGGCTATATAAATAAACATTGATTGATTGATTGATTGACCACGACTGTAAGAGAAACTAAGTGTGTTTATCCTAAACATTCCTGCCACTTCTTTTTACACGCTATAGCATTTTTAAGTCTTTTTTTGGGGGGGTGGGGGACATATACCACAATAATATCGTACTGTGAGATTTTGATACCGTTACATCCCTATGAATCAATTGTGGCGTCCACTTGACAAGTCTTGGAACCAGATGGCAGCCAAACCTAAAGGTCATTACTACCAAACCCTGTAAAAAGTGTTGGAGAAGCTCAGCGTTTAAAACATTCATCAGTGCGCTCTACCTCTCTCGTTTGCAGCGGTGAATTATTAAACATTCACACGTTTGCCAATTATTCGAACGATGGGTCATCCCGCTGCTGCCGCCGCGTCTTTTATCTCCTCAAGGACTTTTAAGGACTTTTAAACATGACGTTATAAGTAAGTGGCACCAAATCCAAAATGAGCACTGGTTGAAACAGGAGGTGGTTAATTATATAATGTGTAACAAAGATCATGTCTCTGTGGTGGAGGCCTTCAGACTGGTCTCTGATAAATACTTGATGTTGTGATGATAGCTGGTAACACTTTGCGTGTGTGTGTGCGCGTGTGTGTAATACTTTTTCCTAATGGAGGGGGTCACACAACTTTGTCAGGGTGATCGTGTTATTGATTGTCAGACCAGTCGAGGTGCAACAATCATCATAAATAATTCCCCTTCCTTCCAGAATAAACCACGCTCCGTCCATCTTTGAGAGGAAATGCATTTTTTATGTTTTTACTTGACCTTAATTTAAGTCGTACAAGAGTGATGTCTTATTTACGAGCTCTTGGCGGGAAGCAACAGATGCGTGCAAAGCATTTGGGGAGCTTAATATACTGTACACGGACCAACACCAGCTACTAGCCTTCAATACAGGTGTGTTTGTTTCTTAAATGTGAGCTTTGTTAACTTCCTGTATTGTTTTAAATAAGTCGCAGTTTTTTTCATAGTTTGGCCGGGGTTGCGACTTATACTCAGGAGCGACTTATGTGTGAAATTATTAACACATTACCGTAAAATATCAAATAATATTATTTAGCTCATTCACGTAAGAGACTAGACCAGGGGTCGGCAACCCAAAATGTTGAAAGAGCCATATTGGACCAAAAATACAACAACAAATCTGTCTGGAGCCACAACAAATTAGAAGCCATATTACATACAGATAGTGTGTCATGAGATACAAATTGAATTAAGAGGACTTAAAGGAAACTAAATGAGCTCAAATATAGCTACAAATGAGGCATAATGATGCAATATGTACATATAGCTAGCCTAAATAGCATGTTAGCATCGATTAGCTTGCAGTGATGCAGTGACCAAATATGTCTGATTAGCACTCCACACAAGTCAATAACATCAACAAAACTCACCTTTGTGCCTTCACGCACAACGTTAAAAGTTTGGTGGACAAAATGAGACAGAAAAAGAAGTGGCATAAAACACGTCCTAGAAAGTCGGAGAAAGTTATACTTGTAAACAAACTAAGGTGAGTTCAAGGACCGCCAAAATTAGTAGGACAAAACGGCGCTCGCCAAATACTCGAATCAGTGAAGCATGTTTAATACAAACAGTGTGCTTTATAACAATTAGGGAGGTTTGCGTCATGTTTGTCATCCTACAGAAACCATATTAAAACAAAAACTTTTTTTTTTCCCTTATCTTTTTCCATTTTTCATACATTTTTAAAAAAGCTCCAGAGAGCCACTAGGGCGGCGCTAAAGAGCCGCGGGTTGCCGACCCCTGGACTAGACGTATAATATTTCATGGGATTTAGCGATTAGGAGTGACAGATTGTTTGGTAAACGTATAGCATGTTCTATATGTTATAGTTATTTGAATGACTCTTACCATAATATGTTATGTTAACATACCAGGCACGTTCTCAGTTGGTTATTTATGCGTCATATAACGTACACTTATTCAGCCTGTTGTTCACTATTATTTATTATTTTAAATTGCCTTTCAAATGTCTATTCTTGGTGTTGGGTTTTATCAAATAAATGTCCCCCAAAAATGCGACTTATACTCCAGTGCGACTTGTATATGTTTTTTTTCCCTTCTTTATTATGCATTTTCGGCCGGTGCGACTTATACTCCGAAAAATACGGTAACAGGAAATATGACTAGGAGTGACAGATTGTTTGGTAAACGTATAGCATGTTCTATATGTTATAGTTATTTGAATGACTCTTACCATAATATGTTACGTTAACATACCAGGCACGTTCCCAGTTGGTTATTTATGCCTCATATAACGTACACTTATTCAGCCTGTTGTTCACTATTCTTTATTATTTTAAATTGCCTTTCAAATGTCTATTCTTGGTGTTGGGTTTTATCAAATAAATGTCCCCCAAAAGTGCGACTTATACTCCAGTGCGACTTGTATATGTTTTTTTTTCCTTCTTTATTATGCATTTTCGGCCGGTGCGACTTATACTCCGAAAAATACGGTAACAGGAAATATGACCACAATCCAACATGGCTGCCTCTGCATTGCGTCACATCCTGCATGTTCAAAGAAAAACACACATTAGTCGCACGCAGTCGAGCAGTTTGAAGAGAAGAAAGACGGGATTAGAGGCTGACACAGGGGGTAGAAAAAAGAGAGAGAGAGAGAACTAGCGAGACGAGAGGGGATAAAAAAAGTCCCGACGAAAAGCGTCTCTAAGCGTTTTTCTGCTCTTGTGAAGTCTGTCGCTCGGCCTTGTGGGATGACGCCGCCGGTTAGAAGCCTTTGAGACGACCTCATCCATATTGCATCGTCTTTACCATCAGGGGGAAAGATGGAAGGGAAGCCAAATATATACTTTTAAACGCAAAGTAAACTGGGAAGAATGGAAAGGAAGGATACTTAAGAACAGAGAGAGGCTTTTCTGTTAAATGACACACACACACACACTCCTGTCCCAGTGTATTAGGAGGTGCCTGGGGGCATGAACCCTCACGGAGAGCAGGGGCTGTGGGGGGGTCACAATGCACTGTTGTGAACTGTCAGTGAAATGAAAAGGGTATGAATGCATGTCACAAGATATACACACATACATTCACACAAAGTGCTTCTGAGTCGTATCATAGAGGACACCCACCACATCAGTCCCATCGTAAATTGTAGTGCGAGTGACGCTTTAATAGGCCTTACGCTCCCAGTAAAATGGGGCTCTTGTCTTCATTTTCATCCCATCAAATATTATGTTAGTGCAGGACCGACTGCATTAAATCAATATGCACTATTAAGTATTTGGCCCTTTAATTCTATGCCCCACCCCCGCCAGTAAAACTCCTGATATGTTCCCTCCAATGACATGATTGGAGGTAATGAAAATAATCTGTTCCTGCATAAAACGGTTGTCATCACAGAGCAAGGGTGTCAAACACATTTTTATTGAGGGCCACGTCGCAGTTATGGCTGCCCTCAGAGGGCCACTGTAACAGTGAATATGTATATATGAATATCAACGTATAATAGCCGTGTTGCACCATTTGCAGAGGCAGCCATTTTTAGCGCTATATTTTTTTACATATTGATGGATAACTTGCCTTAAAAATGTTCATGGAGATCCCAATCAGATATTTAAGTGTTTATTTTGGATAACCGACAAAATGCTTTGAACATTGGATAATATTAAAGTGTAAAACAACAAAAAGTTTCTGTTAAAATTGAAAGAACAAATATGTTTAGCCAGAATGGGCTTGTTTTATTTGCAGCCTTTCACAGTTCACGTAAAATAATTTAGTCAGCCACTTAAAATTATGTGGCGGGCCACGTTAAAATGATTCGATGGGTCACATTAAATGACATTGAAGGCCACCTTAAAAAAATGTAGCAGACCACATAAAATAATGTGGCGGGCCACTTTAAAATTATGTGGTGTACCATCAAAAACTATAGGACGAACCACTTTAAATTAAGTGGTGGTCCACAATAAAAACATGTGGTGGACCACAATAAAATAATATGACAAAGTATATAAAATGATGTGGCGGGCCAAGTTAAAATTATGTGGCGTGCCATAAAAAATCATAGGACGAGCCACATTAAAATTAAGTGGTGGTCCACGATAACATTATGTGGTGGGTCAGTAAAAGAGGATGTCGTGGGCGACTATAAAATGACTAACAAACTACATAAAATGATTCGGTGGGCCAAATGAAATGACGATTGAAGGCCAACCACTTTAAAAAGATGTTGCAGACCACATAAAATAATGTGGCGTGCCATAAAAAACTATAGGACGAGCCACTTTAAATTAAGTAGCGGTCCACAGTTAAAATATGTGGTGGGCCAAAAACAAAGGATGTGGTGGGCCACGATAAAATAATATGGCAAAGTACATAAAATGTTGTGGCGGGCCATGTTAAAATGACTTTGAAGGCCATGATAAAATTACTTTGAAGGTCACTTTAAAATGGTGTGGCAGGCCATGTAAAATTATGTGCGTGCCATAAAAAATTATAGGACGCGCCACATTAAAATTAAGTGTTGGTCCACGATAACATTACGTGGTGGGCCAGTAAAAAAGGATGTCGTGGGCCACAATAAAATGACTAACAAACTACATTAAGTGATTCGGTGGGCCAAATTAAATGACGATTGAAGGCCACATTAAAAAGATGTGGCAGACCACATAAAATAATGTGGCGGGCCATCAAAAACTATCGGACGAGCAACTTTAAATTAAGTGGCAGGCCACGATAAAAATATGTGGTGGGCCAAAAACAAATGAGGTGGTGGAGCCACAATAAAATAATATGGCAAAGTACATAAAATGTTGTGGCGGGTCATGTTAAAATTACTTTGAAGGCAATTTTAAAATGAAGTGACAGACCACATAAATAAATGTGGCGGGCCATGTAAAAGTATGTGGCGTGCCATAAAAAAATTATATGACGACCCACATTAAAATTGTGGTCCACGATAACATTATGTGGTGGGCCAGTAAAAAAGTTACACACTACATTAAATGATTCGGTGGGCCACATTAAATGACGATTGAAGGCCACATTAAAAATATGTGGCCAACCACATAAAATAATGTGGCGGCACACGTTAAAATTATGTGGTGTGCCATCAAAAACTATCGGACGAGCCACTTTAAATTAAGTGGCGGCCCACAATAAAAAATATGTGGTGGGCCAAAAACAAAGGATGTGGTGGGCCACAATAAAATAATATGGCAAAGTACATAAAATGATATGGCGGGCCACTTAAAATGACTCCGAAGGCCACAATAGAATGACTTCAAAGGTCACTTTAAAATGGTGTGGCAGACCACATAAAAAAATGTGTAAAATTATGTGGCGTTCCATAAAAAATCATAGGGCAAGCCACAATAAAATTAAGTGGTGGTCCACGATAACATGTGGTGGGCCAGTAAAAAAGGATACCGTGGGCCACGATAAAATGATATGGCAAACTACATAAAATGACACATTTGTATGATGTGGAGGGGCACATTAAAATGATGTGAGAGGCCAAATTTGACCCCGGGCCTTGAGTTTGACCCATGTGTCATAGAGCCTTTATTAACTTTACAGGCTGTGTTTTAATCAAGTAACATTTTAGCAGTGGGAAAATGTAAAAATAAATGTATAAAATTGTCGCAACCAAATTGAATGCTCCAGAAGTGATACAAGTTTGAGTTCAATGAGCATTTTAGGCAGATGTATGCCACCAAAGGTATAACATTTGGAGTTCAACCAAATGTTTTAAGGAAAACTTTGTCCTGTAAGTAAAATAAAAACATAAGGCAGCCCAGGAAGTGAAACTTTTTTAATTGCTTTTTTGTCGACACAGGTACTAAATAAGATGCAACACAATATTAGTTTCACTTAATTTCAAATAAATGTATATAATGCAGTAGGGAGTCCAAATACAACTTTTTCACTTCCACTGCGATATCAATATTGGAGCCTTGAGTATTGGTCGATGCCAAAATGATCAAGAGATGATATCCACACTGATCATAAGACACACTTTTATCATGTGGTAGTGTGGAATGTTCTAAAAGTCTTGATCAAGTAAAATTGGCTAACAATGGTAGATATAAAAAACACTCGCCTATTTATCATTAACTGTCTGGAATGGACTTATGCTGTCTTTAATTAAATTGAAGTGGAAATGTATTTTTAGCGACACCTTTTGGTCACAATAATTAAGTTCAGCGCATGACTCTCATGACACAGTGAGCTGAATGATGCGGACACTTTTGTTACTGGATACGTTCTAATGCGCTTCTGCTTAGGAGACTTTTATGTGTAAGTGATATGCAACTTGGGTTGTACGGTATACCGATATTAGTGTAGTACCGCGATACTAATTAATCATATTCGGTACTATACCGCCTCTGAAAAGTACCCAAATTTGTGGTATCATCCAAAACTAATGTAAAGTATTAAACAACAGAAGAATAAGTGATTATTACATTTTAACAGAAATGTAGATAGAACATGTTAAAAGAAAAAGTAAGCAGATATTAACAGTAAATTAACAAGTAGATTAATCATTTATTTTCTACCGCTTGTCCTGAATAATTTTGACAAAATAATACAATGCAAAATGACACAATATGTTACTGCATATGTCAGCAGACTAATTAGGAGCCTTTGTTTGCTTACTTACTGATAAAAGACAAGTTGTCTAGTAGGTTCACTATTTTATTTAAGGACAAACTTGCAATAAGAAACATATGTTTAATGTGCCGTAAGATTTTTTGTTAAAATAAAGCCAATAATGACATTTTTTGTGGTGCCCTTTATTTAGAAAAGTATCAAAATACAGTTTGGTACCAAAATATTGGTATCGGGGCAACACTACATGCAACTATAACTATTTGATACTTGTTTTGTTATGGACACTTATCATGTACTTATCTAGCTTGTGTGCTAGTGTGTGCTAAGCTGTTGTTTAGCTGCTAGTTGCCTATAGCCTACCATGTTTACCTTTTGCGAATGACTTGACTGAAATACAAGAAAAGACCAACTGCGTGCTCATTGGAGGACATTTGGATGTCAACTGGCTATCAAGTTTTGCACAAGTAAACACGCTGCATGGCTTCCCATATCGGAGATTTTAGAGGTATTAAGAGATATTATGCATAGGTGCGAGGTTTATTAATTGGTTAGCATGGTAACATCAAGTCGTGCCCCCGTGAGAGAATATGGTGGGGGGGGGGGAGAGCGAGCTTGGTGGGAAGAAGGTGGGAGGGACGGAGGGGATGATGGCCTCTTTAGTGGTTGTGTGATCTCAGCCACCAGTTCCACAGCTGGTGCACCAGCAGGCAGCCCAGCCTGGCCATATGCTGCCTGGGCTGCTCCCATTGCTCCCTTTATCCTCAGCGGAGCCACACTCAACCCCGTCCACCCCACCCGTCACAACCCCAAACGCCCAGAAGCGCTTGCAGCCTCTGCTACCGTTGCTTCATATTATTGTGATCTGACAACTATTGCATTGTATTGTAGCATACAATTGGTATTCATTTTGTTCGGGAGGTCTTGCAAAATAAATGTTGTATTTAGTTATATTTTTTCCCTTTGCATAAACATATTTGTAGTTTGAGCGTTAATGTAAAGCAACATTTCAAATTGGAAACCATTTTCTAATATTCCACTGTTTAAACAGAACTAGGCCCGGGTCGATTGTCACTACAAAAGAAAATGAAATCGATAACTTTGTGAACTCGTGTTCGTGTTTGTTTTTTTTAATCTCTTGCTTTCCAACAGGCTTCCATAGCGGAATTAAATGACCAGAGTGAATCCTCTTGTCAGTCATCCACAATCTTTGTCTCGGTGGGCGGAGGAGTGACCGATAGCTTACGCATCCAGAATGCACGGACATAGACAAACAAAAAAACAGTGCAATACTTTTTCATAACATGGTCACTACTGCCTAGTTTCTCTTGTTGTATTCTTATTTTTACTGTTATATTTTTATTCTTATTGTAGCTTTTTATTTTTATTATTATTGTAATTTTTTCTATTTTATTTCCATTTATACCCCCCATTATTTACTTTTTAAATTTGATCTCAATTCTGTACACTGCTGCTGGAATTTAAATTTTCCTGAGGGAACTCTCCTGAAGGAATCAATAAAGTTCTATCTATCTATCTAGACTCGCTGATCACGACTCGCTAGTGAGAAAAAGTAACAAAAATTAGCAAGGAAAAAAGATGGCCGTAAAGCCTAATGTCCTGTGTGGGAATATTTTGGCTTCCAAGACAGTGTGCTGCGTCTTTTGGAATGGTAAATGGTAAATGGGTCGTACTTGTATAGCGCTTTTCTACCTTTTTAAGGAACTCAAAGCGCTTTGACACTATTTTCCACATTCACCCATTCACACACACACATTCACACACTGATGAAGTGACGGCAACAACAAAAAAAAACACTCAACCCAGATTTTGCTACTGCACTTTTTATTGAAGTGCAAGATTGAGTGCATTTTATGTTTATATTGTGTGTTTTTTTATTGACTTTCCAATTTTTTACAATGGTAAATAATACTACATTAATGAGATATTTTGTTTTGCGTATGAAAGGATTACTTGCATTATTATGATGACATCAGTGCTTAGTTTGGTCTCAAATAAGGCTGACAATAATATTGTTTATTGGAAATCATTTGCTTATTGTTTATTGGAAATAATTTGTGTGACAATATATCGGCCCAGGCCTAAACAGAAAGTCTTCCACTTGAAGACGTGTCCCTGCACTGTTGCATGTGTACTAACTTGTATCATAATTATAGCTTTATTGTACTCAATATCTGCCATGGCCGAACAGTCCTGAAATTGTCTTTTTAGGATTCATACATTAGCCGATAATGCAAATGTCATCTTAATGCAGTGGTGTCAAACCTACGGCCCGCTGATCCGAACAGGTTTTATCCGGCCCGTGTGACGAGTTTGCAAAGTATTCAAATGAGCTGCTTTTTTTTTTTATGAGAGAAACTACTGTTCTAAATGTGTCCACTGGATGTCACAATAGCAATTCTGTTAGGACTAGCAAGAGGTACAAACTAAAGCATGGCTGCGGCTCCTCTCCCTTGACCCAAATGAAACTTAAAACCTGTGTCTTCTGCTTCGAACACATCGTTATTTGGCACCCTTACTCCCCCATAATGTCTCTGTCCAAAACGAGGAAACTTAACCCTTTTGATTAGTTTTTACCTCTGTTTCTTATGGTTTGTTGAGTTAGCACTGGATTAATACGTGGACATGACAAAGGAGGTATTTGATACCTAGAAGAGTTTACATGTTGTGTTTTTGGTTCAATCCCAGAAAGACTGTGATTTAACGTTTAATCCTGGCTTTGTAGATACACTGAGACGAAGTCTAAGCTCATTGTGTTTTTGAAGCTGCACTAAATTGCTCAGGATTTGCAACAAACTTGAAGTGTTTTGTCCAGAGGATTATTTGTGATTTGTACGTTTTCATAATGCGCTTGTTCTATTTTTGGCCAAAGTAAAACAAAGAAAACAACCTGGAATTATCTTTCTTTTTAAGTTATCATGCCATGATTTTACCATTCCCGCCCACTTGGGAATAGATTTTCCTCCAGAGCTAAAATGAGTTGGACACCCCTGTCCTAATGTGATCCTACATAATTACCAAACTCTGTGTGGCCTACAAAGTTCTGTTTAGTTCTAATACAGTATAAACATTTCCCATAGTGATAAAGCAGATGCACAATTAAATGCAATTGGTCAAATATCCTTGATCTGCTTTACTTTCCCCCCTAAAGTCATTTTCATGCACCCTGAACCGTCCCCACTTTGCCTTTTTAGCCTCAAGGCTTTTCTCAAGTCTTGGAGTCCTATTAGCCTATCCCCCCCTTGCTATATTACACCCCTATACTCACCCCAGGTCGCCCCATCCCCCTCCTCGTCCGCCCTGTGTGGACCCCCCACCCGGTCGGACGCTTGGAGTCGGCTACAGTTTCCCAAGTCTCACTGCTGTCACCTTTCCACTCATCTGAAACACACATTGTTGGAAATAGATTCTGATAATAATTGGTCACTGCGCTGGTAAATGGCATGTAGAGACGAGAGACAATGACCATTAATCGATCTGACCTTTGACTTCTGATAACTGGGCCTGAATATCAACGTTCAACATCAATCCTTTGACCAAATTCACATCAGCTTGGTTAACAATCCCAATCTGAACGTGTGAATCTGGAGTTGAAATTCATTCAAAACCTTTTTCAGTTCTGTCTATGTTCCTAAAGTTTTCCACATCTAGATTCGTACCAAGCAAATGATCACTAATTGATCATTCTTAAAACCGAACATGATTTGTTCTAACCTTTTATAATATTTACAAAACTGCAAACCCAACTCAATCAAATATGTATCAAAATATACTATAATAATAATAACAATAATTCATTTTATTTATGGGCGCCTTTCTCAGCACTCAAGGTCACCTTATAGATAAAAGATCAATCAGTCATGTGACAAACAATTAAAAAAATGCGTATGATACTAATATCATACGTCAATCCGAAGACGACTATTTGAGCCTTGTTCTTGTCACCATTATGCATTCAGATTCAAGATCCAAAACCAGCATGGATACATACCAAATTCAATCATACCAAAAACTCTTTCAGTTAGGTCCGTTATAAATGAGTGATCTGGATTCAGGTTCTAAACATGTCGATCTTCATAGTACAGTATGGCCACCGCTGGGGTGGGGATGTGTACTTTTCACAGTTAAACCGATACCTGGCAATCAACACACAATGATTGATACTTTTGTGTGTGTTCATGTGATAAATAATTGTGATTTAAAAAAAATAATAAAATCATTTTTAAATGTAACATTTAACACTGAGCTTAAAATGTTAACTCTGCTGTCCAGTTGTTGTTTTCTTTTACTTCTGAGTCTCATTTGCAAGTATGCATTAATTTCAGTTCGTCTTTGGTGTGTTGCTGTTGTCAGGAATTAGACTTTACCATTAATTTGACTGTGCCATTCTTGTCTTTCGTTGTGCCCTACAAAGTGGTCATAGTGTAAGTATTGTACTTATAACACACCAGCTGTTTGACTGTAACGTGCATCTTTGGAGGTGTTGAAATCGCTAATGCTAATCAGCGGCATGTATGTGGCATATAAATTGAGCTTCTGCATTTTAATATGTGGAGCCTTACCTTTGAGCGCATTCTATAAGGAATGCTTGCTTTGTTGGCATGAAAAATTATAACATTATCTATAGCGTCAGTCCTATAGGAAAATGCCTGTTTGCCCGTCAAGCGCTAGAGGCGGTGCGAAGTCTGCCATCGTACGTGAGGTCAAGTGCAACAAAGACAGTGTTCGGAAAACTATTTTAAAAAAGTAGTTAGTTAGTTGTTATTTTATCAACAAACAATTGAATTACTAAAGTAATTACGCATTAATAAATGTAATTAATTACAAATGAAAGTAATTAATGCGTGACTTAAAAAATAAAAAATATCTGGCAAATGCAGTTCAGACGTTTCATGAGAGCAGAGTGTGTGTGTGTGCCTTTAAAAGGCGGTGCTCGTTGCCAAGTGACATGTGTCGTCCGTGAGACCGCGCTCAGAGCAGCATTTTAGCTCAGCTTGTTAGTTTAGCAGGGGCAGTGACGGCAGCTCTGTTGAATCTTTTAAATGGATTGTGTTAGCGCTAGTTAAAAAATAAATTGTATTGTACACAACGGGGTATTGTAGGGTTGCAAGCTTGCCATTTCAATCATTGGTTTGTTGTTCATTATTTCCTCGTAGTAGTAGTAGTAGTGTGTTGTTTGCTGTGTGGCATTGCCTCTTCCTATTTGATATCAAGTTAATTTTAGTGTTTAGTTCTGGTTGTTGCTTTCATTAGTAAAAAAAAAAAAGTTACTTCCTGCATTGAACTTGCTGTGCTTCTGACCCTGTCTTGTTGACAAGCAACCACATTAAGAGTAGCGTGCCACGTTACATCAAACGCTTCGGTAACAGCATTCTGACGTACTTAAAAGTAATTAATTAGATTACTTGTTGCTAGTAAGAGTAACAGCGTTGGTAATACTCTTATTATGTATCAGCGTATATCCTAACACTGAACAAAGGTATCGAGATATGGTACCGCTTGATTTCACATAAATCGGTATAAGAAGTACCGACAGACTTTCGTCAGTACGTATAAAAGTACCGAATTCAGTACCTGTCACTAGTCACAGCGCAGCGTCACACCACATTAAATTATCTCAAATGTTTTGGTTTGGTTTGTGTTACAAAAAATATTTTTCGAATGTGGCACGCAATCGAAACTTCATCAATTTATCTTGAAGGGGAACTGCCCTTTTTTTTGGAATTTTTTCTATTGTTCACAATCCTTATAAGAGATAAGAAGACAAAAATTTTTGTTTAGTTTTTTTGCAGTCACACATGTAAAAATCGGCTCGTTCTCGGGGGTTAGCACTGCAGCTAACGGGAGCAATCAATTCTCCCTCTAAATCACTTTAAAAATGCATTCAAAAACCGTCAACAATACATTGTTTACGTTCCGTAACCCCTATAATAACCAAGCTGTAGCAACATTGTTATTGTAAGAGCGAACACTGAGGAACTCTTTTTTTAGCATGGTAACACATCGGCGTGCTACGGTATTAGCCGTAAAAGCTGGCTACGGAAAGAGATAAGGTAGCTACTAGGGCAGCACAAAACGTGTTTAAGTTTGTAATGCACAACACAATACGATAGGACACCAATCTTACTGACTGAAAAACATGAACAATCATATTACGTTATCTGTAAAGTATTAGCCCACATGAAATGTGGGCTAATACTAGCCAGACAGCGTATGTAGTTGTAATAACACGCAAGACGTGCTATGTGTGTTATGATCAACATAAAGTGTGACTCACTCGATAGACAGTTGTGCGTTTGGTCCAGCTGGCCGGGGACGTTTTTTTACGCTTAATTTGGGTAAGCAGTCCATTTATGTCGAAAAAGCATGGCTCAAAGTTCCACATTTATAGAGCTGTCACTTTCACCTTACTCTCTCGGCTTCCTCACGCTCTTCTGCTCCAACGTCTCACCCTTCCTTTGTGCTCGCTTCTAGAAGCAGCAGTTCATCCTCTGTATATTCAGCTTCAAAAACATAAAGTTGTGAATCCTCATTTGTCCGAAAATAGTCGTCTTTGTTGGCTGTTATCAATTCTGCAATGATTAGGAGGGGCCGTAGGCGCAAATTGGCAGCCACACTTCCGTCAGTCTACCCGAGGGCAGCTGTGGCTACGAAAGTAGCTTACCACCACCAGGTGTGAATGAATGATGGGTTTTTAACATGTAAAAGCGACTTTGGGTACTTAGAAAAGCGCTATATAAATCCCAGGTATTATTATTATTATTTATTATTATTAGAATTATAATAATAATGTAATATCGGAAATTATCGGTATCGGTTTCAAAAAGTAAAATGTATGACTTTTTAAAACGCCGCTCTGTACACGGACGTAAGGAAAAGTACAGAGCGCCAATAAACCTTAAAGGCACTGCCTTTGCGTGCCGGTCCAGTCACATAATATCTACTGCTTTTCACACACACAAGTGAATGCAAGGCATACTTGGTCAACAGCCATACATGTCACACTGAGGGTGACCGTATAAACAACTTTAGCACTGTTACAAATATGCGCCACACTGTGAAGCCACACCAAACAAGAATGACAAACGCATTTCGGGAGAACATCCGCACCGTAACACAACATAAACACAGCAGAACCCCTTGCAGCACTAACTCTTCCAGGACGCTACAATATACACCCCCTGCTACACCCCACCCCCCCCCCCCCCACCACCACCTCAACTTCGCTACCTCAACCTCCTCATGCTCTCTCAGGGAGAGCATGTCCCAAATTCCAAGCTGCTGTTTTGAGGCATGTTAAAAAAAAATAATGCACTTTGTGACTTCAATAATAAATATGGCAGTGCCATGTTGGCATTTTTTTTTTCCATAACTTGAGTTGATTTATTTTGGAAAACCTTGTTGCATTGTTTAATGCATCCAGTAGGGCATCACAACAAATTGAGGCATAATAATGTGTTAATTCCACGACTCTACATATCGGTATCGGTTGATATCGGAATCGGTAATTAAGAGTTGGACAATATTGAAATATCGGATATCGGCAAAAAAGCCATTATCGGACATCTCTAGTAAATATTGTACATATTACATATTGTTATGAACTTTTCTGTTACTACATTATATATATACTGTATATCAGGGGTCACCAACGCGGTGCCCGCGGGCACCAGGTAGCCCGTAAGGACCAGATGAGTAGCCCGCCGGCCTGTTCTAAAAATAGCTCAAATAGCAGCACTTACCAGTGAGCTGCCTCTATTTTTTTAATTGTATTTATTTACTAGCAAGCTGGTCTCGCTTTGCCCGACATTTTTAATTCTAAGAGAGACAAAACTCAAATAGAATTTGAAAATCCAAGAAAATATTTTAAAGACTTGGTCTTCACTTGTTTAAAAAAATGCATTCATTTTTTTACTTTGCTTCTTATAACTTTCAGAAAGACAATTTTAGAGAAAAAATACAACCTTAAAAATGATTTTAGGATTTTTAAACACATATACATTTTTACCTTTTAAATTCCTTCCTCTTCTTTCCTGACAATTTAAATCAACGTTCAAGTAAATTTATTTTTTTTATTGTAAAGAATAATAAATACATTTTAATTTAATTCTTCATTTTAGCTTCTGTTTTTTCGACAAAGAATATTTGTGAAATATTTCTTCAAACTTATTATGATTAAAATTCAAAAAAATTATTCTGGCAAATCTAGAAAATCTGTAGAATCAAATTTAAATCTTATTTCAAAGTCTTTTGAATTTATTTTAACATTTTTGTTCTGGAAAATCTAGAACAAATAATTATTTGTCTTTGTTAGAAATATAGCTTTGTCCAATTTGTTATATATTCTAACAAAGTGCAGATTGGATTTTAACCTATTTAAAACATGTCATCAAAATTCTAAAATTAATCTTAATCAGGAAAAATTACTAATGATGTTCCATAAATTATTTTTTTAATTTTTTCAAAAATATTCGAATTAGCTAGTTTTTCTCTTCTTTTTTTCGGTTGAATTTTGAATTTTAAAGAGTCGAAATTGAAGATAAACTATGTTTCAAAATTTAATTGTCATTTTTTTTGTGTGTTTTCTCCTCTTTTAAACCGTTCAATTAAGTGTATATATAATTAATTATTAATAACAACAAAGAGTTAAAGGTAAATTGAGCAAATTGGCTAATTCTGGCAATTTATTTAAGTGTGTATCAAACTGGTAGCCCTTCGCATTAATCAGTACCCAAGAAGTAGCTCTTGGTTTCAAAAAGGTTGGTGACCCCTGCTGTATATGCTTGCAGTGTGTATACAAAACATTAGTTCTTTGTCAGCAGTGTGAATTTAACCTGGATTTAGATTCTGGGACTGGATCCAGCATATGTGTGTTTAATTCATAAAGGCACACAACAATTTGATTTATATCCAACGAGGGACAAGCGGTAGAAAATGGATGGATGGATGGACATAGTATTTCTGATACTTTGCATACAACATTCCAAAACTTGTCGAGCCTAGTTGGGTTTATGCTACACGATGTTGCATGTACTGATTCAGATCTGGATACAGCATTGGAGAGGAGAGGATAGGAAAGACTTTTATTGATCTTACTGTGGGGAAATTATGTGGGTACAGTGCAGATTTGTACATACAGTAACAAAAGTAAAACGTAATGTCAACTAAAAATGTGTTATAAATATTACATATTATTGCCCACTAATGATTTCACTATGAATGGAGAAATAATACAACCAAAACACAATCTTTCCACCCTACATTTTTAACCTTTTCATCCAATCCCGTTGAGTTCACTCTGCTCCTGTGCACCTGATACTTCAGGCTGCGGTTTCCAGGGCCGGGCCTGGCCTCCCTGGTCGACTCCGCTCAGGACGCAGCGGCGGTCGGCGAGTTGTGTGTGTTTTGTGTGCGCATCGGTGTTTGTTTGCTACTGGCGGCACGACGACAAAAAAGGATCGGGTTTCTGCGAGGAAGGAGAGAAGAATGTCGGAGTCAAATATGACACCTCATCTCAGCATCACTCCCTCCCTTTCGAGAAACCCCAGCACGCACACACTCACACACACGCACACAACCACCTTTGTTTACTAAACTTTCCGCCTTTGAAATATTTATTAGAGTTGGGAGTCTCACAGTGTGTGTGTCTGTGTGTTTCTATAAAGAGGTGAGAAGTTACCCAAGAGAGAGCAGACTATCAAGGGAAAAGGTTATGAGTGTGTGTAACAGACATATTGTGTGTGTGCGCGTGTTCTTGTATTTCTACCCTTCTTGAGACATCAACAGGGAAAAGTACCTTCCATATGAGGACCGGTGAATAAGTTAGGGCCAAAATCATGGTCCCAATACAGAAAACCATTGCATCTAATAGAGAGCCAAATACTAGAGTCCGTGAACATTGCTCCAAAGTCAGGATTTTTGTTGTTGATTTAATGTGCATACAAAATCAAACATTGACATATATATGATAAAACAAGCTACAGAAGGACTTCCCTATTCACCCCCCCTCCCCCCTCAAAAAAAAACGGCAGGTGAACAGCTGATTTTACGACTTCCAGTGCTGACGTAAGACAACCCGCGTCCCATATGTTAAGTTAAAGTTAAAGTACCAATGATTGTCACACACACACTAGGTGTGGCGAAATTATTCTCTGCATTTGACCCATCACCCTTGATCACCCCCTGGGAGGTGAAGGGAGCAGTGAGCAGCAGCGGTGGCCGCGCCCGGGAATCATTTTTGGTGATTTAACCCCCAATTCCAACCCTTGATGCTGAGTGCCAAGCAGGGAGGTAATGGGTCCCATTTTTATGTGACCATAGGATGAACAAATACACTACGGTACTAAGACTATAGTGGCCATTAACAGTTAGCTTCTACAGCTGGGTTGCCCAAAGTGCGGCACAGGGGCCATCTGTGGTCCGTGACTCGTTACGGACATTACAAAAAAAAAATAGTAATAAAGATCTCATTTGCACCCCTGGTGGTGAAATCTAGCAAAATTAGGGTGGTCCAAAAAAGGAGGGATTTTTCAAATTGACTGTGTGTCGGTTTTAAAAGTGCTCCCCCTCTGGCCAACATATGAAATAACAAGTGTGTAAAAAATGTGAAGTCCTCTGGTCAACATATGTAATAACAAGTGTGTGTAAGAAATTGAAATGCGCCCCCTTTGGCCAATTTTTTTTTTTTTTTTAAATAAATAAATCTGTGTATAGAGACATACTGTAATAACTTGAAGTAAATGAAGATTAAAAAACAATTACAAACAAAAAATAAAAGTCTACCTTTTTTTATATTTGCATAGTATGTGTATAATATTAATGTTGGAAATAACTAATAATTAGGTAGGCATTTTTGAGAGGCCTCAAGAAGGTAACAAATACAAGAATGTGTGTGTGTGTGTGTGTGTGTGTGTGTGTGTGTGTGTGTGTGTGTGTGTGTGTGTGTGTGTGTGTGTGTGTGTGTGTGTGTGTGTGTGTGTGTGTGTGTGTGTGTGTGTGTGTGTGTGTGTGTGTGTGTTAGCAACTTCGCAAAACATCACAACTGTAAGGCTTGAATTGAATTACGGTAGCGTTATATTTAACTATCTTGTCATGGATGATGACGCGTTGTCATAGCAACAGCCAACAACTAATGTAGCTAGCTACTGTAGTTCTTGTAATGAAAATGTGTTTTCATCCTTTTTTTTTTCATATTTTGAAAACAAGAGAGTCATTCAAAGACAACAAAGAGACAAGGGGAGTGGGGGTTCAAGGTCACAATGAGGTCACAGAGCAGGATGAAAGGCAAGATGGCAGGTCAAAGGTCAACCACGCGCAGAGTGAGACGACAAGTTTTCTGCGTGCCGCCTCACGTTTTTCGACTCATGGTCCCCACCCCCCACGCCCCGCTCCCATTGAAAGAGGAAATCGTGAGTAAAGCGGGAAGCGATCCTCATAAATCTTTAAGTGAGCTTTGTTTCGCCTCGGCGTGTGTAATTAATACATAATTAATATTTAAAGATCGACTCGTTTATCAAATTTAATTTCGGCACCGCGACGAGGAAAACAAACAGGGACGGCAGACGCGTCGCTCGCGAGTGCTGTGTTGTTTTTGGGGCGCTGGTGAGAAGAAAGAAAGGAAGGCGGGGAAGTGAAATTAGCGCTAATGAGGCAGAAATGAGGCAGCGTCCTAATTAGCCGACTGCAGTCCCTCAGGTGGATGCAGCTAATCTACCTGTTCATGAAGCTTGTTTTTTACTCCTATTTCATAACAACATTTCAATATATGTTTATTAATGGATTCATATTTTATTCATGCCTACAGGAAGCACCTGTGAAAGTTTAAAAACAAATAGAAAATTAAACAACTTTTTAAAAAATGTGGGGCTATCAACAGTACAGTACAAAAATATTTCAGGTAGTCCTACATTAATTTTATAAAATATCCACCAATTAAGAAAACAAAAACTCATATTTTATTCATGCAAATTGGAAAGAATAAATATGTATATATGTATAATATACCTGTGTATATATATATATATATATATTTATGTGTTTATAAATGTGTTTATATATACATATATATATATATATGTATACATACATATATATGTATATATATATATATATATATATATAAACACATAAATATATATAATTTATATGTATATGTATGTATATGTGTATATATATATATATATATATATGTATATATATATATATATAATGTGTGTATATATATATGTGTATAATATACCTGTATGTATATATATATATATATTTATGTGTTTATAAATGTGTTTATATATATATATATATATATATATATATATATATATATATATATATATATATATATATATATATATATATATATATATATATATATATATATATATATATATATATATATATATGTGTGTGTGTGTATACATACATATATATGTATATATATATATATATATATATATATATATATATATATATATATATATATATATATATATATATATATATATATTTCTATATATATATATAAACACATAAATATATATAATTTATATGTATATAAATGGGTTATACTTGTATAGCGCTTTTCTACCTTCAAGGTACTCAAAGCGCTTTGACACTATTTCCACATTCACCCATTCACACACACATTCACACACTGATGGCGGGAGCTGCCATGCAAGGCGCTAACCAGCAGCAATCAGGAGCAAGGGTGAAGTGTCTCGCCCAAGGACACAACGGACGTGACTAGGATGGTAGAAGGTGGGGATTGAACCCCAGTAACCAGCAACCCTCCGATTGCTGGCACGGCCACTCTACCAACTTCGCCACGCCGTCCCATATGTATGTATATGTGTATATATATTTGTATATATATATATATATATTGTGTGTATATATGTATATATATACACATATATATATATATATAAACACAGAAATAAAAATATATACATGTATATATATATATATATAGTTGTATCAATATATTTGTGTGTTTATATATATATATACATACATAGCATGATATGTAAGGGACAAGCGGTATAAAATGGATGGATGGATGT